>NC_136429.1:218290956-218663456 GCF_052849685.1 Lactuca virosa | reverse complement strand
GTTGAGCAAAATGGTCCAGAACCTTCCTAGGAAGGTGGTGGACGAAATTTATGATATATATAAGATTATTCTAGAGTTTATAGAATATCTTATCATATATGGATAATCAAATGAGGTGGATAATTACCATATTTGAGATAATGATATCTTTTTCATATTAGGGTTATCCATAGCATCCTTGCAGCACTATAAATAGGGTCCCTAACCCTTTGATTTCCGGCCACTCTTTGGAAGAAGCAAGAACTGAAATTTTGATCTTCCTCCTCCTCTCTCATATGATTCTCTTGTATTGTGTGTTTGTGAACCATTAGAGCCACAACACTTGTGGCGCTTGCTACCAAAAGTTTTTCAAGCAAGGATTCAAGATTGTTTACAATAACAATCTTAAAGGTATGTATCTAAACCCTAGTTTATTCTTATTTTAGGAAATAATACATGCCTCCTAGGGTTTCTTGTTTTCTGTTCAATGCTTGTATGTCAATAGAGAAAACATAGATCCAACAATTAGGGTTGCATGCACACATATGGATTGTTTGTTGTGCTCAAAACCCATCACAAACATGAAATGTTGTTCTCAAACTATCAGTTTTCAAGAATACATTCTAAACATTTAACAACGAATTGGATATTTATCCTAAAGACATTCATTTGATTCTATAAACTTATGTGGTTCTCATCGGTTTGAAAACTTTGTTATTTTGGTTTCCTACATAGTTGAAGGGAAGAGTGACCCGAACTAGAATATTAAACATTGTCTTAGAATATTACACCTTGTAACACCGTGATAGATTTTTTATGGTACAAACTTGAAATGTGGTTTTAAACTATGTGATTTTTATAATACACTTCAACTTTTAAAGAAAAAAAATGATATTTATCCTATAACCACTCATTTTATTCTTTAAACTTATGTGGTTCTTACTATTTTGAAAATTTGTTATTTTGGTTTCCTATATGGTTGAAGGGAAGGGTGGCCTAGATTAGAATATAACACCTTATATTAGAATATTACACTTTATAACATAATTTCATAATATTACACATTAACATCAAAAAAGTTGTTTCTATAAATTATTTTGATTTCTTTTAAATAATTCTAGATATTCTTATAACTCTATAGATTGTATATTTATAATATTACATAACAATATCATAATATTACATATAATATTAGAATCATAAATAATATAAGTTCAAAGAGTATTAAAACGCTTAAATTTAATTAGACTTTGTTTTATTAGAATATTCTACATATACATATTATTTCAAATAATAAATCAACTTATTTAACAATTGACAAGACCATTATTCTATTAAATTACCAACATGCTACAAACAACCCATAATATTTGTCTATTAGAATATTATATATCTAATTATCGTCATATAATGAATAGAATATTATTCTAATATAATATTATACATATATACTGTAACATCCCGACTCCCAGGTATGAAATTTTAAGGATTTTGCTCATTACATAAGACCTACTCGACGAGTTGGAGGCCCCAACTCGTCGTGTAGAAACTAATAAAGCCGCATGGATTTTGGAACCTACTCGACGAGTTGGAGGACCCCAACTTGACGAGTTGGAGCTAAATAGGAAAACCCTAATTTTTAAGCTCTGCACCCTATTTAAAGGACTTAACCCGCATTATTTGGCCTCCCTGATCACCTCATTACCGAGAGAAGGAAACCCTAGTCGTGCTTTACTACATCCTTGTGTGTGTAAGCTTAGAAAGTTATTTTTGTGCTCTTTTGGAAGGGCTTTGAAGTTTGAGGAGGTTGCAGTAAAGGGAGAAGAAGTAGATCTGACGTCTACATGGTGTTGTCATCCATTTGGAGGTAAAAAAAGTCTTTACCTTAACCTCCTATTGCTTGGATCTTCCCTTATGCAAGAATATGGTCATTTCTAGTGCAAAATGGAGTCACTCTTAGCTTTTGAGCTTGTCATGAGGACATGGTCTTAGATCTGGACTCCTCTAGGCCCCCATGGACATAAGGTTGTTGACTTTATCTAGTCTTGGCCCTCCTCCATGCCCTAAACCTCTTATTTAGCTTAGTTTTGGTGTTTTGATCCCTTTGATGCCTTGCATGCACGTAAAGTTAGCAACTTTACGTGGTATCTTAGTCCTAAGAGGCTAGATCTGTAGTTTGGGGCCTTGGAGTCGACTGGAAAGGGCTGAACACGTTAAGACAGGAAAACTCGACGAGTTGCTTAGCCAACTCGACGAGTTGCTTAGCTAACTCGACAAGTTGGATAGGGTTTACCCGCCTTCTGGATACTGAGTGAACTCGGCGAGTGGGTGAGATGACTCGGCGAGTTGATTAGGGTTTTCCCAGTCTTCTGAACACTGAGGAACTCGACGAGTTACTTGGGTAACTCGGCGAGTTATCTCGAGCTTTTTACGATCTTCTGAGATATGAAGGCACTCAACGAGTCAGGAGATGCACTCGACGAGTTGGGTTAACATGGACTGTTGACCTTGACTGTTGACTTTGACTTTGACCGGGGTTGATCAAGTTTGACTTCTAAGGGTATTTTGGTAATTTGGGACTTGATGGAATTGGTGGTTGTAAGGTGTTTGAGTATGGAGCCGTGTTTTGGGAGTTTGATCTTTACAGTTCAGTTCGACATTGTGAGGTGAGTTTTCCTCACTATACTCAAGGTTCGAAGGCACCAAGGTTGACCCTTTGGATTGTTATCCTTCTTTATGATTAGTGTGATCTATTAGATCAGTATCCTAGTAGATAGGATGTTTCTATGTGGTTCTAATCGGTTAGATCGGTATCCTGATAGATAAGATGTTGCTATGCTTAGTGATTTGTAGATCGGTTTGACTGTCTGTAGACTGTTATGTGATTATCTGATATAGATACACATGATTGATTGGTGGTTGAGGCTCTTCTGCTTTTAGCGAGAGCCAACAGACCGGGGCATTCCAACCCGATGGTTGTGGGCCGAGAGTATTCCATCCCGAGGATGATTGGTCTCATAGTATATAGCAAGTCCAACCCGGTGGTTGTGGGCCGAGAGTATTCCATCCTGAGGATGATTGAACTCATAGTATGTGGGCATTCCAACCCAATGTTTGTGGGCCGAGAGTATTCCATCCCGAGGATGATAGGACTCATAGTATCTGGGCATTCCAACCCGATGGTTGTCGGTTGAGGGTATACCATCCCGAGGATGATTGGACCCATAGTATGTTGGCATTCCAACCCGATGGTTGAGGGCCTGGGGAATTCCATCCCGATGGTTGATTGGACCCACAATATGTTGTTATTATATGTGTGCTATTTGTTGTGCGGGTATTTTGGGGGAACTCACTAACCTTCGGGCTTACAGTTTTGGATTTTGTTTCAGGTACTTCTGATGATCGCGGGAAGGCGAAGGTTTGATCGTGCACCTCCTCACATTTTATGATTTTGATTTAATGGATTATCTGATATGAAACTATTTTGAAAACATTTTGTAATAAGTAATGGTTTTTGGATGCTTGAAAAAGTTTTAAATTTTTTATGAATTTTATGAATGTTAGATGTTGGTATCAGAGCCTTGGTTTGAGCGAATTGGAGGAACACTCGTGTGAATCCTGTCTCAAACTAAGGAAAATATTTTCAAAATATTTTTCAAATGGTTTTCAAAATACTAAAGGAGGATGCAGAGTGTACGATTAGTCGGAGCCAATAAGTAGACCCCAAAATATCGTACTGTTATTTGATATTGAGATATGATAGAACAACATGCTAGAGATAGGTTAGGGATCTTCAGAAATTGCATGATACAATTGCCTGATTATATGATGCATGATAGCCTAGGATTATCCTTATATGAAATTGACAGGATTACTGTAGTTGCTTAGTGTATGCATCATAGTCGTACATAATTAAGATCTTATAGCCTGAGAATGTTTGGTTTGGCCTTATTTCTTGTTCTTGTTTGATGAAGGGCTTAGGGTAGGATCGGATATTCGACTATCTATAGGGTCCAGCGTTATGTATGGCTAGCATACACGAGTGCTGCAGGGTTGGTGAAAGTTTCATGGATGAGTTGTGCGGGTCAGTCGGCCAGTTATGAGATATTTAGCCTTGCTCTAGGAGTAAGGATTGAGCGATCGCCTATGCTTATGTATATTGTTAAGGCGTTGTGATGATACTTGAGACAAATAAGGGTAGGTGTGGAAGGTAGTATGGGTCCATACTTCTGAAAGCACCGGACCCATACGCGTAGCAAGGAAGTCACAACCCCTTGGGCTTCATTGGGATTTGGTTCCCCATTGTTTATACGGTTTATCTGATATCTTCCTGGTATATTTTCTATATGATGGTTACGAGACGATTTGAGGCCGGATCCGGGTCAGGATCAGGAGCTGGCAGCCAGGATAGGCCAGCATTGACGGAGCATCACGTCAAGGAGATCATCAGGGAGGAGGTGATTGGGATAGTCTAGGGTCAAATTCCGGAGATGTTCGAGTCTATTAAGACCGCGATGATGGAGTACTTTGATGACAGATACGCAGCCATTGCTGACACAGCTGCTGCTGCAGCCTCCGCAAGCCGTGGCGGCTGCAGATGCGGGGGCAGGTCAGGCTTTTCAGTACCGGGACTTCGATAACACGAAGCCCCCAACCTTCGATGGGGTTCATGACCCGATCATAGCCATGAGGTGGCTATCTGACATTGATGGATGCTTTTTCACATGCTCATGTCCTACTGACCATAAGGTCATATGTGCTCTGAACCTGCTGACGTCCGGAGCAAAGGACTGGTGGAGATTGATGACGGGGTCATATTCTGATGAGCAGAGAGCTGCGTTTACTTGAGATCAGTTCAAGGAGATGTTCCGCACTCGCTAAATTCCGTGAGTTGAGCGAGCGCGGTTGGCAAAAGAGTTTTTTGAGTTGAGATAGGGTACGAAGTCGGTGACGGATATCACCCATATGTTTAATGAGAGGGCGATGTTTTTCCTGGAGTTTGCTCCCGAGAAGGCTCAGATGGCTCGTTATCTGAGCATGCTCAAGACTGACATCATACAGTTTGTTGTTACTCAGCGTTGTGATACCTTACTGGAGTTACAGGAGGCCGCTAGGCGGCATGAGCTTGAGATTGAGTTGCAGTTGAGGGAGCCGAGGCAGGCCCCGATGCAGTCACAACCTATGCCAAAATGATTTAGGGCCGCTGACTCCAGGCAGGGGAGTCAGAAGGGTCGCACTTGTGGGAAGTGCGGCAAGGTGCATGATGGGGTTTGTCGATCTTATTCAGGATGCCACAAGTGTGGCAAGCAGGGCCACATTGCTAGGAATTATAGGCAGCAGACTCCAGCTTCTGGGGTCAGACTTTGTTACCATTTTGAGTAAGTGGGCCATATGAAGGCCCAGTGTTCCCTACTAGCTCTCAAGCTGGCGCAGGCTCTAATGCCGGCTACACTGAGGAATACTGACGGGGGTCAGGGTAGAGCAGAGCCCCCGAGGGCTCGGGGACGTGCCTTTCAGCTTACAGCCTAGGAGGCCAGGACAGCACCAGATGTGGTGGTTGGTATGTTTCTATCTCTTATCTTGTTGATTGTATTCGTTTTATGCTTATATGTTTGTACCTATTATTAGGTACATTTTTAGTGAACTCCTTGCCTCTTTAGTATTGTTTGACTCGGGGGCAAGTCAGTCATTTGTCTCTCGATCGTTTAGTAGGAAGTTCTGTTTGCCCTTAGGAGAGCTAGAGTGTCCGTTGCGAGTTTCCATCGCCAAAGAACACGGGATTTCTACTTCTTTAATATATCAGGGTTGCGTTCTGGAGATCTTCGGGGTATCCTTCCCGATTGACTTGATTCCGATCCCCATGGGGGACGTTTTTGTGAAAGTGGGTATGGACTGGCTGAGTGGTTTCAGAGCCATGATCGACTGCGAGGGTAAGCAGGTAGTAGTTCGAACCCCAAGTGGGGGAGAACTGTTTATCTACGACGAGAGCACCAGGTTGGGTTCGGGGTTTTGCTCAGCTGCCAAGGCTCGACGGTATATTCAGCACGGGTGTGCAGGTTATTTGGCATATGTGGTAGATACGCGGGTCAGGGATCAGGTCTCAGTTTCGGACATCCTAGTTTTTAGGGATTTTGCTGATGTGTTTCCGAAGGGGTTACCCGGAGCGCCTCTGGAGAGGCAGGTCGAGTTCAGGATCGACCTTGTGCCAGGTGTGGCCCCTATTGCCAAGGCGTCGTACTGATTGGCACCATCGGATATCCAGGAGCTGCATCTTAGCTATAGGAGCTGCTAGGCAAGCAGTTCATCCGTCCGAGCAGTTCCCCGTGGGGAGCACCGATTCTCTTCGTCAAGAAGATGGATGGTTCACAACAGATGTGCATTGATTACCGGGAGTTGAACAAATTGAAAGTGAAGAACCGTTATCCACTTCCACGGATTGATGATCTCTTAGATCAGCTACAGGGAGCATCTTGGTTCTCCAAGATAGACTTGAGGTCCAGGTACAATCAGTTCAGGGTGAAGGAGGAAGACGTGGAGAAGACCGCGTTCAGGACTCGTTACGGGCATTACGAGTTCGTGGTGATGCCTTTTGGGATCACCAATGCATTGGCAGTGTTTATGGACCTGATGAATCGGGTATGCAGACCAATTCTCGATCGGTCGGTCATTGTGTTTATAGATGACATCTTGGTGTACTCTAAGACCAGATAGCAACATGAGGAGCATCTCCACAAGCTATTAGGAGTTTTGAGGCAAGAACGGTTGTATTCCAAGTTCTCAAAATGAGAGTTTTGGTTGCGAGAGGTTTAGTTCCTTAGACATCTCGTTAACCAGGAGGGGATTTTAGTCGATCCGGCCAAGATCGAGGCGGTTATGCAGTGAGAGGTTCCGAAATCTCCCTCAGATATCATGAGCTTCTTGGGATTGGCAGGTTACTACCAAAGATTCATATAGGATTTCTCCAAGATAGTGGTACCCTTCACTCGTCTGAAGAGGAAGGGGTGGATTTCCGGTGGGGCCCTGAGTAGCAGGCTGCATTTGAGACTCTGCAAAGCACCAGTACTTACACTCCCTATGGGAGTTGAGGATTTCGTGGTGTTCTGTGATGCATCGATCACCGGATTGGGAGCAGTCCATATGCAGAGAGGATGGGTGATAGCCTATGCATCACGGCAGTTGAAGCCGTATGTGACGAGATATTCCACACACGATCTGGAGTTGGGAGCGGTGGTATTCGCTCTCAAGATTTGGAGACATTATCTCTACGGGGTCCGCCGTACCATATACACTGACCACAAGAGTTTGAGACACATCATGGATCAGCCGAACCTGAACATGAGGCAGCGCAGGTGGCTGGACGTAGTCAAGGATTATGACTGCGAGATCCTTTACCATCCGGGTAAAGCGAATGTGGTTGCGGACGCCCTGAGCCGCAAGTCGGATGGATCTTCTGTTCCAGCGACATGTATGAGGATATCAGTGGATTCTCCACTTGTGAGCCTGATTAGGGAAGCTCAGGCTGAGGGTGTACAGCAGGAGGACTGGAAGTTGGAGAGGATTAGGGGCGAGATCACCAGATTCATGCACGATAGTCGGGGATTGTTGACCCGTTGCGGTCAGGTATGGGTTCCGATGTCTAGTGGGGTCAGACAGATTGTACTGGAGGAGGCTCATAAGTCTCGTTTTTCTATTCACCCGGGGGCCACCAAGATGTACCGAGATCTGAGAATGAGCTACTGGTGGCCATACATGAAGAGAGAGATCGCATGGTACGTCGAGAGGTGCTTGACCTGCAGGATGGTCAAGGTCGAGCATCAGAGGCTGCATAGCAAGCTGCAGCCTCTGGAGGTTCCCATATGGAAATGGGAGCAGATCACGATGGACTTTATCACTAAGCTGCCGAGGACGACGAAGGGATATGATGCTATATAGGTCATCGTGGATCGATTGACCAAGAGCGCCCATTTTCTAGCAATACGGGAGAGTTTGTCGGCCGAGAAGCTAGCCGATATGTATATCCGCGAGATCGTTGCACACCACGGGGTACCGGTCTCTATTGTCTCAGACCGTGGTGTTCGATTCACCTCCCGTTTCTGGCAGAAGTTCCACGAGGAACTGGGCACGAGACTGCATTTTAGCACCGCATACCACCCGCAGACAGACGGCCAGAGTAAGCGGACCATACAGACCCTCGAGGATATACATTATTGACTTTGGTGGGAGTTGGGACTCCTACCTACCCCTTGCAGACTTCTCCTCTAACAACAGCTTTCATTCCAGTATTGGCGCTCCAACATTTGAGCTGTTGTATGGACGGAGATGTCGTACCCCAATCTGTTGGGGTGAGATCGGTCACAGGGTGATGGGTCGTACCGAAGTGGTTCTGAAGACTACCGATAAGATTCAGTAGATCAGACAGCGGTTGTAGACTACTTAGAGTCGGCAGAAGAGTTACGCCGACCGGCGGCGATCTGAGTTGGAGTTTCAGGTTGGTGACATGGTACTACTGAAGGTCTCACTCTGGAAATGTGTGATTCGTTTCAGGAAGATGGGGAAGTTGGATCCCCGATACATTGGACCCTTTCGTGTCATTGCCAGGGTTGGCAAGGTGGCGTATAGACTGGATCTCCCAGAGGAGCTCAGTCAGATTCACAGCACTTTTCACGTCTTTCAATTGCAAAAGTGCATATTAGATGAGGATGCAGTGGTGTCATTAGATGATATTCAGGTCGATGAGCGCCTGAATTACGTGGAGGGGCCAGTGGCCGTTCTGGAGAGGAAGGTGAAGGTTCTACGTAACAAAGAGATAAATTTGGTAAAGGTACAGTGGCAGCATCGGAGGGGATCCGAGTGGACTTGGGAGCTGGAGGCAGAGATGCGGGGGCATTATCTGGAGTTGTTCACCGCAGCAGGCTTCGAGTACGAAGCCTAGTTCAAGTGGGGGAGAATTGTAACATCCCGACTCCCAGGTATGAAATTTTAAGGATTTTGCTCATTACATAAGACCTACTCGACGAGTTACAGGCCCCAACTCATCGTGTAGAAACTAATAAAGCTGCATGGATTTTGGAACCTACTCGACGAGTTGGAGCTGAATGGGAAAACCCGAATTTTTAGGGTTTACACCCTATTTAAATGACTTAACCCGCATTCTTTGGCCTCTGTTATCACCTCATTGCCGAGAGAGAAGAAAACCCTAGCCGTGCTTTTCTACATCCTTGTGTGTGTGAGCTTAGAAATTCATTTTTGTGCTCTTTTGGAAGGGATTTGAAGTTTGAAGAGGTTGGAGTCAAGGGAGAAGTAGTAGATCCGGCGTCTACTTGGTTTTGGCATCTATTTGGAAGTAAATAGTCTTTACCTTGACCTCTTATTGCTTAGATCTTCCCTTATGCAAGAATATGGTCATTTCTAGTGCAAAATGGAGTCACTCTCGGGTTTGAGCTTGTCATGAGGACATGGTCTTAGATCTGGACTCCTCTAAGTCCCCATGGACATAAAGTTGTCGACTTTATCTAGTCTTGGCCCTCCTCCATGCCCTAAACCTCTTATTTAGCTTAGTTTTGGTGTTTTGATCCCTTTGATGCCTTGCATGCACGTAAAGTTAGCAACTTTACGTGGTATCTTAGTCCTAAGAGGCTAGATCTGTAGTTGGGGGCCTTGGAATCGACTGGAAAGGGTTGAACACGTTAAGACAGGAAAAATCGACGAGTTGCTTAGCTAACTAGACAAGTTGGGTAGGGTTTACCCACCTTCTGGATACTGAGTGAACTCGGCAAGCGGGTGAGATGACTCGGAGAGTTGATTAGGGTTTTCCTAGTCTTCTGAATACTGAGGAACTCGACGAGTTACATGGGTAACTCGGCGAGTTATCTTGAGCTTTTTACGATCTTCTGAGATATGAAGGAACTCGACGAGTCAGGAGATGCACTCGACGAGTTGGGTCAACATGGACTGTTGACCTTGACTGTTGACTTTGACTTTGATCGGGGTTGATTAAGTTTGACTTCTGAGGGTATTTTGGTAATTTGGGACTTGATGGAATTGGTGGTTGTAGATGTTTGAGTTTGGAGCCGTGTTTCGGGAGTTTGATTTTTTCAGTTCAGTTCGACATTGTGAGGTGAGTTTTCCTCACTATACTCAAGGGTCGAAGGTACCAAGGCCGACCCTTTGGATTGTTATCCTGTTTTATGATTAGTGTAATCTGTTAGATCAGTATCCTGGTAGATAGGATGTTTCTATGTGGTTACGATTGGTTAGATCGGTATCCTGATAGATAGGATGTTGCTATGCTTAGTGATATGTAGATCGGTTTGACTGTCTGTAGACTGTTATGTGATTATCTGATATATGTACACATGATTGATTGGTGGTTGAGGCTCTTCTGCTTTGTGCCAGAGCCAACAGACCGGTGCATTCCAACTCGATGGTTGTGGGCCGAGAGTATTCCATCCCGAGGATGATTGGACTCATAGTATGTGGGAATTACAACCCGATGGTTGTGGGCCGAGAGTATTCCATCCTGAGGATGATTGGACTCATAGTATGTGGGCATTCCAACCCAATGGTTGTGGGCGGAGAGTATTCCATCCCGAGGATGATAGGACTTATAGTATGTGGGCATTCCAACCCGATGGTTGTGGGTTGAGGGTATACCATCCCGAGGATGATTGGACCCATAGTATGTTGGCATTCCAACCCGATGGTTGAGGGCCTGGGGCATTCCATCCCGATGGTTGATTAAGCCCACAATATGTTGTTATTATATGTGTGTTATTTGTTGTGCGGGTATTTTGGGGGAACTCACTAACCTTCGGGCTTACAATTTTGGATTTTGTTTCAGGTACGTTGGATGATCACGGGAATGCGAAAGCTTGATCGTGCACCTCCTCACATTTTATGATTTTGATTTCTGGGATTCTCTGATATGAAACTATTTTGAAAACATTTTGTAATAAGTAATGGTTTTTGGATGCTTGAAAAAGTTTTAAATTTTTCATGAATTTTATGGATGTTACATGTACTTTAATTTTAAACTAATATGTGACATGAAACATATTACTAATATTTCACGACATAAACTATAATATTAAATGTATTTACTTACGTTTTAGGTTGCATGATATTTTTGTTGATGAAGCCCAACTTGAAAAGAACTTGAATATTTTAAACTAGAAGTTTTCAACATCATAAGTTGAGATTGGCAAATTTTTGCAGATATTATATGTTACAAACTTAATATGTGGTTTTTAATCTATCATGTTTATAGAATAAATTTCTACTTTCAGATACGAATTTGATATTTATCCTAAAAAGTATTCATTTTATTCTATAAACTTATATGTTTTTCACTGGTTTGAAATGATTGTTATTTTGGTTTTCTTCACGGTTAAAGGGAAGGATGCCCCGAATTATAATATTACATCTTATAACATAATATAACACCATATAACATTCTTTCAGAATATTACTTATTAACATCTTAAAAACAATCTGTATAAATTTTTTTTGTTTAACACTATAAGTTGTAAATTGAAAATATTACATAATAATATCATAATATTACATATTACATTATAGTCTTAAATAATCTAAGTTACTTGTACACTTACAACAAAATCTCCTAAATATAATTACGCGTTGTTGTACTATAATACTCTACTTATAAATTAGAATATCATATAACGTTATTCTATCAAAATATTCTATAAACAGATAACATATAACATTATTCTATTAGAATATTTTACATACACATATTGTTTTCATGTAATAAATGAACCTATTCAATTGAAAATATAAAAGGTTATTCTAATATAATATTCTATATATTATATTTATGAAAAGAGACAACATGTATTTGAATATTCTATATATACACATTATTTTTATGTAAATAAAACTTATTTAACAAAAAAATCTAGAACATTAATTTATTAGATTATCAACATCATGCATTATAAACTAAAACATTCCAATAATTTTAAACATCATGCACTCTACTTATAAAATTTAGCTTGAATTACGACTTAAATTCTACACAACACATAAACATCATTTTTTGATAACAAACAACACATAACATTATTCTGTTAGAATATTATACATATATTTATTATAAAAGAAAATATAAAATATTATTCTAATAGAATACTATACATACAGACTTTAACTTTAAACATATATAATATATAAAAGATATTACTATAATTACATGACATAAAATATATCAGTACATGTATTATTCTTCATAGCATAACTATTGTTCAACCATAATATTGTTTTATTAAATATTTACCAATCTTCAAAACCTTCAAAACATAACTACTTCTTACCAAACATTTAACCATACCTATTGTTCAAAATATAAAAAATATAGCCAATACTAAAAGAGAATAAGACTCTAAATTCGTTAAGCATTAAAATCTTTCAATTATTTTATAAATTCAATCAAAAGTCCTCATTCGATTGCATCCCTTTCTGCACTAGGTTAAGATGCTTTGTTCGATCATATTTTCCAAACTTGTTATGTAGGTTACCATTCAATCTGATTGCATCATGAAAAGTAAAATCATTGTAAACAAATATTTATCAGAACAAAATAGCATAATATACAAACTACATTCAATTAACAATAAACATCAAAAGTTTGTAACATTCTAAGAATAATTAACAATATAGATGAAACATGTGATCAAATTAAGCTATCAAATTAACACTATTTTTACAAACTTAATACTGGATCATTCATTAATCCATATGTTAGCATCTAAAATTAAATTTATAATCGATCAAACCCTATTGTAGTAATTTACTACTAGATTATGTCATTAATTAACAAATTAATATCTTTGAAAAGCATTATATGTATAATTACAAACATAAAAACCAGACTATCATCAAGTAATATATTTTGTTATATATAACCAATAGATTTTGTTACAAACTATCTTAAACAAGTTCAGACCAACAAACATCAATCATTCATAACATTATCAACAAATTTATTCTATTATAGACTAATATATTTTATACTTAAGCTAATGTACTCCATTTTAGAGAACCTTAAGTTAACAATAAAGTTTAAACAATTTCAACAAGTTAAAACATTAAAAAGTAACACATTATCTTATAAAATATCTTAAATTACCAAAAAAAACGTTAGTTATTTAGAATAAAAACTTAACAATCTAAATAAACCTAGTTGCAGTAAATAAGTTCTATTAAAAATAAACCTAGCCAAACTAAACAAGTTAATTGATGATTATGGCTACAATAAAGCAATATTAAATATTTAGTATTGAAGATTTTGAAATTTTGGAATTCAGTGCTAACCCTAGCTATAGTAAAGTTGGATCAAAGACTAACCATATCTCTATTCTAATAAAAAAAATAAGTTTTTTCTCCTTTTGTCATGTGTCATCTTATTAAGCCTCCTAATTAATGTCATGTCACATGTCAACCTATTCATTATCCATTTCATATTTCAAATTTTAAATTTCTCACTCTAATTACATTAAATGTCTTTTAATTAACAATATAATAAAAATTAAAATAAACTAATACAAATTATAAAATCACGTATTTATTTAAATATACGATTATAATTTTTATAACTAAAAAAATATATCTTAATTAATAATTTATTTTAAATAATTGATTAATAATAATTAGTTTTATTATGAAAGTTTAATTAATTTTGTAACCATGGTTCCCACGGGTTATAAACTAGTGTGTAATAAACAAGTAAATTGCTACAATACACAATTTCACAAGAGTGCGTCATAAATCATAATCATAGAATAATTAGAATCAAAATCGAGAATAATTCAAGAGCATTTAGTAAAAAACTTCGTAAACTAGTGCTGATTTATAACATAGAATAATGATATCATTAAGTAATACTAGTATATGAATTAGCTTTGACTTATCAAATTAGGAAGTAAAATTTTGATTAATTAATAAAATAACATCTTAAATCAATTTAGGAAGTAACATCTGATTTATCAAATTAGAATACCTAGAATATCAAGACATTAAACACTATTTTACTAAATTCTTTTTTACAAGATCATATAATTATTCAAATAAAATAACATCTGAAACTAAATTAGAAATTAACATTTGACTTATAAAATCAGAATACCTACAATATCAAGTTATTAAAAACTATTTTACTAAATGTTTTTCCAAATCATCTAATTAATCAAACAAAATAACAGTTTAAATCAAATTAGGAAGTAACATCTGACTTATAAATCAGAATATATAGAATATCAAGTTATCAAACATTATTATACTAATTTTTAAATAGATAATCTAATTAATCAAATAAAATAACATCTAAAAGCAACATCCGACTTATCAAATTAGAATATGTAGAATATCAATTTATCAAACAGAAATCTCATTAATGTTTACTACATCATGTAATAACCAAACAAAATAATATACACAAACGAAATTATACTAATTAGATGTAACGCCCGTAGATCCGGGCTAGTCAATTTAGAGATAATAGGGGTCGAAAACGACTTTTCGACAAAAGATTATTTAAAATAAATAATCTTAACCAAGTTGTAGAATATGTCTCAAGGGTTCCGTACATATAAAGAACGCCGCAATCCGAGTTATACCGAATAAGTTATGGCCCGTCGAAGTTTTACGGCAAAACCGCATGGCACCGGGAAGCGTAAATAGTGAATTTACAATAGAGCGACTTTTAGCCTTAGTGATATAAACAAAAGTTGTAGAATACGTTAAACCGAGAACATACAAAAAAAAGAACGCCCAGATCTGACTTCGTATGAGGAAGTTATGAATTTTCTAAGATTTGGCATAGCAGTGCACAGCCCGAAACTCGAATTTTAGTTCGAGCGGTTTTTGGCTTACGCGACCTAAATGAGAGTTGAAGAACTCATTAATAGGAACTCAACGGTAAGCCTAGGTAAACCCCCTAGCACCCGAAGGAAGCCCCGAGGCTCCCGAAGCCCCGAGAAAAGAGCCTTTTGGCTCGGGAACGCTGCTCCAGCGAAGCCCGGTTTTGCAAAAAACCCGCTGTAAGTGAGCTACGCCTACCCTATCATTAGTATATCTTATGTTTTAATATAGTAATGTTATTAGGACCTTATAATAGGTATTTGGGCTATTATTATGAGTTATATAAGTGTCGTTATAATATCTTTTAACCACTCGCGGTATAAGGAATCTGGTTTAAAGGGCCGCATAGGGTTGTTGGATTTCAGAAGTGCTATATGCCAAAATGGTCCTGCCCTCCGGTGTTTTATGTCTGGCCCCTGTCTGTACATAGCGGTTGGAAAATATTGTTTAAACGCTTACACAATATAATAATAATAATGCTAAGACTAATAATTAGTCACGGTAAAATATTAGACTAAAATCTAGTGGTAATAATATTAGGTTTCGTCGGAGGAAAATAGAATCGTTAGAAGCGAAGCGTTGCCCGAGTTTGGAATCATCACTTTAACAAGTAAGTGCATAGTTACTTTCATCTTACACATAGATATGAAGTATTTTATATAAATTAGGTGCTATGTGTTAATACTGTCTGAATACTTGTTGTATATGCTGGATTAAACGTTTTATACATGTTTTAAATGATCTAAACTGTATATGTATTTTATATCTACAAAATGTGTTGGATAAAACATGGGTAGATGATATACGAGTGATAAAATATGGCGCGAAGCGATGACCTAAGCGATGAGCCAAAGCGATGAGCCAAAACGATGAGCCAAAGCGATGAACCAAAACGATGAGCCAAAACGATGAGCCAAACGATGACCCAAGCGATGGCCCCGTCATCTAGCAGAGTATGGATGACAACCACGGACTATTCTAGACAGTCTAGTGGAACACTAGCAGGCCGCAACCTGTAGGCGTTGTGAACGATGTGTTCACCCGGTGTACTCTAAAAACCCATTGACAGGTATTACGAGTGGACTCTCGAAAACGATACTGTCAATAAACGAGATAAACCCTTGCGACTATGCAGACTTAGTGTCGATTCCTTAGGATACTCCTTAGGAATGAATGAACGAGGAATAACTGAATCTTAGGGTAGATCCTTAAGAGTAAAGAAGATAATGGGGATGGGTAATTGGGTTGATTGTTTGATGTTTAACATAATAATTATCTTATTGTGGGTTGAAAACCCGATGTACTCACCAGGTTTCCCAACCTGACCCACTCAAGCTTATTTGTATCACAGGTGTCGATATGAAGCTACTTTACACTGATGGATTTAAAAGAGATGTAGATCACTAGTGTAAATGAATGTAAGTTCTGTTTATGCTTATGTTTCTGTATTGAAGATGACATCCCAAATGTTTTAAAATGGATAAAAATACATTTATTCGGAAATGATTTGATAACGTATTTATCATGTTTTTCTGGGAACAAATTCCGCAACATTTTTATTAAAAGAGGTACTCTGATTTTTATAAAGCATAAACAAAATCGGTCTTTTCTGGCCGTGAAAATGGGGATGTCACAGTTGGTATCAGAGCATTAGTTTAAGCGAACTAGGAATATGGATTTATATCTAGACTTAAACTTAGAATGCTAAGCGATGATCGTGAGGAGTGTGTCTAATAAATATTAGGTAATACACCTGAATGGACACAAGCACTAGCTAATTTAAGGAAGATGCCTAAAATGATTTTATGTGCTAAATGATTTGTGATGCTTTATGCTATCATTTGATCGGATCTATGGTCTGTTGCCGATCGGATCTGGAAATTTTATGTGTTCAGATTTCTAAACGTTTAAATATGATATTAGAACTGACATGTAACTTTTCGGAGTAATTAGGAGGATTACACGTCTAAACCTTCTCTATCTATACTCTCGTCCCGATACACTGAATGCATGCTTTCGTGAACATAACGTTGTGGTGAAGAGTCGTAGCGAATTGAGTAAACGGAGGAATCGAGGAGGCTTACGATAGTGAATGATACCTATCGGAAGAAATCGTAAGAGTGATATCTTGCCTTTAGAATTCGTCTAATAAATAATACGTCTAGTACAGGAGAAGTACACTTTCGATTAGCAAAAAGAAAGATTTTTGGTATAATCCATGAAATTATCCATTGTCTGACAACCGAGTTGAAGCGGAATGGATGATTGAAGATACACATGGAAGAAGTCCTAGTAGAGTCTAGGGAAAATTATATGATTGTTTGGACACATTTGTATGTATTAAAATTGTTTTTATGATAATAACTTGGAAAACTGCGAGACAATACTTGGGACGAGTATGAGTAGGTGTGAAAGGTAGTAGAGGCCTATACTACCGGAAGCACAGGACTCACACTTGGATCAGGGAAAGTCACAAGGATACCAAGAAGCTAGTAGTTGATTCCGTTTTGTTCATGTATGTCATTACCACTGTTTCGGTAATGACTAAGAAGATGATTGTTATTCTGACCCTAGTGGTCATATCAAATTGAGTCCGACTACGATGAGTATGTTACGTGGTTCAGAGAACCAAGTTCGATGTAGCATCTGACTTAAGCCAGAAGATTGAAATAAAAGATAATCAAAGCGATCAGTAGAGGTATCGCGATATTTGCTTGTAGCTAGAAATGCTACCTTTTAAGATGTGATTAGAACATGAAGGAAGGTATAGTCTGTTCTGGAATTTGACTCTAAGAGACCTGAGTCTAAGCGTTGCAACATGCGATGATAGGTCATCAGAATATGACACATCGGTCCATTGTAATAATAAAAGAGCTTATCTTAAGTTTGTTAAGAAGAAGAAGCAGTCTCTAGTAAGGATCGAGATTGTGACTTGAAAGTCATAACTTGGAGTCTAACGTGAGATAGGGAGAAGGGGCAAGATCGAGCACCGCCTGCAGTCAAGGAGTCCAAGAGTTAAATACTCGTTCGAAGCAACATAGAAGTTACGGTTATTACCTAGGATGAAGAGTTAACGTAGGGAGTCATTATACAAGCCCTGTTTCGTTGATGATTCCGGGACGTAATCATCCTAAGGGGGAGATAATTGTAACGCCCGTAGATCCGGGCTAGTCAATTTAGAGATAATAGGGGTCGAAAACGACTTTTCGACAAAATATTATTTAAAATAAATAATCTTAACCAAGTTGTAGAATATGTCTCAAGGGTTCCGTACATATAAAGAAAGCCGAAATCCGAGTTATAACGAAGAAGTTATGGCCCGTCGAAGTTTAACGGCAAAACCAGCACGGCACCGGGAAGCGTAAATAGTGAATTTACGATATAGATACTTTTAGCCTTAGTGATCTAAACAAAAGTTGTAGAATACGTTAAACCGAGAACATACAAAAAAAAGAACGCCTATATCTGACTTCGTATGAGTAAGTTATGAATTTTCTAAGATTTGGCATAGCAGTGCACGGCCCGAAACTGGAATTTTAGTTCGAGCGGTTTTTGGCTTACACGACCTAAATGAGAGTTAAAGAACTCATTAATAGGAACTCAACGGTAAAAAGACAGACGAAAACGGAGTCCGTATGAAGGAGTTACGAATTCTTCGCGGTCATTTAACAGTCTAATCTCCTCCTACTGTTAAATTTAAGATCGGTCCAGAATTAGCCGACGGAGTCTAAATGAAAGTTGTAGATCTTGTTTTTACCTACGCGTGGATATAAAGAACGTCGAAAACGGAGTTCGTATGAGAGTTATGATTTTTCTAAGTCGGGAGGCTGCTGTGCGAAATCGGGTGACGTGGCGAAATCCTGGCCGTTGCTTCCTCCCCAAGGCTAGCCACCAGAAGGTGACATGTGGCATAGACTCGACGAGTAGGTCCTCCTACTCGACGAGTAGAGCTGTTTTCCAGCCTATAAATAGAGGTGTCGGGTTGCCTCATTCTTCACATCATTCCAACCTCTTCTCTCTCTCTCTAAACTTTCTCTCTCTAGCCCCCAAACCCCCCCCCCCCCCCCTTAAGCCTAGGTAAACCCCCTAGCACCCGAAGGAAGCCCCGAGAAAAGAGCCTTTTGGCTCGGGAACGCTGCTCCAGCGAAGCCCGGTTTTGCGAAAAACCCGCTGTAAGTGAGCTACGCCTACCCTATCGTTAGTATATCTTATGTTTTAATATAGTAATGTTATTAGGACCTTATAATAAGTATTTGGGATATTATTATGAGTTATATAAGTGTCGTTATAATATCTTTTAACCACTCGCGGTACAAGGAATCTGGTTTAAAGGGCCGCATAAGGTTGTTGGATTTCAGAAGTGATATATGCCAAAATGGTCCTGCCCTCCGGTGTTTTATGTCTGGCCCCTGTCTGTACATAGGGGTTGGAAAATATTGTTTAAACGCTTATATAATAATAATAATGCTAAGACTAATAATTAGTCACGGTAAATATTAGACTAAAATCTAGTGGTAATAATACTAGGTTTCGTCGGAGGAAAATAGAATCGTTAAAAGCGAAGCGCTGCCCGAGTTTGGAATCGTCACCTTAACAAGTGAGTGCATAGTTACTTTCATCTTACACATAGATATGAAGTATTTTATATAAATTACGTGCTATGTGTGTATACTGTCTGAATACTTGATGTCTATGCTGGATGAAACGTTTTATACATGTTTTAAATGATCTAAACTCTATATGTATTTTATATCTACAAAATGCGTTGGGTAAAACATGAGTAGATCAGAAGTGAGATAAATGATGAGCGATGAAAAAACATGAGAAAAATGATGAGCGATGAAAGATGAGATGAATGATGAGCGATGATATACGAGTGATAAAATATGGTGCGAAGCGATGACCTAAGCGATGAGCCAAAGCGATGAGCCAAAACGATGAGCCAAAGCGATGAGCCAAAACGATGAGCCAAAACGATGAGCCAAACGATGACCCAAGCGATGGCCCCGTCATCTAGCAGAGTCTGGATGACAACCACGGACTATTATAGACAGTCTAGTGGAACACTAGCAGGCTCGCAACCTGTAGGCATTGTGAACGATGTGTTCACCCGGTGTACTCTAAAAACCCATTGACAGGTATTACAAGTGGACTCTCGAAAACGATATTGTCAATAAACGAGATAAACCCTTGCGACTATGCAGACTTAGTGTCGATTCCTTAGGATACTCCTTAGGAATGAATGAACGAGGAATAACTGAATCTTAGGGTAGATCCTTAAGAGTAAAGAAGATAATGGGGATGGGTAATTGGGTTGATTATTTGATGTTTAACATAATAATTATCTTATTGTGGGTTGAAAACCCGATGTACTCACCAGGTTTCCCAACCTGACCCACTCAAGCTTATTTGTATCACAGGCGTCGATATGAAGCTACTTTACACTAATGGATTTAAAAGAGATGTAGATCACTAGTGTAAATGAATGGAAGTTCTGTTTATGCTTATGTTTCTGTATTGACGATGACATCCCAAATATTTTAAAATGGATAAAAATACATTTTCTTCGGAAATGCTTTGATAACGTATTTATCATGTTTTTCTGGGAACAAATTCCACAACATTTTTATTAAAAGAGGTACTCTGATTTTTATAAAGCATAAACAAAATTGGTCTTTTCTGGTCGTGAAATTGGGGATGTCACATTAGAATACTTAGAATTTATGTGTATATATATATATATATATATATATATATATATATATATATATATATATATGATAACCTATTTCACATCATTTGTAATAGTAGATAATTAATCGATTTTGTGGAACTGGGATTTACATGATTGTTATTGCTCATGTGTTGTGTTCTTACCAATATGAATATCAACCCCATATTGATTTATGACATATGAAACTTTGAGAATGGTTAGACATGACAATTAAATAACAATCACACTATTAGCACATACGTTAGATCTTATATATTCTATCGTTCAAGCAATATAAGTTGAAGCCTACACTTCAAATTTGTTATGAACAAAAACTTATATGTAATATTTTTAAAGATTTACATTATTGACACAAAATCAAAATCTAGAATACTATTAGATTTTGAAAATTGGCATATTCCACTATTATTATATAACAACTGTGGATTTAATTTAAACATAACATATTGAATGTTGAAAATCAAAATGGGTTGTAACTTACTGTCGAGTCTTGGCACACTATCATAATCAGAATCCTATAAAATTTAGAAAAGCAAGAAAGTTTAAGTCCCAAAAACACAAGTCAATTTGGTTTTACAAAAAAATAAATTTGATATGAAGTTGTAGTTGAAATACCTGTAATATCTTGATAAAGTTTGGTAATAATGTCCTTAAGATTATCTTATGGTGTAGATTTTGAATCACGTTGTGTTGATGTAGCCATTTTCGATGATAAAAGCCTATGTATTCTATTTTAACATGCAATAATGAAACAAATGATAGATTCCCACATAAAAAAAATAATTCATTTGATCGGTGAATAAAAGTCAAAATATACATGATTTAATCATCAAAATATTTTAAAACAGTGAAGGAGAAGAAACAAACTTAGCGAAATTAACTCTTTCATCAAAATTTCCACCGCCCCTATTGTTTTAATTTATGGAGATAAACTACTAATCCCTTGTAAAAAAAACTAATCCGTAATTATGGCTTTTAGGAGATGATTATAGAAATCAACTTGATTTCCTTTTTTCCGTTTTCTCCCCCATGTTCCGTCTTTGTTCTAAAATAAATTATAAATTTTCAAACCTCACCCAAACTACTAATCTAATCAACCTATTTAAGAATCAGTTACCCTGTAATCCTGTACAAGCCCTAATGCAGATAAACCAAACGACATATAACCTTTTCTAAACATATCTGTGGGTTTCCTTCACCAATAAAAATCTAAAGCCTGCTAGCCACTATTCATCCTTTTTCATTGGAAACTTTGTCTTCCCACACCTTCTAATACAGAAACCCTAATTTCACTACACAACCTCTCTCTCTCTCTCTCTCTCTCTCCACAGCTGTTGTTACCACCGAAATCAATCCCTCCGATGTAACTTTTCCTCAATGTTGATGTCACCATCGTGCCGACCATAAGTCACTAAGTGCCTCCACCATCTTCTCTATTTTAGAACACCGAAGCTAGGCACCATATCGCCGTCTCTCTCTCTCTCTCTCTCTCTCTCATGCATGCGCTCTCTTTCTCTCTCCAATCACCATGTGCATCCACAATCACCATCATGTCGACAAACATGAATCGAAACCTCATCCCTTTTTCCGCTGCACCACTTTCATCACGACCTAGAAGAAATGTAAGTAATTTTCCAAAAATTAAACTTCTTTGCTATTTCCTGTAATTTTCTTGATATCGAAACTTCATTCCTATTTCCATTCTTCCTTGCATTATCTCCATTAAAGAACCCTAATTTGTAACAAGTATTTTTCTCACCTTCTACCCAGAATCTATAAATGTATCTGTGTTTCCATGTGTTTGTCTATGTTTGATTTGCATACCAATAAGAAAATTATAAGCATCCTACCGCAAGTTATCATTATTTTTCCGTGGAAATAGTCTAGGAATTAAATATTCATTTGAAGATCGGACATTATGCATTCTTTGGTTCACCTCAAAAAAAACATTCAGATCCATGAAAACACCCATGTATACTTGATTTTTTGTGAAGCAAATCTTCTCCGAATCAAGTATTTTTGTATACATGGGTGTTTTCATGGATGTGAAACAAAAATACTTTTGAACTAATACAACACTTCTCCGAATTATTGAGGCTTGAACATGGCAAGAAGTGTTGTATTAGTTCAAAAGTATTTTTGTTTATTTCAAATCAATTACGCCTTTGAAAAATGTAAATGAAGAGAATGTTGAAGTTGATTAAGCTGAAAGAATCTTGTATCAGTTCAAATATATTTCTATTTTTAAAAGACCCACTACTTCTTGTACTTAATTTGTTGTATGTTTGTGTTTTGTGTATGTTTTACTTCAGATTTGCTTCTAAAATGCCATCACATCTGCAGTTTTTAGTTTAAGTGATCAAATCTGAAGGTTTAGTTTATAATGGATCTAAGATTCAAACAAACTATTTGGTACAATGTTTGTATTTTTTTATTGCAAAATTAGTTTCAGTTCAATCTTTTATTGGTTTTCATGTCGTAGTTTATATATGTTAATATGTGTTTTTGCTAAAAATGTTGAGGTTGATGTGTTACGTCTTGATCACACGAAGACTAGAAAAATTAAAAGCTTATCACTATTTTTTTCTACTGATTTGGGTTCAGAAAGCTTAACACAACAAAGTACCATTATAAAAACATTTTCCTTTTTAAGTGATAGCTACATAATAGACCTTTGGTTTTCAAGTTTGTCCTTTACTCTTTTGTTTCTTTCTGTGTCAACACTTCAAAGGTAAGGTTATAACATGTGATGGTTGTGGTTATGTTTTACAGGTCCTTTGAAGTGTGTGTATATGAAATGTATACATGCTTCATTGATCTTTTTAATTGTTTGCTTCCCATTACAGCTGACAGAAATTAAGTATCTTGATTGGTTGTTGATTGCTTGACTCTTGAGACTTGAATCAAGAAAAACTGACTATATAGCGACCGAAATATTGAGAAGAACTGTTGAAGGCTTGATTGGCAAGAAGACTAAAAAGACAAGATCAAAACACAAGATTAAATTTAATCATCTAGCGTGAGAATCAAATTTAGTTGTTTACTTATATTACCAAGTTTGTGGATGAATTTGGATGTTAATGTTAGAGGTCTCCGTGGTAATGAGATGTTTTATAGATTTTCTACTGTTTTGAGAATTGGTAAATTTGGACGATTTTCCCTCCATGATGATTTGGAGTTTAAATAAATCTGATGTTAGTTTATTATTGTTCGAATTAGTTGAGATATGTTATTTTTCTCTAGGTTGAATAATTATTGTCAAGTAGGTAGTATAACATGTACGGAAAGTTTTAATACTCTTGGACAATGCATAAGTTTCGTTGATTTTATTAAAGACGGTTTATTTATTAAACATTTTTATTTGATTTTGTAACAGTGACTTTTATATATTTTAGTGTTCATTTGGATTTAGCAATGTATATTTGTTTTATTCAAAACATCTTGAAGAAAACAAATGACTAGAGATAAAAATTGGACGGAATCGGTACCGACACGAGAATCTTGAATGCCAAAATGGATAAAAAACGATACCGAGCACCGAACCGAACAAACATTACTGTATCTGGTACCCGTTTTCTATACGACGATATCGAATCCTAAATTTGATAATATAAGAGTACCGAGTACCATCATAAATTTGGTATCGGTTCTGGCATGCCACCGATACGGGATAAGGATTCGGTACTAGTTGTTGCTATATCCTTACTAATCACCAAAATAAATTATTTTTCATTGCTGCATCGCGCGGGCACCCTAATAGTATATATATATATATATATATATATATATATATATATATATATATATATATATATATATATATATATATATATATATATATATATATATATATATATATAATGGGTTTTTGTTAATTTTATAAAAATTTGTTTAAATAGTTAACTTAAGTCACAGTTTAGCAACAACACTCCATGGAAAAAACACGTGTGGATTCACACGTAACGTTTAACTGAATGAAATCTCGGTTATTGCATTGCTTTCGGAATGGGACCAAAATTGGGTTTGGTATGGGACCAACGCGTTTGCTTGAGTTTTGCAATCTCTTCTAGGCATATGCAAACGTGCATTAATATCCATCACGTAATGTGCATATATATGTCAAATATGACAGAAAAAATCTGTTTTCCAACTATATATATATATATATATATATATATATATATATATATATATATATATATATATATATATATATATATATATATATATAAGAAATTGGTTTGAAGATAACATCGTATTAGAATCCTAGGTTTGAAAAAATGGCACCACCAAAGCTTTTCTGTTATCGACTTTTCGTTGAAAAACCTAATCCCTAACTCAAGTTCATGGATCACAACATGCAGTGAAGCTATGTATGCGCTTGAAGTTAAACTCCTAAACACTACAGACACACCATATCATGGTTACACTGAGCAAATTCCCTCCATGCCTCTTTTCGAAAGCTTAGGCATTGAGAACGCAACAACTACAGAAGGAGTTGAAAAAATCACAAAACTCATGTGGCCTTCTGGAAATGAAAATTTTAGGTATATATATGGTTTCTTATTTTACGTCTTACATTCAATATATATGTAGTAATTATAATTCGTTTGATTCACCGGTTTTTCAGTAAAAGTGTTTTGATGTTCTCCAAAGCCGTAGCAGAACTATATCAGATAGTGATGTGGATGGTAGCGAAAAGCTATGGAATAGAAGAAATTTGTGAGTCGCTCCTTGAGTCCTCAGTTCATGTTCTTCGATTCATGAAGTACTTATGCCCTCAGGGGGGACGATCAAGGGAAATCCTCTCGGTGTTGTTCCTCACACTGATATTAGTTTCATGACAATTCTTCATGAAAAACAAGTAAAGGGTCTGCAGATAAAGACTAAGGAAGGACAGTGGATCGAAGTTGATCCTTCACCTTCATCGTTCATAGTCATGGCAGGCGATGTTTGCATGGTATGTGTTAAAAACACACAAGACAAATTTCCCAACATCACCATTTCTCATATCATTTGAGGATCAAGAAACAAGTGGTTTTCAAGTTACTTACAACTCAAAACTCACTACAAAAATCTCTCAATCTTTCACTCAACCTAAACAACTTCTAAACAATATACTTTGATAAAGAGTTAGTTACAGAACTCTAATAGATGAACACACGATCGACAAAATAGATGCAAAAAATTATCTAACATCAAAGAACCCTCAAGAGAGAAAACCCTAGATTTGATCTCTTCAACTGAACGAATGACCCCAACATCTTCTCTCCTTTTCTTTATACTCTGGATCCCAAAATATGGACTAACCCGAACCAACTTGACCCGAATTACAACCCGCGTGTTTCCATAAGAAACTGCATACACTCAACCCCCTTGCAGAATACAATCTTTACACAATACACCCTTTATAATAAACTACTTTCTAATAAATATGAGATTGTAAAAATATAACATATTTTCAACATCCCCCTCAATTGAAATATTTATTTTCTAAAAACATTAATAAGACCCATTTTATTAGTCAAAAAATCATGTTGTTTCACACTTAAAGATTTTGTGAGTATATCAACATTTTGTTCAAAAGAATCAATTTTTACCAATTTCAAAACACCACTAGAAATTTTTTCCCTAACAAAATGCAGATCTATCTCAAAATGTTTTGTCCTTTCATGAAACGCGGGATTAAGAGCCAACTTAATTGTGGAACTATTATCACAAAAAACAAAAGCAGGGATAAGATTTTTAACTTCAAGTTCAAACAGAATTTTTAAGATCCAAATTATTTCACATGTGATAGAACCAAGAGCCCTATATTCTGATTCAGTTGAAGACCTAGAAACAGTAGACTGCTTCTTACTTTTCCAAGAAATAAGACAATTATTAAGATATACCATATATCCAGATACAGACCTTCTTGTGGCTAAGCACTTAGCCCAATCTGCATCAACAAAACCTTTTAATTTAAACACACTAGACCTAGTTAAAGCAACTCCTTTTCCAAGACTATTTTTTAAATACCTTAACAACCTGAAAGCAATATTTAAATGTGATTTTCTAGGATTATGCATATACTGACTAAGAACCTGAACTGCATAAGAAATGTCAAGCCTTGTAACTGTAAGATAGATAAGTTTACCTATCAATTTTTGAAATTCAGTTTTATTTTCCAACACTTCATTTTTTCCATCATGATTACCAGAATTTATAACAAAATTTGTTTCCAAAGGTGTGTTCACAGGTTTACAACCAAGCATACCATATTCATGTAATAACTCAAGACAATATTTCCTTTGGTTTAAACATAAACCACTGTCAAATTTAACCACTTCAATGCCTAAAAAATATTTAAGAGTTCCAAGATCTTTGATTAAAAATTGACTATTCATAAAAGATTTCACCTTTTGTAACTCTATTTCACTATTTCCAGTCAAAATAATATCATCAACATATACTAATAACACAGTTATTGAACCTTCAACTTTCCTAATGAACAATGAATAATCACTTATACTCTGTCGAAAACCAAACATAAACAATGAAGCACAAAGTTTTTCATTCCATTTTCTAGGAGCTTGCTTTAGTCCATACAAAGACTTAGTAAGTTTACATACTCTAGTATCATTACTAGAATAGTAACCAGGTGGAAGTGACATATAAACATCTTCAGTAAGATCACCTTATAAAAAAGCATTGTTAATATCCAACTGATATAAAGGCCAAGAATAATGAACAGAGAGAGAAATAACAATACGAACTGTTACAATTTTTGCAACAGGAGAGAAAGTCTCTTCAAAATCAATCCCCTCTCTTTGATTATAACCTTTAGCAACTAAACGAGCTTTATATCTCTCAATTTCACCATTTGACTTGTATTTAATCTTATAGACCCATTTACACCCAATTGGTTTTCTGTTTTTAGGTAAATTAGTTATTTCCCATGTATGATTTCGATGAAGTGCTTCCATTTCATCATTCATAGCTTTAATCCAATTTGGATCAGAAAAGGCTTCATTATAACTCTTAGGTTCAACAGTTTTATTGAGATTAGAAACAAAACATTTAGTTTCAGGATCAAGAAAAGAATAGTTAACAGATCTCTCAATACCATATTTATATTTTCCTTCAACAACATAATCAGCAAACTTAACAGGCATATGAGATTCATGCCTAGACCTAGAGACACCTACAGACTGATCCATAGAAGGGGTTAAGACAGACTGACTACTTTCCTCAGATACACTCGAAGAAGAAGGAACAGATGAACCAGTAGGAGGCATATTTGCCTCGCCACCATGGTTGATAGAATTACTAGAATCAACATCATCCACACTAATGGCTGCATCAGCGCCATCCAACTGGGACTCTACTCTCAGCTCATCAAGATTAATATAATCATTTATATATTCATTATTATTAAATTCATCATAGGAAAAAGGATCACTGGGGCCAAAATTGTTTGAAACATTATCAACAGAAGTTGATTTTAACTTGTATGGAAAAACATATTCATAGAATTTCACATCCCTGGATACAAAAGAAGAATTAGTATCCAAACTAAGAAGTTTATAAGCCTTTTTATCATAACAATATCCTAGAAAAATACATTTTTCAGCACGTTCAGACAATTTATCAGAAACATTTGGCTTAACAGCAAAACATAGACAACCAAAAACCCTTAAATGATCAAAACTAGGAATTCTTTGAAAAACAAGTTCATAAGGTGATTGACCATTTAAGACAGAGGTGGGCATTCTATTTATTAGAAAAACAGAAGTTAAAACAGCATCTCTAAGTTGTGACTCAGAAGCTATCATATGTTGATTGGCTCCTGAGTCAACAATCCAGCTTTGAGAATCATTTGAACCCGAATTATTGAGGCTTGAACATGGCAAGAAGTGTTGTATTAGTTCAAAAGTATTTTTGTTTATTTCAAATCAATTACGCCTTTGAAAAATGTAAATGAAGAGAATGTTGAAGTTGATTAAGCTGAAAGAATCTTGTATCAGTTCAAATATATTTCTATTTTTAAAAGACCCACTACTTCTTGTACTTAATTTGTTGTATGTTTGTGTTTTGTGTATGTTTTACTTCAGATTTGCTTCTAAAATGCCATCACATCTGCAGTTTTTAGTTTAAGTGATCAAATCTGAAGGTTTAGTTTATAATGGATCTAAGATTCAAACAAACTATTTGGTACAATGTTTGTATTTTTTTATTGCAAAATTAGTTTCAGTTCAATCTTTTATTGGTTTTCATGTCGTAGTTTATATATGTTAATATGTGTTTTTGCTAAAAATGTTGAGGTTGATGTGTTACGTCTTGATCACACGAAGACTAGAAAAATTAAAAGCTTATCACTATTTTTTTCTACTGATTTGGGTTCAGAAAGCTTAACACAACAAAGTACCATTATAAAAACATTTTCCTTTTTAAGTGATAGCTACATAATAGACCTTTGGTTTTCAAGTTTGTCCTTTACTCTTTTGTTTCTTTCTGTGTCAACACTTCAAAGGTAAGGTTATAACATGTGATGGTTGTGGTTATGTTTTACAGGTCCTTTGAAGTGTGTGTATATGAAATATATACATGCTTCATTGATCTTTTTAATTGTTTGCTTCCCATTACAGCTGACAGAAATTAAGTATCTTGATTGGTTGTTGATTGCTTGACTCTTGAGACTTGAATCAAGAAAAACTGACTATATAGCGACCGAAATATTGAGAAGAACTGTTGAAGGCTTGATTGGCAAGAAGACTAAAAAGACAAGATCAAAACACAAGATTAAATTTAATCATCTAGCGTGAGAATCAAATTTAGTTGTTTACTTATATTACCAAGTTTGTGGATGAATTTGGATGTTAATGTTAGAGGTCTCCGTGGTAATGAGATGTTTTATAGATTTTCTACTGTTTTGAGAATTGGTAAATTTGGACGATTTTCCCTCCATGATGATTTGGAGTTTAAATAAATCTGATGTTAGTTTATTATTGTTCGAATTAGTTGAGATATGTTATTTTTCTCTAGGTTGAATAATTATTGTCAAGTAGGTAGTATAACATGTACGGAAAGTTTTAATACTCTTGGACAATGCATAAGTTTCGTTGATTTTATTAAAGACGGTTTATTTATTAAACATTTTTATTTGATTTTGTAACAGTGACTTTTATATATTTTAGTGTTCATTTGGATTTAGCAATGTATATTTGTTTTATTCAAAACATCTTGAAGAAAACAAATGACTAGAGATAAAAATTGGACGGAATCGGTACCGACACGAGAATCTTGAATGCCAAAATGGATAAAAAACGATACCGAGCACCGAACCGAACAAACATTACTGTATCTGGTACCCGTTTTCTATACGACGATATCGAATCCTAAATTTGATAATATAAGAGTACCGAGTACCATCATAAATTTGGTATCGGTTCTGGCATGCCACCGATACGGGATAAGGATTCGGTACTAGTTGTTGCTATATCCTTACTAATCACCAAAATAAATTATTTTTCATTGCTGCATCGCGCGGGCACCCTAATAGTATATATATATATATATATATATATATATATATATATATATATATATATATATATATATATATATATATATATATATATAATGGGTTTTTGTTAATTTTATAAAAATTTGTTTAAATAGTTAACTTAAGTCACAGTTTAGCAACAACACTCCATGGAAAAAACACGTGTGGATTCACACGTAACGTTTAACTGAATGAAATCTCGGTTATTGCATTGCTTTCGGAATGGGACCAAAATTGGGTTTGGTATGGGACCAACGCGTTTGCTTGAGTTTTGCAATCTCTTCTAGGCATATGCAAACGTGCATTAATATCCATCACGTAATGTGCATATATATGTCAAATATGACAGAAAAAATCTGTTTTCCAACTATATATATATATATATATATATATATATATATATATATATATATATATATATATATATATATATATATATATATATATATATATATATATATATATATATAAGAAATTGGTTTGAAGATAACATCGTATTAGAATCCTAGGTTTGAAAAAATGGCACCACCAAAGCTTTTCTGTTATCGACTTTTCGTTGAAAAACCTAATCCCTAACTCAAGTTCATGGATCACAACATGCAGTGAAGCTATGTATGCGCTTGAAGTTAAACTCCTAAACACTACAGACACACCATATCATGGTTACACTGAGCAAATTCCCTCCATGCCTCTTTTCGAAAGCTTAGGCATTGAGAACGCAACAACTACAGAAGGAGTTGAAAAAATCACAAAACTCATGTGGCCTTCTGGAAATGAAAATTTTAGGTATATATATGGTTTCTTATTTTACGTCTTACATTCAATATATATGTAGTAATTATAATTCGTTTGATTCACCGGTTTTTCAGTAAAAGTGTTTTGATGTTCTCCAAAGCCGTAGCAGAACTATATCAGATAGTGATGTGGATGGTAGCGAAAAGCTATGGAATAGAAGAAATTTGTGAGTCGCTCCTTGAGTCCTCAGTTCATGTTCTTCGATTCATGAAGTACTTATGCCCTCAGGGGGGACGATCAAGGGAAATCCTCTCGGTGTTGTTCCTCACACTGATATTAGTTTCATGACAATTCCTCATGAAAAACAAGTAAAGGGTCTGCAGATAAAGACTAAGGAAGGACAGTGGATCGAAGTTGATCCTTCACCTTCATCGTTCATAGTCATGGCAGGCGATGTTTGCATGGTATGTGTTAAAAACACACAAGACAAATTTCCCAACATCACCATTTCTCATATCATTTGAGGATCAAGAAACAAGTGGTTTTCAAGTTACTTACAACTCAAAACTCACTACAAAAATCTCTCAATCTTTCACTCAACCTGAACAACTTCTAAACAATATACTTTGATAAAGAGTTAGTTACAGAACTCTAATAGATGAACACACGATCGACAAAATAGATGCAAAAAATTATCTAACATCAAAGAACCCTCAAGAGAGAAAACCCTAGATTTGATCTCTTCAACTGAACGAATGACCCCAACATCTTCTCTCTCTTTCTTTATACTCTGGATCCCAAAATATGGACATAACCCGAACCAACTTGACCCGAATTACAACCCGCGTGTTTCCATAAGAACATGCATACACTCAACCCCCTTGCAGAACACAATCTTTACACAATGCACCCTTTATAATAAATTACTTTCTAATAAATATGAGATTGTAAAAATATAACATATTTTCAACAGTATGTATCAATATATACTGATTTAACTATTCATCAATGTTATTGTGCATATATATGTAAGAAATTAAGGTGTTTTCATTCACTTAGGCATGGACAAATGGAAGAATCGAAGCACCGTATCACATGGTTATGATGCAGGGAAAAGAAGAGCGATATTCGCTGGGGATATTTACTTTTATTAGGGGTCTGAACATACAGATACTTCAAAAACTCATTGATGAAGACCACCCACCAAGGTTTAAGGAATTTGATCACTACAAGTACATCCATTACCATCGATACACCAACGTCGGGAAGAAATCAGAGTGCCCCATCATAATTGAGGCTGTAATTGTTCAAAATAAAGATGCCACCACATGTTTGTTGGATCATATGCATGTCTCTTTCAAGTTTTTTCTCTATTCAAATAGTATTTATAGAATAAATACATATAAGTTGTGTAAACATCTTCAAAATAAAGGTGTTACAACTACGACATAAGCTTTGATTACCACCATTAGGTCATGCTAAGTTTGTCACATATAATTATTATATATGCAGGAAAAATGCAAATATGTTTATCTTTTATCATAAAATCACTCCTCTTGTAAGAAACCAATAACTAATTTCGATAACTAAAACTTTCATTTCGAGTTCTAAGAAATCAATAATTAATACAATATCCAATGAAGCAAAAATTATTATATATAAGAACATAGTAAAACTAAATTTTAAGAAGAGATGCAAGACTACACATAAATATGTGAACATACTTGAAATGGAAACACAAACCCAAGTTTTCATCATTCATTTCTTTGTCAATATTGTGAAAAAATTAGTCAATAACCGTAAACATGAAGAAAAGACATTACTAGAAAACTGGTGCAATAACTACAGCACAATCTGTAGCTATTCCGTAGCTATAAGCGGATAACTATGGAATTGCTATGGAAAAATGCATGTAGCATAATGGCCCGTGGCTAAATTATAGCTACACATACATATACACATACACATACACATTCAAATACAAACATACACATACATACACATACATACATACATACATAAATACATACACATACATACATACATACATACATAAAAATACATACATACATTTACATATATACGCACCCACATATACGTACATACACATACATACACATACATACATACATACATACATACATACATAAATACATACATACAAATACAAATATACATATTTCCCTTTATTATCATCATTTTTCATTATTTATAAATTAAACATAGATTATTTAATCTTATTGATGTGTTAAACGTAGTTTTTTTCGTTTAATCGTTTGTTTGTGTGTTAAACATATTCGTTACAATTATTATATATTATTATGATATTTATAAATATTATTATTAATAGTATTATTAGTATGATTTTTAATTGTTCTTGTCTTAAATATGTAAGAAAAATGATACAAAAAAAAATTAAGACTCGAATAATGAAAAATAATATTAATGGTAATAATAATAATAATATTGGAAATTATAAATCTGTCAGTGTTTCGTAGCTATTCTGTAGCCATTTTCTTCTATCGCTAGTCTGTAGTTATTCCGTAGCTAATTAGCTACGGAATAGCTACTTATTAACATCTGTTGCTATTCCGTAGCTATTCCGTAGCTAATTAGCTACGGAATAGCTACATATTAGCCTTTGTTGCTATTCCGCAGCTAATTAGCTACGGAATCGCTATGGATTAGCATTTGTCGCTATTCCGTAGCTATTCTGTTACTATATTAGGGCATCCCATTATGTAGCTGATCCGTAGCGATTCCGTATCTAATTAGCTACAAAAATTTTCTGTGGCCATTTTCTGTAGGAAAACCCCCTATTTTCTTGTAGTGAGAAGAAGCATAAATTTCTTAAAGACAAATTAACCAAAATAAGAGAGGGACGAAAGAGAAGAGGCAACAAAGTACCTGATTCTTTCAAACGGAAAGGTGTTGAAAAACAACCAAAGGCTCGTAGTTTAGTGGCAAAGGTGCATGATATGAAGCTTAGCAGTGGGAGTTTGAACCTTGGCTCCAACAGTTTTGTTTTAATCTCATTGTTAGTTGCTTTATTTTTTTAATATACGTGTTGATGTGACGATCTAATCAATATGTCACGTTAGCAGTTCAATCTCATCTATACATGTCACATCAGTGATAACCTACTGGTCAGCTACTAAAACTTAAGAAAATTGTTTTTTCTTAAATTAATGGCAAATAAATAACAAAAATAAATGCGTAAAATAAAAATTAACGTGTAAACTTGTGGACTTTAGTACCATTAAGGGTTGGTTGGCATGATTTAAAATTTTAAGATCTCTGAATTTCTAAAAAGACCTGATTTTTTTTAAGATCTGAATTTTTAAAATGTTTAGTTGGAACCTCTGAATTGTTGTGTTGAATGATAAAAATGTTCATTTTATTCTGTATCATTTCTTTCAATTACAACATTATACTTTCAACATTTTGCTTATTAACACATCATACTCTAAAATGAATCTGAACGTATAATGCTAAAAATGGTATGTAATGCTTTAAATTGGTCGGGACATCAAAAATAGAATGCATAAAAAATAACTCGATTTAACAAGTGAAGATCTGATTAAGCAAAATTGGACCTTAAATTTGAGTATTGACTTGTTTTGCCAGTTACAACCTCATGTAGCCACTTACTCCGTTCGTCTGTCTATATGACATCCTAAATTAGACCTTGAACTTGTGATTATGCTAAAATTGATAACCGAACTCTGATTTTTTTTTTAATTATTAAAACTAAACTTGATTTTAAGTTTTTTTTTTTGTTTTTTTAGTCTAAACTAAACTCGGTTTTATTTTTTTATTTTTTTATATTTTCTATTTTTTCTATAATTATTTATGTTTTTTTCTTTATTTATTCATGTTGACATTAAGTTTATACCAAAAATAATAAATTTTGTAAGCATTTATATGTAAATCTATTTATTATAATTTTAAAACAAACAATTTATATAAGTTGAAAACATATATTGTGGTTATTATCATGTATAACCTTATTTAACAATTCTTTATATTAAGCCTACCTAAAATTTAGTAAATTACATGTTTTAGGCCTAGTATATTTATATTTGTAATTTTCATCCAACTTTTTTTTTATATTTTTTCATTCTTTTGAACTTATAATTTTTTTCATTTGCTCGAATCAAAATAAAAAAAACTTTAGAAAAACCATAAATAACAAAACTTATAAACAAAAAAGAATAAAAAAAAAACTCAAAGTCCAAAAACTGTAATATACTTTTATATATTTCATACACTTACACTTTTGAAAAATATCAAAGAAAAATTATCAAATTTATGAAAATAACACAAAAAAATGAAAATTAAATAAATAAATAAAACTATTACGAAATGAAATACGCAAAAAAAAAAAACAAGTTTAATCTTAATAAAAAAATTCTAAATTTTTTTCTAAGGTTTGGGGACTAATTAATTTATAATAATCATAAGTTTAGGGTCTTATTTAGGATGTCACATAGACGGGAATACCATGTAACCAACTGGCTACAGGAGGTTGTAGACAGCTATACCAACGACTTGTCGTCGGGATGGGTATAACTATGCTGACGACATGTCGCTTGAAAGGTTTCAAACCGTTTTTATTGTTAAAAGCTATACCGACGACATGTCTTCGGTATAAGATTTTTTTAAAAAAATATTTTTCACAGATTTGTTATATTTATAAAACCTGTTTTTTAAAAACAAACCCAATATATATATACAGTGTACATGCAAAATAATATCAAACATTTAATAACCATAAGACGTCAAAATCTACCATACATACAAAAAATAACAAAAACAAAACAAGTCTTCATGTTCAAAATAACAAAAAGATCAATCAAAATCTTCATTGTTCTCGTTGTCCTCGGGTTCGTTGGTTGGGTCCCGGGGGTATTTTGGGTAAATTGTCGCAATGGTTGGAAGTTAGGAATTAAGGACGCAAATGCGTTATTATACATTTGTTGGATTTGTAGCATTTGTTGTTGCATATATTGCATTTGTTGCGTTTGTTGTTGCACTTGTTGGGTTAATGACTTGGGAATTATCTGAAAATCGAGATGTGGAAGCTTTATTACGTTTGGAAATAAATTATTGTTGATGCTTGGTTTCCTTCCAACTCTTCGAACATATACCGACGACATGTCGTCGGCATAGAATTTCAGAAAACCGCGTTTTCGTTTCCCGCGGAAGCTATGTCAACGATGTCGTATGCATAACGTTTCCGGTCAAACTAGATTGGTTAAAGTTGGCAAAAGTGATGCCGACGACTTGTCGTTGGTATAGCCTTGCTTCTAGCGACGACATCTGTCGTTAGGATGTCGTCCCCTTAGATAGTTATTCTTGTATTGAATCAATATGTCACGTCAGCAGTTTCGTCTCATTTATACATTTCATATCAATGATAACCTGTTGGTCAGCTACTAAAACTTAAGAAATGGTTTTTTTTAAATTAATGGCAAATATATAACAAAAAGAAATGGGTAAATTAAAAATTAACGTGTAAACTTATGGACTTTAGTACCATTAAGGGCTGTTTGGCATGATTTAAATTTTTAAGAGCTTTGAATTTTTATAAAGACTTGAAATTTTCTTTTTAAGATCTGAGTTTTTAAAATGTTTGGTTGGAACCTTCTAATTGTTGTGTTAAATGGTAAAAATATTCATTTTATTTTGTATTATTTCTTTCAATTACAACATTATACTTTCAAGATTTTCATTTTCCTTATTACGACATCATACTCCAAAAAGAATCCTAAAAATGGTATGTAATGCTTTAAATAGGTCTGAACTTTAAAAGTAGAGTGCTTTAAAAATAAGGAGATTTGACTTTTTTTACCATCAAAGTCTCAAAAATAACTCGCTTTAGCAACTGAAGATCTAATCAACCAAAATTGGATCCTTAATTTGAGTTTTGACTTGTTTTGCCTGTTACAACCTCATGTAGCCATTTATCAGGATCATATGCCTATATGACATCCTAAATTAGACCTTGAACTTGTGATTATCTTAAAATTGAAAACCGAACTCTGATTTTTTTCTTTTAATTATTAAAACTAAACTTGGTTTTAAGTTTTTTTTTTTTTTTTTTTGGGTAAAACTAAACTCAGTTAAAAAAAATTAAATCTTTAAAAAAAATTATATTTATTTATGTTTTTCGTTCTTTATTTATTCATGTTGACATTAAGTTTACACCAAAAATAATAAATTTAGTAAGCATTTATATGTAATTCTATTTATTCTAATTTTATAACAAACAATTGAAAACATATATTGTGGTTATTATCATGTATAACCTTATTTAACAATTATTTATATTAAGCCTACGTAAAATTTAGTAAATTACATATTTGAGCCCTAGCATATAGTATTTGTAATTTTCATCCAACTTTTATATTTTCTTCATTATTTTGAACTTATGCTCGAATCAAAATAAAAAAAATAAAAATAAAAATAACATTAGAAAAACCATAAATAACGAAACTTATAAAAATATAGAATAAAAAAACTCAAATGCCAAAATTTATAATATACTCTTATATATTCATACACTTTACACTTTTGAAAAATATAAAAGAAAAATTATCAAATTGATGAAAATAACAAAAAAAAACGAAAAATAAATAAAACCAATACGAAAAATAAAATAAAATGAAATACGCAAAAAAAAACTTAAAACCGAGTTTACTTTTGACTTAAAAAAAGTTTAATTTTAATAAAAAAAAATTCTAAATTTTTTTCAAAGTTCGGGATCTAATTTGTAATGATCATAAGTTTAGAGTCTTATTTAGGATGCCACATAGGCGGGAAAACCATGTAACCAACCGGCTACAGGAGGTCGTAAATAGCAAAACGAGTTAAAACTCAGAATTTAAGGTCCAATTTATCGTGATCATATTTTCAGTGGCCAAATTGAATTAATTTTGATACTTCGATTATCAAAAAAGTCAAAATTTCTTCATTCGAGTAGGATGCTAAAAATTAACACCAGACCTTTGAAGAGCATATTCTCAATAGCCTCTTCATTATGTCCACATATCATTTTAGCTCTTGAACATGTGAATGAAAAAACGTTGCTAATCTAGACATTTTCGTCTCACCAATACCATCAATTGGCGACCATGAAGCTCATATTGAGAAGAAGAGCTTCTTGTACAACTTTTGCATCAAGAACCTTAAATTTTAGCATACATACATCACATAGTTGACTATGAATTATCAATCCACCCATTATCCCCTTACTCCAGTCCAGTGTTCTAAAAGGTGCGCCAAGGCGTGCCATAGTGTAAGGCGTGGCTTCGCCGTTACGAAAAACCTCATAACGTTGTTGTTAGGTGTAACACGTGGCAAGGCGTGATATGGCGTGCCATGGCGCGTGTTTTTTCGTTTGAGACACATTTTTTTACTCTTTGTTATGTCTTTTCTAATCAGAGATTCAAGTATTGTGTTTTTTATTAAGTTTTTGTTATTAGTTATTGATCTAACACTTCTAAATAGTAGCTATATTTGATATAAGTTTATATTTATGTGATAATATAATTTTAAATTAATACAAAATCGCCGCCTTACATCACGCCTTGAAAAACACCATGGTTCGCCATGGCTCGTTAAGCTTGAGGTTTGGCCTTGCCACCACACTACGCCTCACGCCATTTAGAACCGTGCTCCAGCCACATCTTCACCATTAACATCCAAAAGCCCATTACCCTCTTCATCACACGCAACCATCATCCCCATCGCCATCATACACCATTACCAAGCATCCACCTATCATCGATCTTTATCATCATCACCACAGCCTTCACGACAGCATCAACTTCTATTCACTAACCCTATTCACCCACCTACCACCAAATTGAAGCAAAGAAAGTAGTGGATCTTGGTGGAATGCCTCTGCTATATCATCAACATATATAAAATTGTCCATCACGAAAATCCTTGTATATCCTTTTCTTTGATTGAAAAAAAAACACAAAGAACAAACGTTGAGGCAAAGAAAAAAAGTTTAAAGAAAAGTATAGATAGAGATAAAAACACAGTATAGAGGAACGAAGGGAAGGAAAAGAAACGCATCGTTGTTCATGTTCTATTAAGAAATCAACAAACATTTTCATCAACTGTGGAGGATAAATCACCGATTTCAACAATAAACCATCGATTTCAACAAGAAATCGCTGATTTCATAGCATTTGGATCGATTTCATCAAAAATCAAGAGAAATAAGGAACGACTGAACGAAATACATACCGCGCCGACCATTGCCACTCTTAAGAAAGAAGAAACTCATTGCCCACCGCCTGTTATTCAAAACGCAAACACATACATCAACGGTGGGTTTTGTTTGGAACAATTCGAATAAGATCAGCCTTTAACCTGGTGGATAGATCAGCCTTGCTCCACGAGGTTAGGAGGATGTGCCCTTCTATTTCTTTGTGGGTGAATTTCTTATACGGGCAAGCAGCGAGACTTTATATAGGAGACCAACATATATGGTCTGCCACTGGGGTGCAGCAAGGTGACCCCTTGGGTCCTCTTCTTTTTGCCCTCGTTTTGCACCCGCTTGTGCACAAGATTAGAGACAATTGAAAGCTCCTTCTCCATGCTTGATATCTAGATGATGGGACTGTCATTGAGGATTCATAAGAGATGGCTAGAGTGTTAATCATTATTCGGGTGAATGGTCTAAGCTTGGGTCTTGAGTTGAACATCTAGAAAACGAAGATTTATTGGCCCTCATGATCATGTGATGGTATGAAGCTTCGTTCCGATCTATTCCCAACAGATATAGGGAGACCTTCTTTGGGGGTGAAGCTCCTTGGGAGGGGGTGTTAGCAGAGACGCAGGGTTTATTAGTGGGTTGGCAATGAAGAGAGCGGTTAATGTTGTTGATTTGATGGGTCTTCTTCCACAACTATGTGACCCGTAGAGTGAGCTCCTTTTGCTATGATCATGTATGGCCATTGCTAAACTTTTCTTTGGTTTAAGGACATGCCAACTGGTGCACATAGAAGAGGCAACTTTGTTCTTTGAAAAAGGATTGTGCGGGTCTATCGAGGATATGGTGGTATGTGGAGGCCCCTTCTTTGGAGACATCCAGTGGCGCCTGGCTTCCTTACCTATTCGTTTCGGTGGTTTGGGTTTGTACTCAGCATACGAAGTTTCCTCCTACGCATTTGTAGACTCGAGGGCCCAATCTTGGACATTACAAGACCACATCTTACATGACAGTGGCATATATGGTATGGACTCTGATTACCTATGTTCTTTAACTTATCCCCCCCCCCCCCTAAATCCCAAAAAGCATTGGCGTGTGCCCTTTTTAGCAAAATCGTCAAAGATATGGAAGTCGACTTCGACATGACTGTTAGACATAAAGCAGTTTTGAGTGTCTTCGCGCACCTCATGCTCAGGATTTTCTGCTAACTATTCCTATTGATGACCTCGTCCAGCATTTGTCTCCTGTGGAGTACCGAACTATCCTTCGTTACCGCCTTATGATTCCTCTATTCCCAATTGACGAGATATGCTCAGTTTTCCGCAAGGCATGTTTGGACACTTTTGGGGAACATGCGGTTCATTGTAGAGAGCTCCCCTGGTTTTAAGTACCGACATGATGTGGTTATGGATGTTCTCTTTGATGCTTGTCGGTGTGCTGGTATTTCCGTGAAGAAAGAAACGCTAGTGAACTTTTTGACGGACCCGCAGGATGGAAGATGCACACTCAAGTCGGCTAACATTTTGGTCTTTGGATAGGTAGGAGGGAAGCACGCTTGTGTGGATCTTACTAGGGTCTCTTCTCTCGTCAGTTTGAGGAGCGGTGGTTTCACAGCAGGGCATGCCGCTTTGAAAGCCGTTGCGTGCAAAGTAGCAAAGCACGAGAATACATGTATAGAAAATCAACATGTATTTGTACCTTTTGTATTTTGATACATTTTGTTTTCTCGCACTAAAGGCGGTGGAGCTCCTCAACAGAGTCCAAAGGATCATGCATTTTAATGTTATATCTCCTAAATCCACAAACGTTTTCAAAAGAATTAGTTTTGTTATCCAGAAAGGACTAGTGGCACAACTTGTTGCCCGTTTGTCTTCCGTTAATATGTATTGAACTATAATATGATTTTAATTGATTTAGTAATTGTTTTTACTAAAATAAAAAAAATAAAAATAAAATCGAATAAGAAAATCCACACATCACATCCACAACTCTGTTATAATCCAAACTGCCCTGTGTAGATACCTTTCCCTAAGTGTCGTGTTTTATGAAACCAAAACAATATTAAGTGTTTTGTATCTTGTGGCTGCTCGAGATAGTGAGATATGAAGATGGAAAGAAGATGAGAAGGTGTCGATCGGAGATAGCAGGAGGTGGTTGCTGGTAGAAACGAATAGGAAAATTAAGGAAGACAAAGTCGGAGATTGGCAGGTGGAGATCGCCTGTGGATAGAGATGTGACGAGTAAGAAGTAGACTCGTGATGACGATAGAAGGGATGAGAAGACGATAAGGGCCATTTGGTAAATTAGTAATGGATTTGATTTATTTTTTCAACATAAAATGGATAGCTGGGGTCTACAAGATTACCATACTTTTGTATTTAGAATTGGAACTATCGTGGCTTGGGATATAAAATTGATAATCACCTGTTTTTGGTAAAAGTCTCGTTTTAGCAATGACTTTCTTTAGTAATTATAAAAATAATCTCTTCTAGGCATGATTACGTGCATTAATTAATATCCGTAACTTAAATTGTGCGTACCGTTTCCTCAAAGAAAAACGTGTATTGTCAAATAATGAAAAGGCATAGAAATATCTTATATACGGAATATGGGACATACATAAAATCCGTTTTCCAACTATATAAACCAAATAGATATGAAGACAGAAAAATACATCGTAAAAGATATCCAAGGTTTGAAAAGAGATGACACCACCGAAGCTATCTGTTATCGACTTTTCGTTGAAAAACCTAATCCCTAACTCAAGTTCATGGAACACAACATGTAGTGAAGCTATGCATGCGCTTGAAGAACACGGGGTTTTCATAGCCACGTACGACGGCGTGTCTCAGGAACTTGACGACGCGATTTTCCTTGCATCACGAGATGTATTTGATCTTCCTACGAAAGTCAAAGTCCTAAGCACTTCAGATACACCATATCATGCTTACAGTGGTAAAACTCCCATCATGCCTCTTTACGAAAGCATAGGCATTGAGAACGCAACAACTACAGAAGGAGTTGAATTCTTCACAAAACTCATGTGGCCTTCTGGAAATGAAAATTTTGGGTATAGTTTCTTATTTTACGTCTTAAATTCAATTACATCTAGTAATTATAATTCCTTGATTAAACACCGGTTTTTCAGTAAAAGTACTTTGATGTTCTCCAAAGCTGTAGCAGAACTATATCAGATAGTGATGCGGATGGTAGCAAAAAGCTATGGAATAAAAGAACAATGTGAGACGCTCCTTGGGTCCTCAGTTCAAAATCTTCGATTCATGAAGTACTTATGCCCTGAAGAGGATGAGGGAAATCCTCTAGGCATGCTTCCTCACACTGATATTAGTTTTATGACAATTCTTCATGACAAACAAGTAAAGGGTCTGCAGATAAAGACTAAGGAAGGACAGTGGATCGAAGTTGATCCTTTGCCTTCATCGTTCATAGTCATGGCAGGTGACGTTTGCATGGTAGGTAGCAATATGTTGATTAACTATTCATCAATGTTATATATTGTGCATATGTGACATTTAAGGTATTTTCATTCACTTAGGCATGGTCAAATGGAAGAATTCATGCACCGTGTCATAGGGTTATCATGCAGGGAAACCAAGAGCGATATTCGTTGGGGCAATTTACTTTTATTAGGGGTTTGGATATACAGATACCACAAAAACTCATTGATGAGGACCACCCACCACAGTTCAAGGATTTTGATCACTACAAGTACCTCCATTATCTACTCACCAGTGAAGGGATGAAATCCGAGTGCCCCATCAAATCCTATTGCGAAATTAATTGAGTTGTATATTGTTTAAAATAAAGGTGTCACAACATTTATCTTATGTAAAGGATCATATGTGTGTCTCTTTCAAATTGTTTCTTTAATCAAGTATCATATGTATTAATTTCTTTAATCAACTATTATATGTATTTCGACAAAAATACATTTAAGTTGTGTGATCACTGAATTGTTTCTTTATTATATATATATATATATATATATATATATATATATATATATATATATATATATATATATATATATATATAGGAAAGCGTTCAATCGAAAACATTTCTTATTGCGAGAACATTTGAGAACAAATTTGGACCACAAAATTTTTTTAATTAAAATTATAAAATAATATTCATATAAATCAAAAAAATAGTTACAACCAACTAAAAAACTTACTAACCAACATCACTCACCACCCAACCAACACCACCCACCACCACCTCCATCACCCATCACTACCACCCACCACCACCCATCACTACCCACCACCACCACCACTCATCACCACCACCCGCCTCCACCACCGCTCACTACCACCCGCTACCACCACCCTCACCCATCACTCACCAAAACCACCACCTGCAACCCCCATCACCACCTACCACCACCCAACCATCACCACCCACCTCAACCACCCATCACCACCACCCGCCACCACCACCCCCACCCATCACCACCACCCGTCACTACCACCTACCAACACCACCACCCACCACCATCTGCCACCACCACTCACTAAAACCACCACCCACCACTACCATCACCACCCACCACCTGCCACTACCTAACCACCACCACTCAGCACCACCACCCACCTCCACCACCTATCACCACCACCCGTCTCCACCACCCGCCACCACCACCATCCACCACCATCTACCGCCACCAACCAGCACCCACCACCCATCGCCATCACTACCACCCATCATCACCATCCACACCACTAACCACTGTCACCCATCACTATCTACCACCACCATCTACCTCCACCACCCGTCACTACTGCCCGCCACCACCACCCTCATCCACCACCCATCACTATCACCACCATCCACCCACCACCACCACCCATCACCACACACACCACCACCCATCACCACCACTCCGGCTCCACCACCCATCATAACTACCCGCCACCCCCACCCCCACCCACCACCTATAAAAACCACCAACCGTCACCACCAACCACCAATACCACCAAACATCACCACACGCTGCCACTACCTATTACCACCACCGCCACCACTCACCCATCAACAACACCACCACCCACCACCCACTAACAACACAACCATCACCCACCAACCACCACCCACTATCCCCACCACCTTTCACCACCATTACCACCCACCATCCCTCACCAACCACCACCACCCAACCATTTATCACCCATGACCCCCATCACTTACCACCCACCACCACCACAGCCACACATCACCACCACCCACCCAACCTCCACCACCATAACCACCACTACACATCCCCATCACCACCCATCTCCACCACCATCACCTACTACTGCAAGCACCAGCATCATATGTGATTAAATTCATATGATCACATAAATCTTATGTGATTATCTGTATTTGTGACAACTGCAGTTCTGGGTCAACCAAAGTCAACAAGTCAACGAAAGTCAACTGATTAGGACATTTGGGTTTATACTTTGCTTTTAGAGTTTTCGGTTTAGGACCGAAAACTCTATGATCTCGCTTTTAGAGTTCTCGGTTAGGACCGAAAACTCTATGATTTCGGTGGTACTGGACCGAAATCACCATGTGATTTCGGTGGGTCGATGGTGTTTTCGGTTGGAAAGAGAAAAAGAAAGGAGTTGAATTGTGACGTGACAGATGCATCTTTTCCCAATGGCTGCATCAGCGCCATCCAACTGGGACTCTACTCTCAGCTCATCAAGATTAATATAATCATTTATATATTCATTATTATTAAATTCATCATAGGAAAAAGGATCACTGGGGCCAAAATTGTTTGAAACATTATCAACAGAAGTTGATTTTAACTTGTATGGAAAAACATATTCATAGAATTTCACATCCCTGGATACAAAAGAAGAATTAGTATCCAAACTAAGAAGTTTATAAGCCTTTTTATCATAACAATATCCTAGAAAAATACATTTTTCAGCACGTTCAGACAATTTATCAGAAACATTTGGCTTAACAGCAAAACATAGACAACCAAAAACCCTTAAATGATCAAAACTAGGAATTCTTTGAAAAACAAGTTCATAAGGTGATTGACCATTTAAGACAGAGGTGGGCATTCTATTTATTAGAAAAACAGAAGTTAAAACAGCATCTCTAAGTTGTGACTCAGAAGCTATCATATGTTGATTGGCTCCTGAGTCAACAATCCAGCTTTGAGAATCATTTGAACCCGAATTATTGAGGCTTGAACATGGCAAGAAGTGTTGTATTAGTTCAAAAGTATTTTTGTTTATTTCAAATCAATTACGCCTTTGAAAAATGTAAATGAAGAGAATGTTGAAGTTGATTAAGCTGAAAGAATCTTGTATCAGTTCAAATATATTTCTATTTTTAAAAGACCCACTACTTCTTGTACTTAATTTGTTGTATGTTTGTGTTTTGTGTATGTTTTACTTCAGATTTGCTTCTAAAATGCCATCACATCTGCAGTTTTTAGTTTAAGTGATCAAATCTGAAGGTTTAGTTTATAATGGATCTAAGATTCAAACAAACTATTTGGTACAATGTTTGTATTTTTTTATTGCAAAATTAGTTTCAGTTCAATCTTTTATTGGTTTTCATGTCGTAGTTTATATATGTTAATATGTGTTTTTGCTAAAAATGTTGAGGTTGATGTGTTACGTCTTGATCACACGAAGACTAGAAAAATTAAAAGCTTATCACTATTTTTTTCTACTGATTTGGGTTCAGAAAGCTTAACACAACAAAGTACCATTATAAAAACATTTTCCTTTTTAAGTGATAGCTACATAATAGACCTTTGGTTTTCAAGTTTGTCCTTTACTCTTTTGTTTCTTTCTGTGTCAACACTTCAAAGGTAAGGTTATAACATGTGATGGTTGTGGTTATGTTTTACAGGTCCTTTGAAGTGTGTGTATATGAAATATATACATGCTTCATTGATCTTTTTAATTGTTTGCTTCCCATTACAGCTGACAGAAATTAAGTATCTTGATTGGTTGTTGATTGCTTGACTCTTGAGACTTGAATCAAGAAAAACTGACTATATAGCGACCGAAATATTGAGAAGAACTGTTGAAGGCTTGATTGGCAAGAAGACTAAAAAGACAAGATCAAAACACAAGATTAAATTTAATCATCTAGCGTGAGAATCAAATTTAGTTGTTTACTTATATTACCAAGTTTGTGGATGAATTTGGATGTTAATGTTAGAGGTCTCCGTGGTAATGAGATGTTTTATAGATTTTCTACTGTTTTGAGAATTGGTAAATTTGGACGATTTTCCCTCCATGATGATTTGGAGTTTAAATAAATCTGATGTTAGTTTATTATTGTTCGAATTAGTTGAGATATGTTATTTTTCTCTAGGTTGAATAATTATTGTCAAGTAGGTAGTATAACATGTACGGAAAGTTTTAATACTCTTGGACAATGCATAAGTTTCGTTGATTTTATTAAAGACGGTTTATTTATTAAACATTTTTATTTGATTTTGTAACAGTGACTTTTATATATTTTAGTGTTCATTTGGATTTAGCAATGTATATTTGTTTTATTCAAAACATCTTGAAGAAAACAAATGACTAGAGATAAAAATTGGACGGAATCGGTACCGACACGAGAATCTTGAATGCCAAAATGGATAAAAAACGATACCGAGCACCGAACCGAACAAACATTACTGTATCTGGTACCCGTTTTCTATACGACGATATCGAATCCTAAATTTGATAATATAAGAGTACCGAGTACCATCATAAATTTGGTATCGGTTCTGGCATGCCACCGATACGGGATAAGGATTCGGTACTAGTTGTTGCTATATCCTTACTAATCACCAAAATAAATTATTTTTCATTGCTGCATCGCGCGGGCACCCTAATAGTATATATATATATATATATATATATATATATATATATATATATATATATATATATATATATATATATATATATAATGGGTTTTTGTTAATTTTATAAAAATTTGTTTAAATAGTTAACTTAAGTCACAGTTTAGCAACAACACTCCATGGAAAAAACACGTGTGGATTCACACGTAACGTTTAACTGAATGAAATCTCGGTTATTGCATTGCTTTCGGAATGGGACCAAAATTGGGTTTGGTATGGGACCAACGCGTTTGCTTGAGTTTTGCAATCTCTTCTAGGCATATGCAAACGTGCATTAATATCCATCACGTAATGTGCATATATATGTCAAATATGACAGAAAAAATCTGTTTTCCAACTATATATATATATATATATATATATATATATATATATATATATATATATATATATATATATATAAGAAATTGGTTTGAAGATAACATCGTATTAGAATCCTAGGTTTGAAAAAATGGCACCACCAAAGCTTTTCTGTTATCGACTTTTCGTTGAAAAACCTAATCCCTAACTCAAGTTCATGGATCACAACATGCAGTGAAGCTATGTATGCGCTTGAAGTTAAACTCCTAAACACTACAGACACACCATATCATGGTTACACTGAGCAAATTCCCTCCATGCCTCTTTTCGAAAGCTTAGGCATTGAGAACGCAACAACTACAGAAGGAGTTGAAAAAATCACAAAACTCATGTGGCCTTCTGGAAATGAAAATTTTAGGTATATATATGGTTTCTTATTTTACGTCTTACATTCAATATATATGTAGTAATTATAATTCGTTTGATTCACCGGTTTTTCAGTAAAAGTGTTTTGATGTTCTCCAAAGCCGTAGCAGAACTATATCAGATAGTGATGTGGATGGTAGCGAAAAGCTATGGAATAGAAGAAATTTGTGAGTCGCTCCTTGAGTCCTCAGTTCATGTTCTTCGATTCATGAAGTACTTATGCCCTCAGGGGGGACGATCAAGGGAAATCCTCTCGGTGTTGTTCCTCACACTGATATTAGTTTCATGACAATTCCTCATGAAAAACAAGTAAAGGGTCTGCAGATAAAGACTAAGGAAGGACAGTGGATCGAAGTTGATCCTTCACCTTCATCGTTCATAGTCATGGCAGGCGATGTTTGCATGGTATGTGTTAAAAACACACAAGACAAATTTCCCAACATCACCATTTCTCATATCATTTGAGGATCAAGAAACAAGTGGTTTTCAAGTTACTTACAACTCAAAACTCACTACAAAAATCTCTCAATCTTTCACTCAACCTGAACAACTTCTAAACAATATACTTTGATAAAGAGTTAGTTACAGAACTCTAATAGATGAACACACGATCGACAAAATAGATGCAAAAAATTATCTAACATCAAAGAACCCTCAAGAGAGAAAACCCTAGATTTGATCTCTTCAACTGAACGAATGACCCCAACATCTTCTCTCTCTTTCTTTATACTCTGGATCCCAAAATATGGACATAACCCGAACCAACTTGACCCGAATTACAACCCGCGTGTTTCCATAAGAACATGCATACACTCAACCCCCTTGCAGAACACAATCTTTACACAATGCACCCTTTATAATAAATTACTTTCTAATAAATATGAGATTGTAAAAATATAACATATTTTCAACAGTATGTATCAATATATACTGATTTAACTATTCATCAATGTTATTGTGCATATATATGTAAGAAATTAAGGTGTTTTCATTCACTTAGGCATGGACAAATGGAAGAATCGAAGCACCGTATCACATGGTTATGATGCAGGGAAAAGAAGAGCGATATTCGCTGGGGATATTTACTTTTATTAGGGGTCTGAACATACAGATACTTCAAAAACTCATTGATGAAGACCACCCACCAAGGTTTAAGGAATTTGATCACTACAAGTACATCCATTACCATCGATACACCAACGTCGGGAAGAAATCAGAGTGCCCCATCATAATTGAGGCTGTAATTGTTCAAAATAAAGATGCCACCACATGTTTGTTGGATCATATGCATGTCTCTTTCAAGTTTTTTCTCTATTCAAATAGTATTTATAGAATAAATACATATAAGTTGTGTAAACATCTTCAAAATAAAGGTGTTACAACTACGACATAAGCTTTGATTACCACCATTAGGTCATGCTAAGTTTGTCACATATAATTATTATATATGCAGGAAAAATGCAAATATGTTTATCTTTTATCATAAAATCACTCCTCTTGTAAGAAACCAATAACTAATTTCGATAACTAAAACTTTCATTTCGAGTTCTAAGAAATCAATAATTAATACAATATCCAATGAAGCAAAAATTATTATATATAAGAACATAGTAAAACTAAATTTTAAGAAGAGATGCAAGACTACACATAAATATGTGAACATACTTGAAATGGAAACACAAACTCAAGTTTTCATCATTCATTTCTTTGTCAATATTGTGAAAAAATTAGTCAATAACCGTAAACATGAAGAAAAGACATTACTAGAAAACTGGTGCAATAACTACAGCACAATCTGTAGCTATTCCGTAGCTATAAGCGGATAACTATGGAATTGCTATGGAAAAATGCATGTAGCATAATGGCCCGTGGCTAAATTATAGCTACACATACATATACACATACACATACACATTCAAATACAAACATACACATACATACACATACATACATACATACATAAATACATACACATACATACATACATACATACATAAAAATACATACATACATTTACATATATACGCACCCACATATACGTACATACACATACATACACATACATACATACATACATACATACATACATAAATACATACATACAAATACAAATATACATATTTCCCTTTATTATCATCATTTTTCATTATTTATAAATTAAACATAGATTATTTAATCTTATTGATGTGTTAAACGTAGTTTTTTTCGTTTAATCGTTTGTTTGTGTGTTAAACATATTCGTTACAATTATTATATATTATTATGATATTTATAAATATTATTATTAATAGTATTATTAGTATGATTTTTAATTGTTCTTGTCTTAAATATGTAAGAAAAATGATACAAAAAAAAATTAAGACTCGAATAATGAAAAATAATATTAATGGTAATAATAATAATAATATTGGAAATTATAAATCTGTCAGTGTTTCGTAGCTATTCTGTAGCCATTTTCTTCTATCGCTAGTCTGTAGTTATTCCGTAGCTAATTAGCTACGGAATAGCTACTTATTAACATCTGTTGCTATTCCGTAGCTATTCCGTAGCTAATTAGCTACGGAATAGCTACATATTAGCCTTTGTTGCTATTCCGCAGCTAATTAGCTACGGAATCGCTATGGATTAGCATTTGTCGCTATTCCGTAGCTATTCTGTTACTATATTAGGGCATCCCATTATGTAGCTGATCCGTAGCGATTCCGTATCTAATTAGCTACAGAAATTTTCTGTGGCCATTTTCTGTAGGAAAACCCCCTATTTTCTTGTAGTGAGAAGAAGCATAAATTTCTTAAAGACAAATTAACCAAAATAAGAGAGGGACGAAAGAGAAGAGGCAACAAAGTACCTGATTCTTTCAAACGGAAAGGTGTTGAAAAACAACCAAAGGCTCGTAGTTTAGTGGCAAAGGTGCATGATATGAAGCTTAGCAGTGGGAGTTTGAACCTTGGCTCCAACAGTTTTGTTTTAATCTCATTGTTAGTTGCTTTATTTTTTTAATATACGTGTTGATGTGACGATCTAATCAATATGTCACGTTAGCAGTTCAATCTCATCTATACATGTCACATCAGTGATAACCTACTGGTCAGCTACTAAAACTTAAGAAAATTGTTTTTTCTTAAATTAATGGCAAATAAATAACAAAAATAAATGCGTAAAATAAAAATTAACGTGTAAACTTGTGGACTTTAGTACCATTAAGGGTTGGTTGGCATGATTTAAAATTTTAAGATCTCTGAATTTCTAAAAAGACCTGATTTTTTTTAAGATCTGAATTTTTAAAATGTTTAGTTGGAACCTCTGAATTGTTGTGTTGAATGATAAAAATGTTCATTTTATTCTGTATCATTTCTTTCAATTACAACATTATACTTTCAACATTTTGCTTATTAACACATCATACTCTAAAATGAATCTGAACGTATAATGCTAAAAATGGTATGTAATGCTTTAAATTGGTCGGGACATCAAAAATAGAATGCATAAAAAATAACTCGATTTAACAAGTGAAGATCTGATTAAGCAAAATTGGACCTTAAATTTGAGTATTGACTTGTTTTGCCAGTTACAACCTCATGTAGCCACTTACTCCGTTCGTCTGTCTATATGACATCCTAAATTAGACCTTGAACTTGTGATTATGCTAAAATTGATAACCGAACTCTGATTTTTTTTTTAATTATTAAAACTAAACTTGATTTTAAGTTTTTTTTTTTGTTTTTTTAGTCTAAACTAAACTCGGTTTTATTTTTTTATTTTTTTATATTTTCTATTTTTTCTATAATTATTTATGTTTTTTTCTTTATTTATTCATGTTGACATTAAGTTTATACCAAAAATAATAAATTTTGTAAGCATTTATATGTAAATCTATTTATTATAATTTTAAAACAAACAATTTATATAAGTTGAAAACATATATTGTGGTTATTATCATGTATAACCTTATTTAACAATTCTTTATATTAAGCCTACCTAAAATTTAGTAAATTACATGTTTTAGGCCTAGTATATTTATATTTGTAATTTTCATCCAACTTTTTTTTTATATTTTTTCATTCTTTTGAACTTATAATTTTTTTCATTTGCTCGAATCAAAATAAAAAAAACTTTAGAAAAACCATAAATAACAAAACTTATAAACAAAAAAGAATAAAAAAAAAACTCAAAGTCCAAAAACTGTAATATACTTTTATATATTTCATACACTTACACTTTTGAAAAATATCAAAGAAAAATTATCAAATTTATGAAAATAACACAAAAAAATGAAAATTAAATAAATAAATAAAACTATTACGAAATGAAATACGCAAAAAAAAAAAACAAGTTTAATCTTAATAAAAAAATTCTAAATTTTTTTCTAAGGTTTGGGGACTAATTAATTTATAATAATCATAAGTTTAGGGTCTTATTTAGGATGTCACATAGACGGGAATACCATGTAACCAACTGGCTACAGGAGGTTGTAGACAGCTATACCAACGACTTGTCGTCGGGATGGGTATAACTATGCTGACGACATGTCGCTTGAAAGGTTTCAAACCGTTTTTATTGTTAAAAGCTATACCGACGACATGTCTTCGGTATAAGATTTTTTTAAAAAAATATTTTTCACAGATTTGTTATATTTATAAAACCTGTTTTTTAAAAACAAACCCAATATATATATACAGTGTACATGCAAAATAATATCAAACATTTAATAACCATAAGACGTCAAAATCTACCATACATACAAAAAATAACAAAAACAAAACAAGTCTTCATGTTCAAAATAACAAAAAGATCAATCAAAATCTTCATTGTTCTCGTTGTCCTCGGGTTCGTTGGTTGGGTCCCGGGGGTATTTTGGGTAAATTGTCGCAATGGTTGGAAGTTAGGAATTAAGGACGCAAATGCGTTATTATACATTTGTTGGATTTGTAGCATTTGTTGTTGCATATATTGCATTTGTTGCGTTTGTTGTTGCACTTGTTGGGTTAATGACTTGGGAATTATCTGAAAATCGAGATGTGGAAGCTTTATTACGTTTGGAAATAAATTATTGTTGATGCTTGGTTTCCTTCCAACTCTTCGAACATATACCGACGACATGTCGTCGGCATAGAATTTCAGAAAACCGCGTTTTCGTTTCCCGCGGAAGCTATGTCAACGATGTCGTATGCATAACGTTTCCGGTCAAACTAGATTGGTTAAAGTTGGCAAAAGTGATGCCGACGACTTGTCGTTGGTATAGCCTTGCTTCTAGCGACGACATCTGTCGTTAGGATGTCGTCCCCTTAGATAGTTATTCTTGTATTGAATCAATATGTCACGTCAGCAGTTTCGTCTCATTTATACATTTCATATCAATGATAACCTGTTGGTCAGCTACTAAAACTTAAGAAATGGTTTTTTTTAAATTAATGGCAAATATATAACAAAAAGAAATGGGTAAATTAAAAATTAACGTGTAAACTTATGGACTTTAGTACCATTAAGGGCTGTTTGGCATGATTTAAATTTTTAAGAGCTTTGAATTTTTATAAAGACTTGAAATTTTCTTTTTAAGATCTGAGTTTTTAAAATGTTTGGTTGGAACCTTCTAATTGTTGTGTTAAATGGTAAAAATATTCATTTTATTTTGTATTATTTCTTTCAATTACAACATTATACTTTCAAGATTTTCATTTTCCTTATTACGACATCATACTCCAAAAAGAATCCTAAAAATGGTATGTAATGCTTTAAATAGGTCTGAACTTTAAAAGTAGAGTGCTTTAAAAATAAGGAGATTTGACTTTTTTTACCATCAAAGTCTCAAAAATAACTCGCTTTAGCAACTGAAGATCTAATCAACCAAAATTGGATCCTTAATTTGAGTTTTGACTTGTTTTGCCTGTTACAACCTCATGTAGCCATTTATCAGGATCATATGCCTATATGACATCCTAAATTAGACCTTGAACTTGTGATTATCTTAAAATTGAAAACCGAACTCTGATTTTTTTCTTTTAATTATTAAAACTAAACTTGGTTTTAAGTTTTTTTTTTTTTTTTTTTGGGTAAAACTAAACTCAGTTAAAAAAAATTAAATCTTTAAAAAAAATTATATTTATTTATGTTTTTCGTTCTTTATTTATTCATGTTGACATTAAGTTTACACCAAAAATAATAAATTTAGTAAGCATTTATATGTAATTCTATTTATTCTAATTTTATAACAAACAATTGAAAACATATATTGTGGTTATTATCATGTATAACCTTATTTAACAATTATTTATATTAAGCCTACGTAAAATTTAGTAAATTACATATTTGAGCCCTAGCATATAGTATTTGTAATTTTCATCCAACTTTTATATTTTCTTCATTATTTTGAACTTATGCTCGAATCAAAATAAAAAAAATAAAAATAAAAATAACATTAGAAAAACCATAAATAACGAAACTTATAAAAATATAGAATAAAAAAACTCAAATGCCAAAATTTATAATATACTCTTATATATTCATACACTTTACACTTTTGAAAAATATAAAAGAAAAATTATCAAATTGATGAAAATAACAAAAAAAAACGAAAAATAAATAAAACCAATACGAAAAATAAAATAAAATGAAATACGCAAAAAAAAACTTAAAACCGAGTTTACTTTTGACTTAAAAAAAGTTTAATTTTAATAAAAAAAAATTCTAAATTTTTTTCAAAGTTCGGGATCTAATTTGTAATGATCATAAGTTTAGAGTCTTATTTAGGATGCCACATAGGCGGGAAAACCATGTAACCAACCGGCTACAGGAGGTCGTAAATAGCAAAACGAGTTAAAACTCAGAATTTAAGGTCCAATTTATCGTGATCATATTTTCAGTGGCCAAATTGAATTAATTTTGATACTTCGATTATCAAAAAAGTCAAAATTTCTTCATTCGAGTAGGATGCTAAAAATTAACACCAGACCTTTGAAGAGCATATTCTCAATAGCCTCTTCATTATGTCCACATATCATTTTAGCTCTTGAACATGTGAATGAAAAAACGTTGCTAATCTAGACATTTTCGTCTCACCAATACCATCAATTGGCGACCATGAAGCTCATATTGAGAAGAAGAGCTTCTTGTACAACTTTTGCATCAAGAACCTTAAATTTTAGCATACATACATCACATAGTTGACTATGAATTATCAATCCACCCATTATCCCCTTACTCCAGTCCAGTGTTCTAAAAGGTGCGCCAAGGCGTGCCATAGTGTAAGGCGTGGCTTCGCCGTTACGAAAAACCTCATAACGTTGTTGTTAGGTGTAACACGTGGCAAGGCGTGATATGGCGTGCCATGGCGCGTGTTTTTTCGTTTGAGACACATTTTTTTACTCTTTGTTATGTCTTTTCTAATCAGAGATTCAAGTATTGTGTTTTTTATTAAGTTTTTGTTATTAGTTATTGATCTAACACTTCTAAAAAGTAGCTATATTTGATATAAGTTTATATTTATGTGATAATATAATTTTAAATTAATACAAAATCGCCGCCTTACATCACGCCTTGAAAAACACCATGGTTCGCCATGGCTCGTTAAGCTTGAGGTTTGGCCTTGCCACCACACTACGCCTCACGCCATTTAGAACCGTGCTCCAGCCACATCTTCACCATTAACATCCAAAAGCCCATTACCCTCTTCATCACACGCAACCATCATCCCCATCGCCATCATACACCATTACCAAGCATCCACCTATCATCGATCTTTATCATCATCACCACAGCCTTCACGACAGCATCAACTTCTATTCACTAACCCTATTCACCCACCTACCACCAAATTGAAGCAAAGAAAGTAGTGGATCTTGGTGGAATGCCTCTGCTATATCATCAACATATATAAAATTGTCCATCACGAAAATCCTTGTATATCCTTTTCTTTGATTGAAAAAAAAACACAAAGAACAAACGTTGAGGCAAAGAAAAAAAGTTTAAAGAAAAGTATAGATAGAGATAAAAACACAGTATAGAGGAACGAAGGGAAGGAAAAGAAACGCATCGTTGTTCATGTTCTATTAAGAAATCAACAAACATTTTCATCAACTGTGGAGGATAAATCACCGATTTCAACAATAAACCATCGATTTCAACAAGAAATCGCTGATTTCATAGCATTTGGATCGATTTCATCAAAAATCAAGAGAAATAAGGAACGACTGAACGAAATACATACCGCGCCGACCATTGCCACTCTTAAGAAAGAAGAAACTCATTGCCCACCGCCTGTTATTCAAAACGCAAACACATACATCAACGGTGGGTTTTGTTTGGAACAATTCGAATAAGATCAGCCTTTAACCTGGTGGATAGATCAGCCTTGCTCCACGAGGTTAGGAGGATGTGCCCTTCTATTTCTTTGTGGGTGAATTTCTTATACGGGCAAGCAGCGAGACTTTATATAGGAGACCAACATATATGGTCTGCCACTGGGGTGCAGCAAGGTGACCCCTTGGGTCCTCTTCTTTTTGCCCTCGTTTTGCACCCGCTTGTGCACAAGATTAGAGACAATTGAAAGCTCCTTCTCCATGCTTGATATCTAGATGATGGGACTGTCATTGAGGATTCATAAGAGATGGCTAGAGTGTTAATCATTATTCGGGTGAATGGTCTAAGCTTGGGTCTTGAGTTGAACATCTAGAAAACGAAGATTTATTGGCCCTCATGATCATGTGATGGTATGAAGCTTCGTTCCGATCTATTCCCAACAGATATAGGGAGACCTTCTTTGGGGGTGAAGCTCCTTGGGAGGGGGTGTTAGCAGAGACGCAGGGTTTATTAGTGGGTTGGCAATGAAGAGAGCGGTTAATGTTGTTGATTTGATGGGTCTTCTTCCACAACTATGTGACCCGTAGAGTGAGCTCCTTTTGCTATGATCATGTATGGCCATTGCTAAACTTTTCTTTGGTTTAAGGACATGCCAACTGGTGCACATAGAAGAGGCAACTTTGTTCTTTGAAAAAGGATTGTGCGGGTCTATCGAGGATATGGTGGTATGTGGAGGCCCCTTCTTTGGAGACATCCAGTGGCGCCTGGCTTCCTTACCTATTCGTTTCGGTGGTTTGGGTTTGTACTCAGCATACGAAGTTTCCTCCTACGCATTTGTAGACTCGAGGGCCCAATCTTGGACATTACAAGACCACATCTTACATGACAGTGGCATATATGGTATGGACTCTGATTACCTATGTTCTTTAACTTATCCCCCCCCCCCCCCTAAATCCCAAAAAGCATTGGCGTGTGCCCTTTTTAGCAAAATCGTCAAAGATATGGAAGTCGACTTCGACATGACTGTTAGACATAAAGCAGTTTTGAGTGTCTTCGCGCACCTCATGCTCAGGATTTTCTGCTAACTATTCCTATTGATGACCTCGTCCAGCATTTGTCTCCTGTGGAGTACCGAACTATCCTTCGTTACCGCCTTATGATTCCTCTATTCCCAATTGACGAGATATGCTCAGTTTTCCGCAAGGCATGTTTGGACACTTTTGGGGAACATGCGGTTCATTGTAGAGAGCTCCCCTGGTTTTAAGTACCGACATGATGTGGTTATGGATGTTCTCTTTGATGCTTGTCGGTGTGCTGGTATTTCCGTGAAGAAAGAAACGCTAGTGAACTTTTTGACGGACCCGCAGGATGGAAGATGCACACTCAAGTCGGCTAACATTTTGGTCTTTGGATAGGTAGGAGGGAAGCACGCTTGTGTGGATCTTACTAGGGTCTCTTCTCTCGTCAGTTTGAGGAGCGGTGGTTTCACAGCAGGGCATGCCGCTTTGAAAGCCGTTGCGTGCAAAGTAGCAAAGCACGAGAATACATGTATAGAAAATCAACATGTATTTGTACCTTTTGTATTTTGATACATTTTGTTTTCTCGCACTAAAGGCGGTGGAGCTCCTCAACAGAGTCCAAAGGATCATGCATTTTAATGTTATATCTCCTAAATCCACAAACGTTTTCAAAAGAATTAGTTTTGTTATCCAGAAAGGACTAGTGGCACAACTTGTTGCCCGTTTGTCTTCCGTTAATATGTATTGAACTATAATATGATTTTAATTGATTTAGTAATTGTTTTTACTAAAATAAAAAAAATAAAAATAAAATCGAATAAGAAAATCCACACATCACATCCACAACTCTGTTATAATCCAAACTGCCCTGTGTAGATACCTTTCCCTAAGTGTCGTGTTTTATGAAACCAAAACAATATTAAGTGTTTTGTATCTTGTGGCTGCTCGAGATAGTGAGATATGAAGATGGAAAGAAGATGAGAAGGTGTCGATCGGAGATAGCAGGAGGTGGTTGCTGGTAGAAACGAATAGGAAAATTAAGGAAGACAAAGTCGGAGATTGGCAGGTGGAGATCGCCTGTGGATAGAGATGTGACGAGTAAGAAGTAGACTCGTGATGACGATAGAAGGGATGAGAAGACGATAAGGGCCATTTGGTAAATTAGTAATGGATTTGATTTATTTTTTCAACATAAAATGGATAGCTGGGGTCTACAAGATTACCATACTTTTGTATTTAGAATTGGAACTATCGTGGCTTGGGATATAAAATTGATAATCACCTGTTTTTGGTAAAAGTCTCGTTTTAGCAATGACTTTCTTTAGTAATTATAAAAATAATCTCTTCTAGGCATGATTACGTGCATTAATTAATATCCGTAACTTAAATTGTGCGTACCGTTTCCTCAAAGAAAAACGTGTATTGTCAAATAATGAAAAGGCATAGAAATATCTTATATACGGAATATGGGACATACATAAAATCCGTTTTCCAACTATATAAACCAAATAGATATGAAGACAGAAAAATACATCGTAAAAGATATCCAAGGTTTGAAAAGAGATGACACCACCGAAGCTATCTGTTATCGACTTTTCGTTGAAAAACCTAATCCCTAACTCAAGTTCATGGAACACAACATGTAGTGAAGCTATGCATGCGCTTGAAGAACACGGGGTTTTCATAGCCACGTACGACGGCGTGTCTCAGGAACTTGACGACGCGATTTTCCTTGCATCACGAGATGTATTTGATCTTCCTACGAAAGTCAAAGTCCTAAGCACTTCAGATACACCATATCATGCTTACAGTGGTAAAACTCCCATCATGCCTCTTTACGAAAGCATAGGCATTGAGAACGCAACAACTACAGAAGGAGTTGAATTCTTCACAAAACTCATGTGGCCTTCTGGAAATGAAAATTTTGGGTATAGTTTCTTATTTTACGTCTTAAATTCAATTACATCTAGTAATTATAATTCCTTGATTAAACACCGGTTTTTCAGTAAAAGTACTTTGATGTTCTCCAAAGCTGTAGCAGAACTATATCAGATAGTGATGCGGATGGTAGCAAAAAGCTATGGAATAAAAGAACAATGTGAGACGCTCCTTGGGTCCTCAGTTCAAAATCTTCGATTCATGAAGTACTTATGCCCTGAAGAGGATGAGGGAAATCCTCTAGGCATGCTTCCTCACACTGATATTAGTTTTATGACAATTCTTCATGACAAACAAGTAAAGGGTCTGCAGATAAAGACTAAGGAAGGACAGTGGATCGAAGTTGATCCTTTGCCTTCATCGTTCATAGTCATGGCAGGTGACGTTTGCATGGTAGGTAGCAATATGTTGATTAACTATTCATCAATGTTATATATTGTGCATATGTGACATTTAAGGTATTTTCATTCACTTAGGCATGGTCAAATGGAAGAATTCATGCACCGTGTCATAGGGTTATCATGCAGGGAAACCAAGAGCGATATTCGTTGGGGCAATTTACTTTTATTAGGGGTTTGGATATACAGATACCACAAAAACTCATTGATGAGGACCACCCACCACAGTTCAAGGATTTTGATCACTACAAGTACCTCCATTATCTACTCACCAGTGAAGGGATGAAATCCGAGTGCCCCATCAAATCCTATTGCGAAATTAATTGAGTTGTATATTGTTTAAAATAAAGGTGTCACAACATTTATCTTATGTAAAGGATCATATGTGTGTCTCTTTCAAATTGTTTCTTTAATCAAGTATCATATGTATTAATTTCTTTAATCAACTATTATATGTATTTCGACAAAAATACATTTAAGTTGTGTGATCACTGAATTGTTTCTTTATTATATATATATATATATATATATATATATATATATATATATATATATATATATATATATATATATATAGGAAAGCGTTCAATCGAAAACATTTCTTATTGCGAGAACATTTGAGAACAAATTTGGACCACAAAATTTTTTTAATTAAAATTATAAAATAATATTCATATAAATCAAAAAAATAGTTACAACCAACTAAAAAACTTACTAACCAACATCACTCACCACCCAACCAACACCACCCACCACCACCTCCATCACCCATCACTACCACCCACCACCACCCATCACTACCCACCACCACCACCACTCATCACCACCACCCGCCTCCACCACCGCTCACTACCACCCGCTACCACCACCCTCACCCATCACTCACCAAAACCACCACCTGCAACCCCCATCACCACCTACCACCACCCAACCATCACCACCCACCTCAACCACCCATCACCACCACCCGCCACCACCACCCCCACCCATCACCACCACCCGTCACTACCACCTACCAACACCACCACCCACCACCATCTGCCACCACCACTCACTAAAACCACCACCCACCACTACCATCACCACCCACCACCTGCCACTACCTAACCACCACCACTCAGCACCACCACCCACCTCCACCACCTATCACCACCACCCGTCTCCACCACCCGCCACCACCACCATCCACCACCATCTACCGCCACCAACCAGCACCCACCACCCATCGCCATCACTACCACCCATCATCACCATCCACACCACTAACCACTGTCACCCATCACTATCTACCACCACCATCTACCTCCACCACCCGTCACTACTGCCCGCCACCACCACCCTCATCCACCACCCATCACTATCACCACCATCCACCCACCACCACCACCCATCACCACACACACCACCACCCATCACCACCACTCCGGCTCCACCACCCATCATAACTACCCGCCACCCCCACCCCCACCCACCACCTATAAAAACCACCAACCGTCACCACCAACCACCAATACCACCAAACATCACCACACGCTGCCACTACCTATTACCACCACCGCCACCACTCACCCATCAACAACACCACCACCCACCACCCACTAACAACACAACCATCACCCACCAACCACCACCCACTATCCCCACCACCTTTCACCACCATTACCACCCACCATCCCTCACCAACCACCACCACCCAACCATTTATCACCCATGACCCCCATCACTTACCACCCACCACCACCACAGCCACACATCACCACCACCCACCCAACCTCCACCACCATAACCACCACTACACATCCCCATCACCACCCATCTCCACCACCATCACCTACTACTGCAAGCACCAGCATCATATGTGATTAAATTCATATGATCACATAAATCTTATGTGATTATCTGTATTTGTGACAACTGCAGTTCTGGGTCAACCAAAGTCAACAAGTCAACGAAAGTCAACTGATTAGGACATTTGGGTTTATACTTTGCTTTTAGAGTTTTCGGTTTAGGACCGAAAACTCTATGATCTCGCTTTTAGAGTTCTCGGTTAGGACCGAAAACTCTATGATTTCGGTGGTACTGGACCGAAATCACCATGTGATTTCGGTGGGTCGATGGTGTTTTCGGTTGGAAAGAGAAAAAGAAAGGAGTTGAATTGTGACGTGACAGATGCATCTTTTCCCAATACGAAATATTACACAACATATAACAATGCTATTATCCAACACACAACAATGCAAACATCACTTCACCCTCCCCCTCTTTAACTTCGGACGAGAACCCCCAAACTCCCACCATCTTCAAACTTCTTCACTTTTCTCTCAAGAAACAAGATCAAACCTTCCAAGGATTTATTCTTCAAGTTGATTCTTAGAATTTTTGGTAAGTATTCCGTGTTAATCTAGTGTTCTACACACTTTCATGCTAGTTTCATCTTATTTACACACATTATCATCTGTTAATACTCATAGGATAATACCATCTTCAAAGAGTTCTTCAACCACCTTCAAGTGTTCTAGGCTTGAAGATCTTCACCATCACCTCACTATCCAACCACAAACACACTCAAGGTGAGTTCATACCCCCATATTTTTCCAGTTTTTCATGTTTCACGGGGGTGGGGGGAATACAAGAAATATTTGGAATATTTACACAAATGTTTGCATGCTTTATTTCTATGTTAAAATAAAGTATTATTTGCATGAAATATCGTTATTACTTGTTTGTAGAACATTTATTTGTGGAATGTTATTTAGTGATTCGAAACTAAGAAAAACAAACATAAACTATGGTATATGTTCTTTGGAAAAGGTTAAAACTACAAAGCTACAAGGATTAAGGATTTTTATGAACAAACTATGGTTTCTCTAGCAAAAATGGTTAGATTCTAGTTATTTCACCATTTTGTGGGATATAACCCAAAATATGTTGTTTTGGACATATATTTTGAAACTAGACAAAAATACCAAGGAGTTAACTTTACAAAAAGAAAACTCAAAAATCTAGTATTTTATGTAAACATGGATTTTTATACAAAAGTGGTTATAACAAGTTTATGACATTATTTTGTGGGTTTTAACTAGAAATATATGATTTTAAAAACACATAAAGTTATCTTGAGTAAAAACCCCAAGAAGGGTAAAATTAAGTTTTACCAAGTTATATTTGTTTTTGTCACCGGTAAATATCGTTAAAAAGAAACAAAAGCTAGAGATGGACTTTTCATACCAATTTCTTATACTTGCGTTAGATGTAAGTTTATATGATATAATCTTTTAAAAACATCTAGACAAGTAACTATTACGTATTTATATAAATGATTATTTAAATGGATTTAACAAACATTCATAATAAACTATAATTGGTATAGTTTGGGAATCATAGATACTAAACTATCATTTTGGACGAATCATATAATTATTTAAAGGTATCAATATATTCACACTATATGGCCCCTATGGAAGGGTAATACTTTCATTGAGGGTTTCATTACACTAGATGTAAACCTGTTAATACAATTTTGTGACACATTTGGCTTCACCGTACCTACCAGAGTACACACTAAAGTTCTGAATTATAACTAGAATTTCGGTAAGAGATCGTGACACTTGTGTATAGATCTATACGGGACTGACAACCCCACACCCAAGTTGATAGCTACAGTTAGACCGGCAGGTCTAGGGTGACAAATTTCTAACATTCTGACGCCTGAAGAACGTCGTAGCAGGCCACTAGTCGTTAGCATGGTTATGATAACTCACATGGGGTATTAACAATACATTTGGTTTACGGGGATAACATACATTCAATTAGTTTTATATAAAATGATAAAACTTCATAAGACTATCATCCAGTACAGCACTACTTACATTTTTAGTCTTTGGATATAAGACTTACAGCTCATTTGTTAATGAAAATATTTGATTTTCTGAAAGTACACTCTATCATTTTTACAAGGAAAAGTTACCAATTCTTCTCATACAAAACTCTTATGAACTCACCAACTTAATTTTTGATACTTTTCAAAATCATTTGTATTCTCAGGAAATTAGTAAACAGGTAATCAAAAGAGTTTTTGAGGATGGGGCGTCGCCACGTCACGTTATTTATTTTTGTCATATGTATTTGATATCAAGTAAACAATGTTTTGAGTACAATGTAAACTTATTAATTATCAATATGATGGTTGTATGGCTTTTATCACTATTATTCATTATGTTATGATACTGTACATGAAGTCATCCACTCCAAGAGGTTTCCGCCGTTCTGGTTTGGGGTGTGATAGATTGGTATCAGAGCATTGTTTATAGTGAACTAAGTATATCAAACCATGTAAGATATACAACTATAAATATAATGGGGCTAAAACACTCTGACTAAGAAGTATACTTTTAAAATATAATAGTATTTTTATAAAAGTATACGTACATGCATACATACTAGAACAATGTCATAATAAGAACCATATAAAAGTATTAAGATAAGTTGGACGCTACGATTAATCCTAGATAGTTATGTAATCATATCCGGGATGAATATAGCCTGATCAAATATATTTATGCGAGATATGACTAACATGTGTTTAGGAATAGTCGTGGTGAACAACGAATCTAAAACTTACCAACCCCCCATACAAAGAAACTCTAAGAACCGAACATAAAGTTTAAAATACTATAGGAGTATTTTAGAATACTACAGAGTCATACACTTAAACCCTTTATGTATTTCTCTTATACCTATTCTTTCACTGACATCATGGCAGGATTCCATATGCCTGGAGACCCCTGTTTCCCTAACCAGGGAAATTGCGGTTGGGTCGAGGAGGTTCCCGAAGAGGATCCTGAGGAGATAATGGAGGAAGATCCCGAGGAGGATCCCAAAGAGGATCCAAAGGAGGAGGAATACGAGGAGGAGATAGAGGAGGACTCGGACGTAGAGTCCGAAGTCATTAATCCACCCTATGTCGCCTGGGTTCCCGCACATCATCAGGGCTACCAGGGGCCCACTCCCCGTTGGGCGGAGGACATGGAGAGGTGGAGCAGACAGCAACATCAGCGTTACCCATACAGCATGGAGCGAGGTTTCTATAACCTTAGTCACGGAGGTCCGGCAGACAGGGCCCTCCCTGTCATGGTTCAGCGGATCACGCATCTCGGGGATCAGAATAGGGCATCGTCGATTCGGATCTTGGATATGGGAGTTGTCGCAGAGGTCACCGCCATACAGTCTCGACGGCTGGAGAGAGACTAAGTACGGACATGTAGTATCATTGACCGCCTCCAGGAGGACCTCACCACCGCTCGGGCGGAAACGAGGGAGTACCAGGAGAGATACTCGGCTCTTGGAGAGAGGGTGATCGCGGTTGAGCGCCGGGTAGCGGAGATACAGGCCTCCATGATTTCATCCCGTGGCCCACAAAAGACCACATGCCGCGAGTAGGTCTTAAACTACTCACGTTTTGTTATCGATTAGATTTACGAGTAAGCGTTGGTGCTACTCTTTCCTGTATGTAGGTTCAACCCTACGAATAAGTGATTACACTATTCAAGGGGTCGTTATGCCGTCAAAAATTTTCTATCCTCTTGATGTATTGTAGACCTTTTTAAAGGTCAATTTTCACAGAACTATGTACTAATACTATATTATCAATGAAATGGGCATGCGTTTTATTTCATTAGGTGTTGTTATTTGTTATGCAATTGTTTACTTTTTATACTAAATTCCATTTATGAATTTCTTGCAAATTACAATAACAACGAGACTTAATACATATATAATCGAGACATTCCATTACAGTAATGCCCGACTCATAACCCTCATTGAAGACTTATCATCATTCTGCCTTTAAACATTATGGCAGAAAGATGCCACCGCGAAGATTCATCAGGCGCGTCGTCAAGACCTCAGCAACTCCACCACTGCCACCTCCACAGCTGGACTTTGCCGTGTTCCAGGCTGCTATAACAGCCGCAGTGGCTGCCACCATGACCCAAATCAGCAGTAACGGCACGAATGGTAATGGGAATAGAAACGGCAACGGAAGCGGAAACGAGACTAACAGTTCCAATCTGGGCGAAAACCAAGGGCACCAACGGATGTGCTCCTACAAAGAGTTCATGAACTGCAAGCCCAGGACCTATCATGGCGACGGCAAAGTCGTCACTTTGACAAGATGGTTTGAGAAAACCGAGTCCATATTCGAAATCTGTGCATTCCCGGACGAATTTAAAGTCAAATATGCAGCGTGTACATTCGCGGACCCGGCCTTGTCGTGGTGGAACGGCCACGTTAAAACTCTGACTCTAGCTGTGGCCAATGCCATGAGTTGGGAGGACCTGAAAGTTATGATGATGGAGGAATACTGCCCAAGGAGCGAGATGCAGAAACTGGAACAAGAACTGTGGGATCACACCATGAAGGGCTCTGATATTGCCACCTACACTGCCCGATTTAACGAGATGGCAACTCTGTGCCGTGGAATGGTCACCCTAGAGGCCAATAAAGTGGAACGTTACATTTGGGGGCTATCCCCTCAGATCCATGGAATGGTCATATCCGCCAACCCAAGCACCTTCGACAGCGCCAAGCGTTTGGCACAAACTCTTGTCGACCAGGGAGTCCGTCAGGGCATTATAACCCCCACGCCTGAACAACCAAAGAGGGGAGACAACAAGCGGAAGTTCAGGAATAAGAAAAAGGCCCAACCCGCTCAATACCCGATCAAGAAACAACAAATTGTGGCCGTCCATGCTATCACCACCCCTACTGCCCCTGCACCAGCCAAGCAATATGTTGGGACTCTTCCAAAATGCAACAAGTGCAATTACCATCACTATGGAGCCTGCCGAGAGATGCAATGTAACAATTGCAACAAGAAGGGGCATACCGCCCGTTTCTGTAAAGCTCCAGCACAACAAATCACCCAAGCCGCTAATGATGGGGTGAGTCAGGCATGCTACGGATACGGTGAGACGGGGCATTTCAAGAAGGAGTGCCCGAAGGCAAAGAACAGAAATGGTGGAGGCGTGGGAAGGGTTTTAACAATCGGGCATGAGGAGGCCATGAAGGATCCTACTGTGGTTATTGGTACGTTCCTCCTCAATAATTCATATGCATGCATACTTTTCGATAGTGGTGCGGAGAAAAGTTTCGTGAGCCACCAGTTTAAACACTTACTTAAACAGAAACCCCAATCACTAAATGAAACATTCACCGTAGAAATGGAAAATGGAAAATGGAAAAACAGAAAGCACTAAAGATATATACATAGGATGCACTCTAACTCTAAACAATCATTCCTTCCAAATCGACCTAATGCCGATCACAATAAGAAGTTTTGACGTTATCATTGGCATAGATTGGCTAAGTCCTCACCATGTCGATATCCTGTGTTACAAAAAGGTCGTTCGCTATAACCTGCCAAGTAGAGAAACCCTCTTCATTTATGGCGACAAACCAGGGTTAAATCTACAAATCATTTCTTGCATCAAGGCTCAGAAGTATCTACGCAAGGAATACCACGCTTTCTTAGCCCATGTTGTGGATGAGAAACAAGAACTGAAAGACATCAAGGATATTCCCGAAGTCTGTAACTTCCCCAATGTATTCCCAGAAGACCTTCCGGGAATAGCCCCCGTACGCCAAGTCGAGTTCAGAATCGACTTGATTCCTGGAGCCACCCCCATATCCAAATCTACATACCGTTTAGCACTGGCTGAAATGCAGGAATTGTCCAGTCAACTGAATGAACTGTTGAGCAAAGGATTCATAAGACCGAGATTCTCACCTTGGGGAGCACCGGTCTTATTCATGAAAAAGAAGGACGGATCATTCCGCATGTGCATAGACTATCGGGAACTGAACAAACTCACTATCAAGAATCGTTATCCCTACCACGAATCGACAACCTTTTCGATCAACTGCAGGGATCAAGCTATTTCTCAAAGATTAATCTAAGGTCGGGGTACCCTCAGCTGCGAATTCAGGAGGAAGATATTCCTAAGACTGCATTTAGAACTCGCTACGGTCACTACGAGTTTGTGGTGATGCCCTTCGGTTTGACTAATGCGCCAGCAGTGTTCATGGACCTAATGAACCGTGTATGCCGACCTTACCTGGATAAATTCGTGATAGTATTCATCGACGGCATACTAATCTATTCACGAAGTAAGGAAGAACATAGTCAGCACCTACGGCAAGTGTTGGAGACGTTAAAGGCGGAGAAACTGTATACGAAATTCTCGAAATGCGAATTCTGGATTCGAAGAGTAGACTTCTTGGGACACGTAGTCAGCGAGGAAGGGATACACGTGGACCCATCCAAAGTCAAGGCGATTGAAAAATGGGCAACACGAAGAACACCGACGGAGATACACCAGTTTTTGGGCCTTGCGGGCTACTACCAAAGGTTCATACAAAAATTTTCCAAAATCGCAAAGCCGCTCACTACCATGACTCTGAAGGGAGTGACTTTCAGCTTGGAGGATAAACAAGAAACTGCCTTCCAAACGCTTAAACAAGCCCTATGTAGTGCTCCAATCTTGTCTCTCCCAGAAGGGACCGAAGACTTTGTGGTCTACTGCGATGCGTCCAAGCAGGGCCTAGGATGCGTGCTTATGCAAAGAGGGAAGGTCATTGCCTATGCCTCAAGGCAACTCAAGACTCATGAGGTCAATTACACCACGCATGACCTCGAATTAGAAGCAGTGGTATTTGCCCTGAACATCTGGAGACACTACCTTTACGGCACAAAATGCACCATCTTCACTGATCATAAGAGTCTTCAACACATTCTCAATCAAAAGGAGCTCAACATGAGACAACGACGATGGGTAGAACTGCTAAATGACTACGAATGCGAAATTAGTTATCATCCAGGCAAGGCCAACGTAGTAGCAGACATCCTAAGTCGAAAAGAATACTCAGGCTGTCGAGTAAAATCATTGACCGTGACCATCCATTCACACATGTCCACACAGATTAAGGAGACTCAGCTAGAAGCCTTGAAACCCGAGAACGTTGCAAGTGAGGCCTTGCAGGGAATGGACAAAAACCTTGAAGCCAAGGAGGATGGGGCTTATTATCTCATGAACCGAATCTGGACACCGAAATTTGGAGGGTATAGAGACGTTGTCATGAACGAGGCTCACAAAACCAAATACTTCGTTCATCCCGGTTCAGTCAAGATGTATCTGGACCTCAAGAAACTTTATTGGTGGCCAAAAATGAAGGCAGAAATCGCTACCTATGTAGGCAAGTGCCTGACTTGCGCCAAGGTCAAGGTAGAATACCAAAAGCCCTCGGGTTTGCTTCAGCAACCGGATATACCCGAGTGGAAGTGGGAGCGGATAACCATGGACTTCATAACCAAGTTGCCCAAAACGACGAGTGGATTGGACACCATCTGGGTGATCCTCGATAGATTAACCAAATCCGCACACTTCCTGCCAATATAGGAGACAGACAAGATGGAGAAACTAACAAGGACGCACATCAAAGAGATTGTACGATTGCATGGGTGCCAATATCCATCATCTCCGACAGAGATAGTAGATTTACCTCGCGGTTTTGGAAATCACTACAAAAGTCCTTGGGAACCAAACTCGACATGAGTACAACTTATCACCCTCAAACCGATGGGCAGAGCGAGAGAACTATTCAGACGTTGGAAGATATGTTGAGAGCTTGTGTGATAGAATTTGGTAAAGCCTGGGATACCCATTTACCACTCATCGAATTCTCCTACAATAATAGTTATCACACCAATATTAAGGTTGCTCCATTCGAAGCCCTCTATGGGCGCAAGTGCAGATCACCTCTTTGTTGGGCTGAGGTGGGTGACACGCAGCTAGCGAGAGGGCAAGTGTCTAATAGCACCCTCACTGGCCCTGAGATCATATGGGAAACTATGGAGAAAATTGTTTAGATCCGTGAACGATTAAAGGCATCCCGGGGTCGGCAAAAGAGCTATGCAGATAAGCGACGCAAACCCTTGGAATTCCTGGTTGGTGACCGTGTTTTGTTGAAGGTCTCACCCTGGAAGGGAATGATACATTTTGGAAAACGTGGGAAGTTGAATCCAAGATATATCGTACCATTTGAGATCCTTGCCAGAATCGGCTCGGTGGCTTACAAACTTCGACTACCACAGAAACTCAGTAACGTACACCCCACCTTCCACGTGTCCAACCTGAAGAAATGTATGTCCGACGAGACTCTTTTGATCCCACTTGATGAAATCGAGGTAAACGAGAGTCTACACTTCATAGAGGAACCTGTGGAAATCATGGACAGGGAGGTCAAAAGGACTAAACAAAGCCGTATACCCACAGTGAAGGTCCGTTGGAACGCTAAGCGAGGGCCTGAATTCACCTGGGAAAGAGAAGATCAAATGAAACAAAAGTACCCACATCTCTTCCCTAGCTCATGAGTACCCACTCAAAAACTACTTTTGGGATGAAATTCCCTCTAACGGGGGGATAATGTGAAAACTGACAGTTCTGGGTCAACCAAAGTCAACAAGTCAACGAAAGTCAACTGATTAGGACATAAATTTTGGGTTTATACTTTGCTTTTAGAGTTTTCGGTTTAGGACCGAAAACTCTATGATCTCGCTTTTAGAGTTCTCGATTAGGACCGAAAACTCTATGATTTCGGTGGTACTGGACCGAAATCACCATGTGATTCCGGTGGGTCAATGGTGTTTTCGGTTGGTAAGAGAAAAAGAAAGGAGTTGACTTGTGACGTGACAGATGCATCTTTTCCCAATACAAAATATTAAACAATATATAACAATGCTATTATCCAACAAACAACAATGCAAACATCACTTCACCCTCCCCCTCTTTAACTTCGGCCGAGAACCCCCAAACTCCCACCTTCAAACTTCTTCACTTTTCTCTCAAGAAACAAGATCAAACCTTCCAAGGATTTATTCTTCAAGTTGATTCTTAGGATTGTTGGTAAGTATTCCTTGTTAATATAGTGTTCTACACACTTTCATGCTAGTTTCATCTTATTTACACACATTATCATGTGTTAAAACTCATAGGATAATACCATCTTCAAAGAGTTCTTCAACCACCTTCAAGTGTTCTAGGCTTGAAGATCTTCGTCATCGCCTCACTATCCAACCACAAACACACTCAAGGTGAGTTCATACCCCCCTATTTTTCCAGTTTTTCATGTTTTAGGGGGGTGGGGGAATACAAGAAATATTTGGAATATTTACACAAATGTTTGCATGCTTTATTTCTATGTTCAAATAAAGTATTATTTGCATGAAATATGGTTATTACTTGTTTGTAGAACATTTATTTGTGGAATGTTATTTAGTGATTCAAAACTAAGAAAAACAAACATAAACTATGGTATATGTTCTTTGGAAAAGGTTAAAACTACAAAGCTACAAGGATTAAGGATTTTTATGAACAAAATATGGTTTCTCTAGCAAAAATGGTTAGATTCTAGTTATTTCACCATTTTGTGGGATATAACCCAAAATATGTTGTTTTGGACATATATTTTGAAACTAGACAAAAATACCAAGGAGTTAACTTTACAAAAAGAAAACTCAAAAATCTAGTATTTTATGTAAAAATGGATTTTTATACAAAAGTGGTTATAACAAGTTTATGACATTATTTTGTGGGTTTTAACTAGAAATATATGGTTTTAAAAACACATAAAGTTATCTTGAGTAAAAACCCCAAGAAGGGTAAAATTAAGTTTTACCAAGTTATATTTGTTTTTGTCACCGGTAAATATCGTTTAAAAGGAACAAAAGCTAGAGATGGACTTTTTATACCAATTTCTCATACTTGTGTTAGATGTAAGTTTATATGATATAATATTTTAAAAACATCTAGACAAGTAACTATTACGCATTTATATAAATGATTATTTAAATGGATTTAACAAACATTCATAATAAACTATAATTGATATAGTTTGGGAATCATAGATACTACACTATCATTTTGGACGAATCATATAATTATTTAAAGGTATCAATATATTCACACTATATGGCCCCTATGGAAGGGTAATACTTTCATTGAGGGTTTCATTACACTAGACGTAAACCTGTTAATACAATTTTGTGAGACATTTGGCTTCACCGTACCTACCAGAGTACACACTAAAGTCCTGGATTATAACCAGAATCTCGGTAAGAGAGCGTGACACTTGTGTATAGATCTATACAGGACTGAAAACCCCGCACCCAAGCTGTTAGCTACAGTTATACCGGCAGGTCTAGGGTAACAAATGTCTAACATTCCGACGCCTAAAGAACGTCGTTGCAGACCACTAGTCGCTAGCATGGTTATGATAACTAAAATGGGGTATTAACAATACATTTGGTTTACGGGGTTAACATACATTCAATTAGTTTTATATAAAATGATAAAACTTCATAACACTATCATCCAGTACAACACTACTTACATTTTTAGTCTTTGGATTTAAGACTTACAACTCATTTTTTTAAAGAAAATATTGGATTTTCTGAAAGTACACTCTATCATTTTTACAAGGAAAAGTTACCAATTATTCTCATACAAAACTCTTATGAACTCACCAACTTAATTGTTGACACTTTTCAAAATCACTTGTATTCTCAGAAAATCAGTAAACAAGTAATCAAAAGAGTTTTTGAGGATGGGGCGTCGCCGTGTCACGTTATTTATTTTTGCCATATGTATTTGATATCAAGTAAACAATGTTTTGAGTACAATGTAAACTTCTTAATTATCAATATGATGGTTGTATGGCTTTGATCACTATTATTCATTATGTTATGATATTGTACATGAAGTCATCCACTCCCAGACGTTTCCGCCGTTCTGGTTTGGGGGTATGACTGTATTTAGTCACATAAATTACATGTGATTAAATACATATATGATTATATGATTATATGTATCTAATCACATATGATTTATATAGACAAGATTCGCTTTTATATTCTTCATTCAATAATTTCTCATGTATTTAATCATACCTGATTATATAATATTTAATCACATGATTAATGTGGACAAAGATTTTTTTATCTTGTTTTTTATTCAATAGTTGTTCTCGTGTATATAATCACATGTGATTATATGTATAGAATCACTTGTAATTATATGTATCGAATCATATACTAATTATATGTATCGAATCACATATATATGTGATTAAATATATATAATCGCATGTGATTAAATACACGTGAAAAACTAGTGAATCGAGAACGTAAAAATGAATATTGTCCATGTAAATCATAAGTGATTAGATACATATAATTATATGTGATTATAATATTATTTATGTGGACCATATTCATTTTCGTGCTTTCGATTTAATAAATGACATCGTGTATTTAATCACATGTGATTATATGTATTTAATCACATATGATTTACGTCGACAATATTTGTTTTCACATATTGATTCAATAGTTGTTCTCGTGTATTTAATCACATGTGATTATATGGATCTAATCACATATGATTTATGTGATTAGATACATATAATCACATGTGATTAAATGTATTTAATCACATATGATTAAAATGGACAAAGAGTAATTATTGAATCGAGAATGTGAAAATGAATATTGTTCTTATAAATCATATGTGATTGGATACATATAATCATATGCGATTATATGTATTTAATCACATATGATTTATGTGGACAATATTTATTTACGCGTTTTCGATATAATAGTTGGTCTCGTATATTTATTATTTAATCACATGTGATTATATGTATTTAATCACATATGATTAAAATGGACAAATAACAATTATTGAATCGAGAATGCGAAAATGAATATTGCCCATATAAATCATATGTGATTGGATACGTATAATCACATGTGATTATATGTATTTAGTCATATATTATTTACATGGATTTTCGACTATGATATTACCATTTAATAAAAAAAAAACATAGGTGTATGACGAAATTACACAGTAAAAATTTTCAATATATAAGACCTTTTCAATAAAAAAACAAAAAAAATGAACCACTAAAAAACATAAAGCATATGATAATTTACATAATTCACACTTTCGTTCTAATAGAAAAAGTTTGACGATAAACATTCAAATAGAAAATTAATTATATTCAATTAATAGTTCATTGTCAAGTTTGGTGGCTAAGTTATCATGTCAAGTAAAATTATTTTATAATCATAAAATATGTTTTAAACTTTTACCTGATGCTATAAGCTTTTGGTAAGAAACCTGACTAAAAGTGAAGGACGCTTTCTTTGACTCCACTTTATTTTAGTCGATGCCAACCAGAGCTGATGTTTGATTATTTTAAAGTGATCGGCTGCTACAGGATTTAAATTGGGCATATCTTGGATATTGTGTTCTTCACTTTCCCTTTCAAAAATCTCAGTCATGGCTACCATCGTCTTTGGTTTACAGCACTCCCCTTTAACCTGGCCTTTTTTCGAGAGATATAAACATTATACAGATCTGATCATCGACGTTATCTTCAATGAGCCGCCACACTCGTCAGACCACCATCGTCCTCCATCAACAGACCACCGTCTCAGATCCGATGATACAAGATCTGATAGTCTCTTCAACGAGATACGGTGGCCTTGGCCGGTGTAACAAGATCTATCTTTTGGGAAGATGAGAAGTAGATGAAGATGGTTTCAACGGTAGGAGGTGGTGAACAAGCAGATATGGAGAGAGTGAACAGGCGGAGATCTTGAAATGAACCCACCGGAGATCTTAGCAACCAAAACTTAAACGTAGGGCAGCAAAACCTCACCTTAAAAGCTTCATGCGATGGCGACGTTTGGCTGGTTTGTCGGACCACGCTAGATCGAGACACAGAACCCTCGTTAGATTGATTGACCGGTGTTGCCAGCCTCGAATGTCGGCCGGACCACACGGAGGCGTGTCATGCATACCACCACTTGCTTTTCAGCCCCTCGAATCGAAATCACGCAATCAGATCTCTCAATTTTACCTCCGGCACGACAACATTTCATTCTGGTGGACATTTCTCCAGATTCCTGATCTGTATCGTAGAGACCGCGAACCAGATCTTGTGGCCTTCAACAAGCCCTATGTAGTGCTCCAATCTTGTCTCTCCCAGAAGGGACCGAAGACTTTGTGGTCTACTGCGATGCGTCCAAGCAGGGCCTAGGATGCGTGCTTATGCAAAGAGGGAAGGTCATTGCCTATGCCTCAAGGCAACTCAAGACTCATGAGGTCAATTACACCACGCATGACCTCGAATTAGAAGCAGTGGTATTTGCCCTGAACATCTGGAGACACTACCTTTACGGCACAAAATGCACCATCTTCACTGATCATAAGAGTCTTCAACACATTCTCAATCAAAAGGAGCTCAACATGAGACAACGACGATGGGTAGAACTGCTAAATGACTACGAATGCGAAATTAGTTATCATCCAGGCAAGGCCAACGTAGTAGCAGACATCCTAAGTCGAAAAGAATACTCAGGCTGCCGAGTAAAATCATTGACCATGACCATCCATTCACACCTGTCCACACAGATTAAGGAGGCTCAGCTAGAAGCCTTGAAACCCGAGAACGTTGCAAGTGAGGCCTTGCAGGGAATGGACAAAAACCTTGAAGCCAAGGAGGATGGGGCTTATTATCTCATGAACCGAATCTGGACACCGAAATTTGGAGGGTATAGAGACGTTGTCATGAACGAGGCTCACAAAACCAAATACTTCGTTCATCCCGGTTCAGTCAAGATGTATCTGGACCTCAAGAAACTTTATTGGTGGCCAAAAATGAAGGCAGAAATCGCTACCTATGTAGGCAAGTGCCTGACTTGCGCCAAGGTCAAGGTAGAATACCAAAAGCCCTCGGGTTTGCTTCAGCAACCGGATATACCCGAGTGGAAGTGGGAGCGGATAACCATGGACTTCATAACCAAGTTGCCCAAAACGACGAGTGGATTGGACACCATCTGGGTGATCCTCGATAGATTAACCAAATCCGCACACTTCCTGCCAATATAGGAGACAGACAAGATGGAGAAACTAACAAGGACGCACATCAAAGAGATTGTACGATTGCATGGGTGCCAATATCCATCATCTCCGACAGAGATAGTAGATTTACCTCGCGGTTTTGGAAATCACTACAAAAGTCCTTGGGAACCAAACTCGACATGAGTACAACTTATCACCCTCAAACCGATGGGCAGAGCGAGAGAACTATTCAGACGTTGGAAGATATGTTGAGAGCTTGTGTGATAGAATTTGGTAAAGCCTGGGATACCCATTTACCACTCATCGAATTCTCCTACAATAATAGTTATCACACCAATATTAAGGTTGCTCCATTCGAAGCCCTCTATGGGCGCAAGTGCAGATCACCTCTTTGTTGGGCTGAGGTGGGTGACACGCAGCTAGCGAGAGGGCAAGTGTCTAATAGCACCCTCACTGGCCCTGAGATCATACGGGAAACTATGGAGAAAATTGTTTAGATCCGTGAACGATTAAAGGCATCCCGGGGTCGGCAAAAGAGCTATGCAGATAAGCGACGCAAACCCTTGGAATTCCTGGTTGGTGACCGTGTTTTGTTGAAGGTCTCACCCTGGAAGGGAATGATACGTTTTGGAAAACGTGGGAAGTTGAATCCAAGATATATCGTACCATTTGAGATCCTTGCCAGAATCGGCTCGGTGGCTTACAAACTTCGACTACCACAGAAACTCAGTAACGTACACCCCACCTTCCACGTGTCCAACCTGAAGAAATGTATGTCCGACGAGACTCTTTTGATCCCACTTGATGAAATCGAGGTAAACGAGAGTCTACACTTCATAGAGGAACCTGTGGAAATCATGGACATGGAGGTCAAAAGGACTAAACAAAGCCGTATACCCACAGTGAAGGTCCGTTGGAACGCTAAGCGAGGGCCTGAATTCACCTGGGAAAGAGAAGATCAAATGAAACAGAAGTACCCACATCTCTTCCCTAGCTCATGAGTACCCACTCAAAAACTACTTTCGGGATGAAATTCCCTCTAACGGGGGGATAATGTGAAAACTGACAGTTCTGGGTCAACCAAAGTCAACAAGTCAACGAAAGTCAACTGATTAGGACATAAATTTTGGGTTTATACTTTGCTTTTAGAGTTTTCGGTTTAGGACCGAAAACTCTATGATCTCGCTTTTAGAGTTCTCGATTAGGACCGAAAACTCTATGATTTCGGTGGTACTGGACCGAAATCACCATGTGATTCCGGTGGGTCAATGGTGTTTTCGGTTGGTAAGAGAAAAAGAAAGGAGTTGACTTGTGACGTGACAGATGCATCTTTTCCCAATACAAAATATTAAACAATATATAACAATGCTATTATCCAACAAACAACAATGCAAACATCACTTCACCCTCCCCCTCTTTAACTTCGGCCGAGAACCCCCAAACTCCCACCTTCAAACTTCTTCACTTTTCTCTCAAGAAACAAGATCAAACCTTCCAAGGATTTATTCTTCAAGTTGATTCTTAGGATTGTTGGTAAGTATTCCTTGTTAATATAGTGTTCTACACACTTTCATGCTAGTTTCATCTTATTTACACACATTATCATGTGTTAAAACTCATAGGATAATACCATCTTCAAAGAGTTCTTCAACCACCTTCAAGTGTTCTAGGCTTGAAGATCTTCGTCATCGCCTCACTATCCAACCACAAACACACTCAAGGTGAGTTCATACCCCCCTATTTTTCCAGTTTTTCATGTTTTAGGGGGGTGGGGGAATACAAGAAATATTTGGAATATTTACACAAATGTTTGCATGCTTTATTTCTATGTTCAAATAAAGTATTATTTGCATGAAATATGGTTATTACTTGTTTGTAGAACATTTATTTGTGGAATGTTATTTAGTGATTCAAAACTAAGAAAAACAAACATAAACTATGGTATATGTTCTTTGGAAAAGGTTAAAACTACAAAGCTACAAGGATTAAGGATTTTTATGAACAAAATATGGTTTCTCTAGCAAAAATGGTTAGATTCTAGTTATTTCACCATTTTGTGGGATATAACCCAAAATATGTTGTTTTGGACATATATTTTGAAACTAGACAAAAATACCAAGGAGTTAACTTTACAAAAAGAAAACTCAAAAATCTAGTATTTTATGTAAAAATGGATTTTTATACAAAAGTGGTTATAACAAGTTTATGACATTATTTTGTGGGTTTTAACTAGAAATATATGGTTTTAAAAACACATAAAGTTATCTTGAGTAAAAACCCCAAGAAGGGTAAAATTAAGTTTTACCAAGTTATATTTGTTTTTGTCACCGGTAAATATCGTTTAAAAGGAACAAAAGCTAGAGATGGACTTTTTATACCAATTTCTCATACTTGTGTTAGATGTAAGTTTATATGATATAATATTTTAAAAACATCTAGACAAGTAACTATTACGCATTTATATAAATGATTATTTAAATGGATTTAACAAACATTCATAATAAACTATAATTGATATAGTTTGGGAATCATAGATACTACACTATCATTTTGGACGAATCATATAATTATTTAAAGGTATCAATATATTCACACTATATGGCCCCTATGGAAGGGTAATACTTTCATTGAGGGTTTCATTACACTAGACGTAAACCTGTTAATACAATTTTGTGAGACATTTGGCTTCACCGTACCTACCAGAGTACACACTAAAGTCCTGGATTATAACCAGAATCTCGGTAAGAGAGCGTGACACTTGTGTATAGATCTATACAGGACTGAAAACCCCGCACCCAAGCTGTTAGCTACAGTTATACCGGCAGGTCTAGGGTAACAAATGTCTAACATTCCGACGCCTAAAGAACGTCGTTGCAGACCACTAGTCGCTAGCATGGTTATGATAACTAAAATGGGGTATTAACAATACATTTGGTTTACGGGGTTAACATACATTCAATTAGTTTTATATAAAATGATAAAACTTCATAACACTATCATCCAGTACAACACTACTTACATTTTTAGTCTTTGGATTTAAGACTTACAACTCATTTTTTTAAAGAAAATATTGGATTTTCTGAAAGTACACTCTATCATTTTTACAAGGAAAAGTTACCAATTATTCTCATACAAAACTCTTATGAACTCACCAACTTAATTGTTGACACTTTTCAAAATCACTTGTATTCTCAGAAAATCAGTAAACAAGTAATCAAAAGAGTTTTTGAGGATGGGGCGTCGCCGTGTCACGTTATTTATTTTTGCCATATGTATTTGATATCAAGTAAACAATGTTTTGAGTACAATGTAAACTTCTTAATTATCAATATGATGGTTGTATGGCTTTGATCACTATTATTCATTATGTTATGATATTGTACATGAAGTCATCCACTCCCAGACGTTTCCGCCGTTCTGGTTTGGGGGTATGACTGTATTTAGTCACATAAATTACATGTGATTAAATACATATATGATTATATGATTATATGTATCTAATCACATATGATTTATATAGACAAGATTCGCTTTTATATTCTTCATTCAATAATTTCTCATGTATTTAATCATACCTGATTATATAATATTTAATCACATGATTAATGTGGACAAAGATTTTTTTATCTTGTTTTTTATTCAATAGTTGTTCTCGTGTATATAATCACATGTGATTATATGTATAGAATCACTTGTAATTATATGTATCGAATCATATACTAATTATATGTATCGAATCACATATATATGTGATTAAATATATATAATCGCATGTGATTAAATACACGTGAAAAACTAGTGAATCGAGAACGTAAAAATGAATATTGTCCATGTAAATCATAAGTGATTAGATACATATAATTATATGTGATTATAATATTATTTATGTGGACCATATTCATTTTCGTGCTTTCGATTTAATAAATGACATCGTGTATTTAATCACATGTGATTATATGTATTTAATCACATATGATTTACGTCGACAATATTTGTTTTCACATATTGATTCAATAGTTGTTCTCGTGTATTTAATCACATGTGATTATATGGATCTAATCACATATGATTTATGTGATTAGATACATATAATCACATGTGATTAAATGTATTTAATCACATATGATTAAAATGGACAAAGAGTAATTATTGAATCGAGAATGTGAAAATGAATATTGTTCTTATAAATCATATGTGATTGGATACATATAATCATATGCGATTATATGTATTTAATCACATATGATTTATGTGGACAATATTTATTTACGCGTTTTCGATATAATAGTTGGTCTCGTATATTTATTATTTAATCACATGTGATTATATGTATTTAATCACATATGATTAAAATGGACAAATAACAATTATTGAATCGAGAATGCGAAAATGAATATTGCCCATATAAATCATATGTGATTGGATACGTATAATCACATGTGATTATATGTATTTAGTCATATATTATTTACATGGATTTTCGACTATGATATTACCATTTAATAAAAAAAAACATAGGTGTATGACGAAATTACACAGTAAAAATTTTCAATATATAAGACCTTTTCAATAAAAAAACAAAAAAAATGAACCACTAAAAAACATAAAGCATATGATAATTTACATAATTCACACTTTCGTTCTAATAGAAAAAGTTTGACGATAAACATTCAAATAGAAAATTAATTATATTCAATTAATAGTTCGTTGTCAAGTTTGGTGGCTAAGTTATCATGTCAAGTAAAATTATTTTATAATCATAAAATATGTTTTAAACTTTTACCTGATGCTATAAGCTTTTGGTAAGAAACCTGACTAAAAGTGAAGGACGCTTTCTTTGACTCCACTTTATTTTAGTCGATGCCAACTAGAGCTGATGTTTGATTATTTTAAAGTGATCGGCTGCTACAGGATTTAAATTGGGCATATCTTGGATATTGTGTTCTTCACTTTCCCTTTCAAAAATCTCAGTCATGGCTACCATCGTCTTTGGTTTACAGCACTCCCCTTTAACCTGGCCTTTTTTCGAGAGATATAAACATTATACAGATCTGATCATCGACGTTATCTTCAATGAGCCGCCACACTCGTCAGACCACCATCGTCCTCCATCAACAGACCACCGTCTCAGATCCGATGATACAAGATCTGATAGTCTCTTCAACGAGATACGGTGGCCTTGGCCGGTGTAACAAGATCTATCTTTTGGGAAGATGAGAAGTAGATGAAGATGGTTTCAACGGTAGGAGGTGGTGAACAAGCAGATATGGAGAGAGTGAACAGGCGGAGATCTTGAAATGAACCCACCGGAGATCTTAGCAACCAAAACTTAAACGTAGGGCAGCAAAACCTCACCTTAAAAGCTTCATGCGATGGCGACGTTTGGCTGGTTTGTCGGACCACGCTAGATCGAGACACAGAACCCTCGTTAGATTGATTGACCGGTGTTGCCAGCCTCGAATGTCGGCCGGACCACACGGAGGCGTGTCATGCATACCACCACTTGCTTTTCAGCCCCTCGAATCGAAATCACGCAATCAGATCTCTCAATTTTACCTCCGGCACAACAACATTTCATTCTGGTGGACATTTCTCCAGATTCCTGATCTGTATCGTAGAGACCGCGAACCAGATCTTGTGGCCTTCAACTTCAAATCCAGATCCGACGAAACTAGATATGACAGGCGGTTCAGATGAGACGAGGAGGTGAAGCAGATTCGTAGAGAGTGGAGAAACGTCGTTTTCGGCAGTGGTCCGACAGTTTGACAGCCGACGGCGGCGATATGGCGGTTCTGACGGCTGTCCGATGCTCTTAATGGTGATCTGGCAAAATGAAAGGGACATACTAACGTATATTGGTGGATATATTGGTGGAGTGGGTGGGGTGGAGTTGGGTAGGTAGGGTAGATAGTTTTTATTTGTTTATTAATAAATTGTAAAATTATAATAAATAATTAACAAAAGAATGAATAAGAGATTTTTTATAGTAATATTTAAATTATTGGTGCAAAATTGTTCTCAAATGTTCTGGTAATAAGAAATGTTTTCGATTGATATATATATATATATATATATATATATATATATATATATATATATATATATATATATATATATATATATATATATATATATATATATATATATATATAAAGAAAACTCAAAACAGCAAATCACTGATCTGGAGAATTTCGCCAAGCTAGATTTGATTCAAAAGGCCAAGATTAAATGGGTATGTGATGGGGACGAGAACTCTCGTTTTTCCATAACACCTTAAAAATCAAGAATAGGAATTGCTTCATTCATGGGCTTATGATAAACGAAATTCGGGCCACGGATGCTGAAGCATTGAAAAAGGAAGCTTGGGAGTTTTTTGGCAAAAAATTTCGTGAAGAATGTCATAGTTGGCCATAATTTTTTAATGAAAATTTTCATAAACTTGTGGATAGTGATAGGAGAATTCTTGAAGCTTCGTTTTATGAAAAAGAAATAAAAGATGCAATTTGGAGTTGTGGTAGTGAGAAATCCCCCGGCCCAGACGGATTCACGTTTAACTTTTTTAAACGTTATTGGGAGATCATGAAAGGGGATATTATGCAATTTATCCAGCATTTCGAAAAATAAGGATGCTTATCTAAGGGAAGCAACTCTTCATTCATCACTTTGCTGCTGAAGGTTAATGATCCGCTCACGCTTCAAGATTTTCGTCCCATAAGCGTAATTGGGTGTGTCTACAAAATTATCGCCAAGACTCTTGCCGGCAGAATTAAGAGAGTTATTGGTTCGGTGATTAGTGAGGTGCAAACCGCATTTATTGAGGGGCGAAATATTCTAGACGGACCGATGATTGTTAATGAGGTGTGTGCGTGGGCAAAAAAATCTAAAATGAAAGTGTTTCTTTTCAAAGTAGATGTAACAACCCATTATTTCATGTCAATAAAACTCTAGACTCCAAGCATATTCAAGTAAAAGCTCGCCACCTATATTGTAGATATAGGAACTCTAAATGCCTCGAGTGCATGTTCATTTAACATATATACAAGTTTATGGGAAAAACCATGTTGAAGTAAGAGGGTATAAGCTTAATACTTAACATAGGATAATACTAAAACAAATCAAACTTACACTAGTGTTAAATAAGGGGCTATACTTGAATTACTTAAAGGTTTATAAGGGGTTGAAATGTGTTTACGGTTTTGGGATTGCCCAAACCGTAAACACATGTTTTATGAAGGAAAAGCAACCTGTAAACACCCTAAAGGGTGTAAACCCAAACCGTGAACACCTTAAATGGTGAAAAGCAAATCCGAAAACACCCCTATACTTGTAAGCCTTAACCGTAAACCCTTTTCACCATGACTAAAATCTGAAAACTCAATTTCCTTTTTACTCAAGACCGTAAACACCCCCCTTCTAGAAGCTCTAACACCGTAAATATCGCCTATATATGCGTGTTTTGGGCGAGAACCTTTTCATTTCACTCATTTTCATCCGTAAACACCCACAAAATCCTCTCGATTTCCATCCGTGAACAACCCCATTTTCTCTCAATCTTCAAGAGTTTACGTCCAGATTCCTTCAAATCTTCATATTTTCATCAAGAACATTCAAACCCACCTTCAAATCTTCATGTGATCTTCAAATCTTCATAATTTCTCAAGATCCAACCGTGAACTCATTATTCCAACCGTAAACCCATTTTTGCCAACCGTAAACACCTTGCAACCATTCCAAATAATTTCCAATTAATTTGTAAGTATTCCTTACATAATTAAATTATTATTTAACCTTCATTTAAATTAATATTCTTATTAATTTAAATACGATGTCGAATACAAATATTTTAGGATAACGTTATTTCGCACGTACGCTAGCCCGAGGATCGTCTCTACCGCTTCGTTATCCCAGACTCGAACACGCAACAGAGGTGAGTTCATACCCCTACATTTTCAATGTTTTTAATATTTTAGGGGGGGATACAAGTTAAAACACAAGGAATTTTGTGTTTATTCAAACATTTTTAAATAATTTTAAAACCTTTGCAATTGTTTCAAACCGAGTATTCGCTACAGTTCCTAAAAGTATTTCATATATTTTTAACCCTTTTGTAATATGTCGAGCATAAGGGTAAAGTGATTTTATACAAATAAATTGCAAATGTTTACATTATACTAAAGGACATTACAGTTAAATTATAATCAGTATAGTTTGAGATTCACTACACTATTGTGCTAAGTACAATACACGTAATAAGAACATACAATCAAAACTATAATAGGTATAGTTTGGGGAACACTACTCTAATACTTGATACAAGTATACACTATTAAAATAATTATTTAAGTATAATTATTTTACACTACAAGGTACATTAATACAAGACAATACATACAGTTTTTAACACCAGAGAACATTACAACACTACAATACTACACGTAACTAGTTAATACAGGGTTGTGACTTGTAAGGCACTACTTCACTAGTATCCATCAGGGTACGAAACTAAATCCTATATAGAGCGTGAGATTTGTGTATAGATCTATACGGGACTGACAATCCCGCACCTCGACCGTTAGCTACAGTCAGGCTGGCAGGCCTGGGGTGACAAATGTCATAACTTTCAGACGCCTGAAGAACGTCGTAGAGGTCACTAGGTCATATCTAGGGGTGTTGATAGGGTAAAATTTTCGGGTTTCGGGTAGAACGGGTCGGGTAGTTCGGGTATTTCCTTAAAATAATAATACCCAATACCCGACCTATATTGTAATTCGGGTTCTCAGTTTTCGGGTATTCGGGTTTTAGGTCGGGTCGGGTATTTTCGGGTATACCCGAAAATTACTTAAGTGTCACTTATTGATTCTTTTTTTAAATTCTTTTTTGCATTTCAGTTGCTTTAATAAAAAATTGGGTAACAAAATATTTCATACAATTAACAAGTACATATAAGATAACAATACAAGTCATTATAATATGTTATTTGATTTTTGTATTCCATTTCAAATTTTGATAAAAAAAACAATTTATGGAGTACATGATCAGTGTTTGATCAAATTTGGATTAACCAAACATGTTAAATGATTTAATGCAAAATGTGAGTACCTAAAAGTTATAAATAAAAAAATTTAGCATGTTATCTAAATTGCAGGGACCAATTATATAGCTATATTCCAATTCACAAAGAAGAAATGACAAAAAAAGAAACATGTGCATAGTTGAAAAAAAAAACAAATCCGTAGTGCACAAAGAAAATGAAGGGGAACCTAACATCTCATTCATTTTCATTATATTTTTTGTAACATTCTGTTCAAAACTTCATTTCATTTTCAACAATTTCTTTTGTATTTACTATATACCGTTCAAAATAATGAAGCCATATAACATTTGGTTTAAACTATAAGGAACAATAATTATGTAAAATAATGATACAGCTTTAATAGTTATTATAACTAGTGTATTAATTAGTTTTTTTTAAATCGGGTATTCGGGTGTACCCGAATTTTTTTAAACCTACCCAATACCCAACCTATTTAAATATCGGGTTACCTGATTATCCGAATTTTCAAACCCGAAACCCGATTTACCCGACCCGATCTACCCGAATTCAAAACGGGTCGGGTCGGGTAATCGAGTATTGGGTATTTTCAACAGGCCTAGTCACATCAAGCATGGTTATATGAAACTTATAACAGTATAACTAACACATATGTTCATGGGATTAACACTACTTCAGTGATGTTATTTTATTTAATAACATTACAGTACTCAATGATACACTACTTTACACTACAGCTGGGAGTGCCCAGGCATTCATACAAGGTTTTCATACAAACACTACAATGATACACTACTTTACACTACAACTGGTAGTATCCATATATTTATACAAGAGTTTTCGTACAAATACCCTTATAATACACTATTTTCTTGTACTAAGTACACCACTACAGTATTCATTTTTAAGGAACATACATGACTAAATTACATTCACTATAGAAAATATTGGGTTTTCTGAAGAATCATACTAGCATTTTTAAAGTACAAAGACGAGTTTTCCATCACTAAAACATGCTTATGAACTCACCAACTTAAATGCCGATACACTTTCAAAATCACTTGTATTCTCAGGGAACCGGTAAGACAGGTACACCCGCAGTTTTTTGAGAAGACGGAGCTTTCAGAGTCGCATCTTTTATACTTTTGTTATACATTTTGTTGTCATACAAACTATGTACTGAACAGATGTAAATACTTTACCTTATCAATGTAATGGTTGTGTTTGCTTTGATTCCTATTATACATTTGTTGTGACACTCTACATGAGGTCCTCCGACCCCGAAAGTTTTCGCCGTTCCGGTTTGGGGATGTGACAGATTGGTATCAGAGCATTGTTTATAGTGAACTAAGTATATAAAACCTTACATGATATACGACTATAAACACTATAGGGCCGAAGCGCTTTGAACTAAAAGTATACTTTTAAAAATATAAGTATTTTACAAGAAGTATACGAGTACGCATACACACTAGAAACAGTATCACAGTAAGCACTACATAAAGGTACTTAGGATGAGTTGGACACTACGGTTAACCTAGATAATTATGTAATCATATCCGAGATAAATATAACCTGATCAACTATATTTATCCGAGATATGACCAACATGTGTTTGGGAGTGACTGTGGGGTTGCGACAAGTCTAAAACTTACCAACGCTATATACAAAGGGAACCACTAGAATCAAACATAAAGTTAAAATACTATAGGAGTATTTTATGGCGCTATAGCACTATACAGATTCATTACAAGTATTACTAATTTTCACAATTGAAAATCTACTATTACTTGCTTATGTTGGTAAACCTCTATTGTAGATCGCTAATAGTACACTATGAAGTCAGGTTATAATGCGTTTAGGACTAAGATATATCTTGTTCAATATCACCTGACTCATTACCACTATAGAGGACTTATCGTCATTTCCTCTTGAATCTTTTTAGAAAAAGATGCCTCCAAAGAAATCCAACAGGAAGAAAAACAACACTTCGACAAATCCACCACCACCACCACCTCCTCAATACGACCCTGCTGTCTTCCAAGCAACAGTAACCGCCGTTGTGGCAGTTGCCATGTCACAGATTAATGCGAGCGGCAACAGTGGGTCGGGTAGTGGTGCAAATCCTTTAAATCAAGGAGATAGTTACGGGCACCCAAGGGAGTGCTCCTACAAGGATTTCACGAATGCTAAACCTAAGTCTTTTGATGGCACCGGAGATGTTATCGCCTTAACTCGTTGGATCGAAAAGACCGAATCAATCTTCGAGATCTGTACGCGCCCCGAGTCGAGCAACGTAAAATTTACAGCATGCACCTTCACTGATAGAGCACTAACTTGGTGGAACAGCCAAGTCAAATCCCTGACTCTACCGATAGCTAACGCTATGAGTTGGGACGATTTGAAAGATCTGATGCTCGCCGAATACTGCCCGAGGGGCGAGATGCAAAAACTAGAGTAGGAGCTCTGGAATATGAAGATGAAGGATTCTGATGTCGCTGCTTACACTGCTAGGTTCAGTGACCTGGCTCTTCTGTGTCCCGGGATGGTCACCCCGGAGAGCAAGAAGGTTGAAAGATACATATGGGGATTGACACCCCCAACTCAAGGGAACGTCTTAGCTGCCAAACCACTCACTTTTGATAGTGCCAAGCGTCTGGCACAGACATTAAGAGACCACGAAGATCGCCAAGATTGTATGCCAGCCGTTCCCGAACCACCGAAAGAAGGTATTGGAAAGAAGAAGTTTTGGAACAAACGCAAGGGCCAATCTTCGTAGGAGCCCTCCAAGAAACAGCAAACAGTGACAGTCCATGGTGCTACCCTTCCTGTTGTTGTTCCCACTACTCAAGCACCTACCAGTCGATATGTCGGAACCCTCCCGAGGTGCGAAAAATGCAATTTCCATCATCATGGACCTTGTCGGGAATTGCAATGCACTAGTTGTAACAGAAAAGGGCATACAGCCCGTTTCTGCAAGACGTCTGCACAGCCTAAAGCTCAGACTCCCGGAGCTGGAATAGGTCAGGCCTGTTATGGTTGTGGTGAGACCAGACACTACAAGAGAGACTGCCCGAAGGCAAGAAATGTTGGCAACACAGGAAGAGTGCTTGCCATGGGTCAGGAGGAGGCTGTAGCGGATCCCACCATAGTCACGGGTACGTTCCTCCTCGATAACTCTTATGCATGCATTCTCTTTGATAGTGGTGCGGAGAGGAGTTTTGTTAGCCATAAATTCAAACACTTACTCAAGCACAAACCACAAACACTAAATGAAACATTCACCATCGAGATGGCTAACGGGAAGAAAGAGAGCACTAACGACATAGTCATAGGTTGTACCCTCACTCTAAACGACTACTCTTACTCAATTCACCTTATGCCGGTCTCCATAAAACGCTTCGACGTTATTATCGGCATGGATTGGTTAAGTCCTAACCGTACTGATATCCTTTGTTATGAAAAAGCCATTCGTCTCAATCTGCCAAATGACGAAGCCCTCCTTATCTATGGCGACAAACTCAGCACGAACCTTCGCATCATCTCGTGCATCAAAGCTCAAAAATACCTGCGAAAGGAGTGTCACGCATTCCTAGCTCATGTAGTTAACGAAAAACAAGATGTTAAAGACCTCGAGAGCATCCCCGAAGTCTGTAACTTTCCTGATATCTTCCCCGAAGATCTTCCAGGAGTTCCTCCTAAACATCAAGTCGAGTTCCGAATCGACTTGATTCCTGGACTTACCCCCATAGCCAAATCCCCGTATCGTCTTGCACCAGCAGAGATGCAGGAATTATCCAGCCAATTAAACAAACTGCTCAGTAAAGGATTCATCAGACCGAGCTCTTCACCCTGAGGAGCACCGGTCTTGTTTGTGAAAAAGAAAGACTGATCGTTCTGCATGTGCATAAACTACTGCGAACTGAACAAGCTCAGTATTAAAAACCAATACCCTCTCCCCGCGAATAGATGACCTCTTCGATCAAATCCAAGGAGCCAGCTACTTCTCAAAGATAGACCTGGGATCGGGGTATCACCAGTTATGAGTCCATGAGAATGATGTTCCCAAAACAGCATTCCGAACTCATTATGGTCACTACGAGTTTGTAGTAATGCCCTTTGGTCTAACCAATGCACCCGCGGTATTCATGGATCTAATGAATCAGGTGTGCCGACCCTTCCTAGACAAATTCGTGATTGTATTCATAGATGATATACTTATCTATTCACGAAGCGAGGAAGAACATAGTCAGCACTTGAGACAAGTTCTAGAAACATTACAGGCAAAGAAGTTGTACGCAAAATTCTCAAAGTGCGAGTTTTGGATTAGGAAGGTAACTTTCCTTGGTCACGTGGTCAGCGAAGAAGGCATACACGTGGACCCTTCCAAAATTAAGGCAATCAAGAACTGGTCAGCACCGAGAATGCCCACAGAAATCCGTCAGTTCTTGGGTCTTGCTGTCCATTACCGCAGATTCATACAAAACTTCTCCAGAATCGCTAAACCTCTTACTACCCTGACTCAGAAGGGTGTAACTTTTAGTTGGGGAGAAAAACAAGACATTGCGTTCCAGACACTGAAGCAAGCCCTGTGCAGCACACCTATCTTGTCTCTTCCAGAAGGGACAGAGGATTTCGTTGTATATTACAATGCATCCAATCAGGGGCTAGGCTGTGTGCTTATGCAACGAAGAAAAGTTATTGCTTATGCCTCGAGACAGATTAAGGCACACGAAGTCAACTACACTACTCACGATCTTAAGTTGGGAGAAGTGGTCTTTGCACTAAAAATTTGAAGGCATTACCTTTATGGTACCAAGTGTACTATCTTCACCGACCACAAAAGCATTCAACACATCTTTGATCAAAAGGAACTTAACATGAGACAACGACGACGGGTAGAGTTGCTCAATGATTACGAATGCGAAATTCGCTATCATGTCGGTAAAGCCAATGTAGTAGCGGATGCCCTTAGTCGAAAGGAGTACTCAGGTCGTAGGGTGAAGGCACTAACTATGACAATCCATTCACATCTGTCCACACAAATCAAGGAGACTCAGTTAGAAGCCTTGAAGCCGGATAACATGGCAGATGAAGCTTTAAGAGGAATGGAGAAGAACTTAGAAATCAATGGTGACGGAGTTCTTTACTTCATGAATCGAATCTGGACACCGAAGTTTGGTGGCTATAGAGACGTTGTCATGAATGAAGCCTATAAGACTCGATATTCCATTCATCTAGGTGCAGATAAGATGTATCTGGATCTCAAGAAAATTTATTGGTGGCCAAACATGAAAGCAGAGATTGCTACCTACATGGGCAAGTGCCTAACTTCTGCCAAGGTTAAGGTAGAATATTAAAAGCCCTCAGGTTTACTTCAACAGCCAGAAATACCTGAGTGGAAGTGGGAGCGGATTACAATGGACTTCATAACCAAGTTACCCAAGACTACGGGTGGTCATGACACTATTTGGGTAATCGTTGACAGATTAACCAAGTCCGCCCACTTCCTGCCAATCAAAGAAACAGACAAGATAGAGAAGCTGACCAGAACTTACATCCGGGAGATAGTAAGACTGCACGGTGTGCCCATATCTATCATATCGGATAGAGATGGTACATTCACCTCGCGATTTTGGCAGTCACCTCAGAAGGCTCTTGGAACTAGGCTGGACATGAGTACAACCTACCATCCACAAACCGACGGGCAGAGTGAGAGAACCATACAAACCCTAGAAGACATGCTGAGAGCATGTGTGATTGACTTTGGTAAAGCATGGGATACCCATTTGCCACTAGTCGAGTTTTCATACAACAATAGTTATTACTCTAGCATCAAGGTTGCCCCGTTCGAAGCCCTGTATTGCCGCAAGTGCAGATCCCCTCTATGCTAGGCTGAAGTAGGAGACACGCAACTAGCTAGAGGCCAAGTTCCTGATAGCACTCTCACTGGCCCGGAGATTATTCGAGAAACCACAGAAAAGATCGTACGACTCCGAGAACGGTTGAAAGCCTCAAGAGATAGAAAAAAGAGCTACGCAGAAAAGAGGCAAAAACCCTTGGAATTCTAGGTGGGTGGCCGTGTCCTGTTAAAGGTCTCACATTGGAAGGGCATGATATGCTTCGGAAAGCGCGGAAAACTAAATCCAAGATACATCGGGTCATTCGAGATCCTTGCTAGAATCGGCCCAGTAGCATACAAACTCCGTCTACCGCAAGAACTTAACAACGTATACCCTGTCTTCCATGTGTCAAATCTAAAGAAGTGTCTATCCGACGAAACTCTTGTGATTCCACTCGATGAAATAGAGATAAATGAGAGCCTTAACTTCGTGGAAGAACCAGTAGAGATCATGGATACGGAAGTCAAACGAACGAAACAAAGTCGCATACCGATAGTGAAGGTTCGATGGAATGCCAAGCGGGGACCAGAATTCACTTGGGAGCGAGAAGACCAGATGCAACAAAAGTACCCGCATCTTTTCCCTAGTTCATGATGTATTCGTTATAGCAAGAATTTCGGGATGAAATTCCCTCTAACGGGGGATAATGTAACAACCCGTTATTTCATGTCAATAAAACTCTAGACTCCAAGCATATTCAAGTAAAAGCTCGCCACATATATTGTAGATATAGGAACTCTAAATTCCTCGAGTGCATGTTCATTTAACTTATATACAAGTTTATGGGAAAAACCATGTTGAAGTAAAAGGGTATAAGCTTAATACTTAACATAGGATAATACTAAAACAAATCAAACTTACACTAGTGTTAAATAAGGGGCTATACTTGAATTACTTAAAGGTTTATAAGGGGTTGAAATGTGTTTACGGTTTTGGGATTGCCCAAACCGTAAACACATGCTTTATGAAGGAAAAGCAAACTATAAAAACCCTAAAGGGTGTAAACCCAAACCGTGAACACCTTAAATGGTGAAAAGCAAATCCGAAAACACCCCTATACTTGTAAGCCTTAACCGTAAACCCTTTTCACCATGACTAAAATCCGAAAACTCAATTTCCTTTTGAATCAAGACCGTAAACACCCCCTTCTAGAAGCTCTAAGACCATAAACACCCCTATATATATATATATATATATATATATATATATATATATATATATATATATATATATATATATATATATATGTGTGTGTGTGTGTGTGTGTGTGTGTGTGTGTGTGTTTTGGGCGAGAACACTTTCATTTCACTCATTTTCATCCGTAAACACCCCCAAAATCCTCTCAATTTCCATCCGTGAACAACCCCATTTTCTCTCAATCTTCAAGCGTTTACGTCCAGATTCCTTCAAATCTTCATTTTTTTCATCAAGAACATTCAAACCCACCTTCAAATCTTCATGTGATCTTCAAATCTTCATAATTTCTCAAGATCCAACCGTGAACTCATTATTCCAACCGTAAACCCATTTTTGCCAACCGTAAACACCTTGCAACCATTCCAAATAATTTCCAATTAATTTGTATGTATTCCTTACATAATTAAATTATTATTTAACCTTCATTTAAATTAATATTCTTATTAATTTAAATACGACGTCGAATACAAATATTTTAGGATAACGTTATTTCGCACGTACGCTAGCCCGAGGATCGTCTCTACCGCTTCGTTATCCCAGACTCGAACACGCAACAGAGGTGAGTTCATACCCCTACATTTTCAATGTTTTTAATATTTTAGGGGGGATACAAGTTAAAACACAAGGAATTTTGTGTTTATTCAAACATTTTTAAATAATTTTAAAACCTTTGCAATTGTTTCAAACCGAGTATTCGCTACAGTTCCTAAAAGTATTTCATATATTTTTAACCCTTTTGTAATATGTCGAGAATAAGGGTAAATTGATTTTATACAAATAAATTGCAAATGTTTACATTGTACTAAAGGACATTACAGTTAGACTATAATCAATATAGTTTGAGATTCACTACACTATTGTGCTAAGTACAATACACGGAACAAGAACATACAATCAAAACTATAATAGGTATAGTTTGGGGAACACTGCTCTAATACATTGATACAAGTATACACTATTAAAATAATTATTTAAGTATAATTATTTTACACTACAAGGTACATTAATACAAGACAATACATACAGTTTTTAATATCAGAAAACATTACAACACTACAATACTACACGTAACTAGTTAATACAGGGTTGTGAGGCACTACTTCACTAGTATCTTTCAGGGTACGGAACTAAAGTCTATATATTATAACCAGAGTCTCTTGGAGGGAGAGCGTGAGATTTATGTATAGATCTATACGGGACTGACAATCCCACACCTCGACTGTTAGCTACAGTCAGGTCGGCAGGCCTGGGGTGACAAATGTCATAACTTTCAGACGCCTGAAGAACGTCGTAGAGGCCACTAGGTCATATCAAGCATGGTTATATGAAACTTACAACAGTATAACTAACACATATGTTTACGGGATTAACACTACTTCAATGATGTTATTTTATTTAAAAAAATTACAGTACTCTATGATACACTACTTTACACTACAGCTGGGAGTGACCAGGCATTCATACAAGGTTTTCATACAAACACTACAATGATACACTACAACTGGTAGTATCCATATATTTATACAAGAGTTTTCGTACAAATACCGTTACAATACACTATTTTCTTGTACTAAGTACACCAGTACAGTATACATTTTTAAGGAACATACATGACCACATTACATTCACTATAGAAAATATTGGATTTTCTGAAGAATCATACTAGCATTTTCAAAGTACAAAGACGAGTTTTCCATCACTAAAACATGCTTATGAACTCACCAACTTAAATGTTGATACACTTTCAAAATCACTTGTATTCTCAGGGAACCGGTAAGACAGGTACACCCGCAGGTTTTTGAGAAGACGGAGCTTTTAGAGTCGCGTCTTTTATGCTTTTGTTATACATTTTGTTGTCATACAAACTATGTATTGAACAGATGTAAATACTTTACCTTATCAATTTAATGGTTGTGTTTGCTTTGATTCCTATTATACAATTGTTGTGACACTGTACATGATGTCAACCGCCCCCGAACGTTTCCGCCGTTCCGGTTTAGGGGTGTGACAGTAGACTTCGACAAAGCTTTCGATTCTATCAACTGGAACTATCTTTTATCGGTTATGAAACAAATGGGGTTTGGCGATAAGTGGCTTTTCTGGATCAAGGGTTATCTCTTATCTTCTCGAGCTTCTACTATCCTTCTCAATGGCTCGACCACTAAAGAGTTCCCGATCTCTAAGGGGGTTCGTCAAGGGGATCCTCTCTCACCATTCTTGTTTATAATTGTCATGGAGGGTTTAAATGTGGCCATGCATTCCGCTTGTGATGATTATCTTTTTCAAGGTTTTTGGTATTGGAGTTTCGGATAATGAGATTGCCAGTTGTGCTAGAATTCTCGGTTGTGAGGCGGCTTCTTTTCCATTCAAGTATCTTGGAGTCGCGGTTGGGGCCAATATGTCTCTCAAAAAGAATTGGCAACCCGTCATCGATCGTATGCATAAATAGCTTTCGAATTGGAAAGCTAAGATGTTATCCTTCGGTGGGCGGTTAACTTTAGTCAAGTCGGTGTTGGGAAGTCTCCCTCTTTTTTATTTTTCCTTGTACAAGGCTCCGGTCGCTATCATTGATACTCTTGAGAAATTAAGAAGGCGTTTTTATGGGGTGGAAGTGACGAGAAACAAAAAATAAATTGGGTAGCTTGGAAGATTGTGCTTGTGCCAAAATCTGACGAGGGGCTTGGGGTAGGTTCTCTTGCTTCGCTTAATTGGGCTCTTCTTGCAAATTGGTTGTGGAGGTTTAAAAAAGAAAACAATTCCTTATGGCGGCGCGTGGTTTGTGGTATTCGTAACTGTGGAAGGAAATCTGCTTCATCTTGGGCTAAGAAGTCTCTTCCAAGCACTTGGAGTAGTATTGTAAAAATCATACCGACGCTTAACAGTCTCGGCATTGAGCTTTCCCAAATTTTTGAATTTCAAGTTGGGGATGGGGCGAGCACTCTTTTCTGGCTCGATGATTGGTTAGGGGTTGGAAGCTTGGCAACTAAATTTTCTTCTTTATGTGCGTTAGACAGGAGGAAGTCATGTTTCATTGATGACAGGTGGAATAATGGCAGCTTCTCGTGGGCTTCGAAAAGACGTCTTAATTGTCCGCAGGAAATGTTGGAGTTGAATTTTGTTGTGAAATTGGTTAACCAAGTGGTTAGGTCTAATGGACCTGATACTTGGAATCCAAAGATGTCGGTGGATGGCAAGTTTCTCGTGAGCGATCTTAGAAGCGTTACTGATATTAAAAAAAAAAAAAAAAAATGACCATGCCGGTAAGTAATCTCACTGTTTGGTTTCATCTGGTCCATATTAAATGTATTGGGTTCATGTGGAAGGCTTGTCTGGGGCGTATTCCCACAGCGGCGGCTCTTTCCAGGAGAGGTATCAATGTTCCCTCTTCTTCTTGTCAAATGTGGTGTAATGGTGTAGATAATGTGGATCATATTCTCCTGGAGTGTCCTATTGCGTTTGATGCTCTAGATTGGATTTTCAATTGGTGTGGTATCTCCTCTCATAGATTCTTGTCGATCTCTGATTTTGTGAACTTCGCGGCCAACCGGGAAATTGTCCTAAAAAGAAGAAAATCTTTCTAGCTATTTGCTATGGTTACTTGTGGTGTGCTTGGAAGAATGATGTTTGGTTTAACAACATGCGCGTGAATTCCTCTAAGCTGGCGGATAATATGATTTCTTTGGTTTTTAGTTGGATGAAGCATAGGGGTAATTTTAGTAATTGCAAATTTGAAGTTTGGATTGTTTCCCCCTTTAATATTATGTAAGTTGTTTTCTTTTTGTCCGGTCTTCTTCTTTTAAGCCATGGCTTTATATAAATTCCGTCGTTTCCAAAAAAAAAAAGAAGTAACATACATAGGTTATAAAAACATATAAAGATTATTTTCTTTTAAATATTCATTCTCATAAACCGATATGCATTGTTATTTATAATTATTCGTAATCCTACTCTAAATTATGTCTTGTTATAGTTATTGATGTTTTAAAGAACAATGTTATAACCATGTATGTGTTCGTTGTTGTATGACTATTTGTGTTTGCACGTGATGTAATTGTGTTTGTGTGTATTTGTGGCTTTGTCGTGTGTGTATGGATGTGTATATGTGGTATAAAAAATGTACATTTTTTTATCTCTCACACACACAAAGTATTGCTTAAACTCCCCCACAAAACATGGACTTACAACTATCGTTATCACACAACTCGTAGATCATCATAAGATACAACATACTGAAACGTTTTAGGACATGTTCTATTGCATATGTGCCTTTGGCCTCATTTGAAGTTTCTTGGATAACTAATAGAAAATTAATTATATCAGCTCACTTATTGTTAGCTTTTTGCCTCACTAACATGTATCCGTTGGCACACATGTCGGTGGTCATTTATGTGACATGGTCGCTATTCAAGGCTCGATTATCAACATCTGCCTACCTACCCCATCTCATTCCTGGTGTTGGTGTTATTGCTATTGTGTATATATACAAGTTTATCTCCATAGCTGAATGCACGAAATTGCGGTAATTGCACTCTTTGAAGACATAATAGGATTCCTACACTTTGCTAAAAGACAAAACATGAGTCCCCTATATTGTGGTGACATGATTGAATGATCAAGAGTTTGACAATTCTCTTACAGGAAGGGATGGCACAACGGTTAAGATTTTTAAAAATGGATTTTGCACCTTATTTCCAAATATTGCACTTGCTTTTCAGAAACAATTCCCACTCTATTTAAACACGTTTTAAATAATGTCTTTGAAATTATAAAACCATTTTGAACTTTGTGAAAAACAAGTTTTTGTTCGTTTGTTTGTTTTAGTTTGACGTTTGATGCAAAACATGCAATTGTATCAAATATATAAAGAAGAATAGCATAAAAGCCCTTAAGTTGGACAAAAATATACGGTTTTATCCTTTTACGGATTTTAACATTTCTGCAAGTTTACCCTTTAAACCGAAATGATTTCGTCAAACTTAAGGGTTTTAATGAACTAGAAAGTCAAACTTAAGGGCTTTTATGAACAAGGAAAAAGAGTAAAACCCAACATTTATGCCACACATAAAGGTTTTAATAAGCCAGAAATATAAGGTAGATTTGAAAAAATAAAAATTGCACACATCCGGCTTTAGTGAACCTAAAATCCGTAAAAGGGTAAATTTGTACTTTTCTGCCAAACTTAAGGCCTTTTATGTCTAGATTAACTGTCACCAGCCTAGTAAAGGTCAAACTTATACTTCAAGAAGTGGATTCATTACAAAAATGCTAACATGGTGGTTGTTTGAACTTTGAAAATGTTAACACAGGCACCAGATATATACCAATTGAAAAGGGTTTTGCTCAAAGGTAACAAAAAGAGTTTCAAGGGTAGACACATAAGAATTTGTCATTCCCAAAAGAACAAAGGCACCATTTGATGCAACATCAAAACTATAATGTAAATGGCCATCAAGTGACCAAAAGATACAAAGTAACATCTAAAAGCAGATTATAATAACTGTTCTAATACTAAATCACAATTAGTAAACGAGATCATCCATATAGATTCAATTTTTGACTTTAGATAGCATTGAGAAGGATTAATTTCAAGCAGCAGAAAGTAGGAGAAAACACAAGATATAATCCAGTCAAATTTACAGATTCAATCCGAAATTGCAGATAGTGTGCACAGAAAGTAGGAGAAAACATAAGGTATAATCCAGTCAAATTTACAGATTCAATCCGAAATTGCAGAGTGTGTCATAGACAAAAAGAATTACTACAAACCATGAAACTTTCACTTACCCACGGGCTTTAAGATCTGCAAGGCGCCTGGAAAGGTCATCCTCCTCAACCTTCTCAGTGTTCTTGGTTGGCACTGCGTGAGCAGCAGGTTGTGGCAAGCCCACAGACACCTCCAGACCATAATCATCCGCAACTTGCTGCATCAAGCTGTTGACCTCTCCTTCTGGAGTCGAAAGAGAAGTGCTTCCAGCCATCGAGCTCTCCATGAACTCCGCCTGTACTTCCATATTCACAAACTGGCGTTCAAACTGGTCCATGGTCTCAGACATCTTCTGTAAGTTACCCGTGGCTAGGGTTGACTCGAGAGACTTGACGATCGATCCCATAGACTTGCTGATCGTTGTCATCTTGGCCTGCGTATCGAGCCTTGCGACGACTGCATCAAGACGTGAGGATAAACGAAGGTAATTCATCTGTTCGCTACGCTTACGGATCGCGTTTTCGGCGTAGATCCGGGCTCCGTCCATATTACCTTTCTCGATCGCTTTCTTGACTTTAAGTTTCTCGGACTTCTCGTCTTTCTCGCACTTTCTTGCTTGACGTTGGAGGCTCTTGGCGGTGAACTTGAGCTCCATGATCTGGTTCATTAATTTCTCAGCTTGCCCCATGATTTTTCGTTAATCTGTTGAGAATCAGAAGAAGTTGATAAAGAGGTGGTTAACTCGATCGTTGAATTGAATCTGATGATTGCTTGTAAAGCCCTCTTTTGAGCTAGGGTTTGAATGTGTAGCAATTTTCTTCGGTCTTCGATAGGGGGTTTTGCTTTTTGTAGGAACGGGATCGGGTAGCGTAAACGAATGACCGTTGCTCTTGTGGGTCCCGATATCACACGCTCTAATCCGTGTGTGATAAATTGTTATACGATGTCGACAATGAATGAGTTTTAGGGATAACGATTAAACTAATATATATATATATATATATATATATATATATATATATATATATATATATATATATATATATATATATATATATGTGTGTGTGTGTGTGTGTGTGTGCGCGCGTGCAGGGGAAATATGTGCGGGTGCTCAAAACTCGAGATACTGCCCGGGCTTAAAGACTTGAACCACTTGCCTGCGTTTTCTGTTAAGGTGCAGGGGAAATATGTGCAGGTGAAGCGACGATCCATCTTAAGAGATGTCATCGTCCACTCGTAGTTGTCGATGTGGTCATCTGGGTCTGTAGTGTCGTCGTACTTTGGCATGTTTGGTATCATCGCAGTGTGCGGAATCTCGTACTGCAACCGTTCATGGTTGAAATTGGAGCTTGCGCTGCGCATGGGGTTGTCCATGTATGAGTACGACATATCACCATAAGCCATGTGTTGCTGCATCTGGTAGGGCTCGCGTACATCTACTTATGCATGGCCACCGACGAGATGTTCGGTTGATACTGATGTAGGTTTGGCGGCAATCTAAAGTGATGGATTGTGTATTGCCCTGCCGAGGGAGCCATATATGGGCTTGATCCTACGTGTTGTTGCGTATACAGATTGAGCGTTTGGGCGGCTGCCATGAGGGGGTTGAATTCAGATGCTACTGAGAACTGAACACTGGATCCATATGAACTAGATCCCTGACTGGTCGAGGTCTACACGCTTGTTACTTGCGGCCGAGACAGTACAGGGAATGAACCTAGGGTCTGTTGTACATGATGGTTGAAGATCGGTGGTTGTTGTACGAATAGCGGAACATGAGGCAAAACTACCATGGTGGCGTATGGGTGGACCATCGGGGGATATTGTGGTTGCGGCTGAATATTATGAGGGATCCATGTTCCGGTGCCCGAAGTGTGCGAGAAGGATTGTTGTTTCGAAACAGGGATCTCTGCTTGTTGTGTTGCGATAATCTGTGGAGTTGTGGTTACGATTGCTACGTGTGGAGGTGTACTAGTTGTTGGGCGTCATAGGTTGGCTATGTAAGTTGCCGCCGTTTTCAACTGTAGAAATAGATGGTGTCTGTGAGACTAGTGTGCGGTTTGAAACGTGTTCTTCCTGAACGGAAGTTTGCCCTCCATCTAGTGATTGCATTGGATGTAGCGGACTTCTCTCCGCTGTTCCTAATGTCACTGGGATGTCGTCTGCCATCGTTGCTTTCTGGGTTTGCTTCGTGGATGTATCGTTCTAGAGATACGCCCGGATGGCGCCAAATGCTGTGATATATCAAAGATGGTTGAGTTGAGATTGTAGATGAGATCCGTGCAGATTTCTTCTCCTGATATCAGAGTGAAAAAGAGAGAGACGATCGTTAGTCAAGGTCCGGGAGGAATTTCCGGGACGAAGCTCCGAAGATAAAGTTAGTATGAGGTCTGAGAGAGATAAGAGTAAATCACAAGAAAAAGAGTTTCGTCCCCTTCTTCATGGGGAAGAAGGATCCTTTTATACCTGTTTGAGAGGCGTGTGCCCTTCAACTGATTATGTTGAGCATTCCCTCGTGGGGTGTGACGTGGCAGACCCATATTGGAGGATCCTCTGTCACGTCTTTTTGCCTCATCCTCTCATTGGCTAGAGGGGGATCTTTTAATTATTATGAGGATCGTGACTATCGTCAGATGGGCAAGTGGAACTCTCTGATTGGTCCACGTTTGTCGGGGGTGTAATTCCTTGGAGGAGAGGTTAAGGCGTGGTTCTGCACCTTAGTCGCCACACCAGTGATCTTCGCGTTGGCGAAGGCCCGACCTTGGCCTCAGACTGGGTCTGACTGGGTTCTGACCAGGCCAAGCTCGGCGTTAGTTTGAATTCTCTTTTTTTGACGTTCTCCCTGAGGGATACGTTAACAATTACCGAGCGGGGCTCGATGCCGGGCGGGACCCGATGTCGGACGGGGCCCGATGACCGCGTAGGGCCTGATGATAGGGCGGGGCTCATTACGTGTTATTTGTATGTATGGTATGTGGTATTTTGGGGAACTCACTAATCTTTGTGCTTACGGTTTTCAGTTTATGTTTCAGGTGATTCGGTTTTCAAAAAAAAATGGAAGAGCTTGGAATGATTGCAGGGCACACACACATGTTTCCGCATTTTGTGATCTACTCTGATTTAATGATGTTTTGCTAAATCTTGACTACCTTGATTTTATGAAAATGATATGTATTAACGATTTATTAATTTAAAAATGAAATTTTATGTCATTATTTTGGACGTTACATTTTTTAAGAACAAACCACAAATGAAAAATATATGGAACACTTTTTTTTTTAATTCATTCCATTTAATATCACAAAACTGAAATTATTAGCAGAAACACTTATTCGAGTAACGAAAGCTAACGCCACTGATGAAGGGAAATTCAGGTCGTTACAAGTTGCAAGTTCATTTGCAGTTAGTTGGTACAAGCTTGTTAGTGTAAAAATGAATTAATTGGTCATTTGAAAAAGCAATCTTATCAAATACAAATCTAGATGAAAAACTCAACAATGTCTCAGACTTTTGTGAATCTAATGGTTGGTAAACATGGTTTTTAAATAATTTATGTATTTTTGTCTCATCTTCTTCAAGAAAACAAACATAAGTGGTAAGATAAGTAAAAACAAAATGATCTACACAAGCAAAAAAAAAAAAAAAACACAAAGTCAAAACAAAAACACTTTGTATGCAAACTTATAAAAGGTCTGATTGCACATCCTCAACGAACTATAAAATGTATTTTACATGTATGTATACATGTAAACATAGTTACTAATAGTTCATACAAAGTAACCAACCAAGAAGTATAGTAGCACAAATGTGAAAATATTATGTTATTGCTTGTGATGCAAAGATGAAGCACAAATGAAAATGTATAAAACAATGGTGAACACAGTTAATATGAAGAAACCAACGATGAAGTACAATAGCACAAATATGAAAATATTATGTTATTATCTATGATGCAAAGATGAAGCAGAAATGAAAAATGTATAAAACAATGTTGAAACACAATTAACTGCAAAAAAAAAAAAAAAAAAAAAAAAAAAAAAAAAATCGAGAGGTTTACTTGTCAACGGAGACGATATAACAAAATATTACAAAAATGGTTAATCACATATGAAGTACGGTAGCACAACAATGATGATCGATAGATGGAATCGATGATCAATGTTCTAAATAACGTAAGGCGTGGCTTGACGGCAAGGTAAAAGTTAAGCCATGACAAGCCTTGGCGAGCCATGACGTTTTTCAAGGCGTGACTATTTTATACATATTAAAAGAGATAAATCATATAATTATTGATTTTTATCAAGTATATCAAGTTTTTAGAATTGTTATATTAGTATTTAATATAAAAAGTTAACAAAAATTCAATTATTTTACGTCCGATAAAAAAAATCAAAAAAAAAAAACAAAAAAAACCCGCGCCTTGAAAAAAACTCGCGTCATATCGCGATAAGGCGCGCCTTGACACGTTATTTGGACGTCACGCTTAACAAACCCGCCTTGGACGTTTTCGTAACGGCTACACCACGCCTCGCGCCATGACACGCCTTGAGGCGCGCCATGGCACGTTTTTTAGAACCATGATAATGATTGAGATGGTAATAATGATCGAGAGATATATAATTGATGGGAGCATGTAATCATAGAAAAGATAATGAAAACAACATAGATGATTGTTTTTTATTTCAATATCTTGTACATAATGGGAGGTCAAATTTGTCATAAAAAAAATATATGAAATTTAAAATAGATTTTTGATGCACGGAGAAAGAATTAGAAATTATTCAAATACATTTATAATTATAGAAATCTGATTTAATTCATTTGGAAAACCAAACATGTTGGTAAGCAAAACATGTTTTGCGCTAGATTTTAGTTTTCAATTCTTTTTAATTCCTTAGGAATCATGTGAAATAGGTGAGCACATAACATTTTATTTTTTTAAGACAAATTTTAGAAATGATCAATATGACATGAAGGTATATTAATCAATGCATAAAAAATAATCCCTACTTTTAACATAGTTAGTTATAACAATCATTTTTACAAAAATTCTTAAACGAGAAATTAAATATCCTTCTACATTTTCTTCCGTTTTGGGCGTGTTTGCTATGAAGCGTTTGAGGGTTTCTAGCCAGGACCGTGCCAAACATATTTTAGGCCCAGGGCGAAAGAAAAAAGTAGACCCTTAAAATACACAAATGTCATCAAGTTTTTTATAATAACTCAATAATTGAAAGAAAATTACTTGTACTATCTTCTAAATATAACAATTTCCATAAAAAATTTGGACCCCTTTAAAAGTTGGGCCCTGGACGGTCGCCCCTATCGCCGACCCTCTGGGACGGGCCTGCTTCTAGCTTCTAGCGTTTGACAAAACGCTCCGTTTTGAACCGAAAGCCTCATTCGACACTACAAACTTATAGCGTTTAGTTTAAACAAAACGCTCCAAATCCAAATGTTACTTCATGTAGCGTTTAACAAAACGCTACAAGCTATCCGCTACCAGTTAATTTTGCCGAACACGCCATTTATCTTTCTATCCATGTAAAATGGTGACATGTGTCCTATTTGGATAATATTATCATTAATTTAAGACATTTGTCATCATTTCAAATGAGTATATATATATATATATATATATATATATATATATATATATATATATATATATATAAAGATATTTAATTTCTTTTCTTAAACTTAAAGACCATATTTACAAAAAAATTCATTACCAATTGCCAAAAACACGTACCGTTTATATAATTATGTCCAAATATAAAAATCAAATTAAACTACTTTTGGTATACTAGGACTAGTTTTGTAATGGGAAAATGACTTATATGGGTAACTATGTTTTAAAATCGTTCAAAAAATACCATTCAAGTTTGGTGTGTCCAAAAAACATCATCCAAGTAAAGCATTTGTACAAAAAAACACCAACAAAGTACATTTTTTGTTCAAATTTGACCTTGTGGTAACCGGCAATTACCGGTAAAAAATAAGTAAAGGAAAAAAAAACAAGAGGAAATGACTCAAAAGGGTAACTATGTTTCAAAATCGTTCAAAAAACACCATCCAAGTTTGGTATGTTCAAAAAACACCATCCAAGTAAACTTTTTGTAAAAAAAACACCAACAAACTATATGTTTTGTTCAAATATTACCCACCGATAACTGGCTCTTACATGTTAAATGATTACTTGGCTTAACTATTATGACATGGTATAATAATTATTAACAAAACAATAAATGATATATTCCTCCTTTAAAAATCGATTTAGGGTTTCTTCATGAACGAATGACTTCTTCTTCTCCTATGATTGCTCTTCTTCTTCTAAAGTGATGATCTCGCACGCAAGTCCAAAACCCTAATTCTTGACTTAAGGCAAAAAGGGCTCCTTTACCCCTGCCTCAATGGGCCCCATTTATTATCCGGTCTACAGACACGCACGTCTCTTGTCATTTCCTTGTTATTTTATTGTTTCGTACCATTTCTTTTGCATGTTTCTTGGCATATGGTTCTGATACTTGTGTACGATGTATTCAAATTTATATTCGTTCGTAACAAGTCGTGGTGTCTATAATGCCCGTTCGTAACAAGTTATGGCCTTCAGAAGATTGGCGGTTCTTGACCCTAGTCGAGTACGTTGGGCGTACGCTAGGAGTACATCGGGCGTACTGGCTCGACATCCGGATCGCAGAGGCTTCAACATATGTTGGGCATATGCATGGACTTGTTTAAGTTAGGGCTCGGGCCCACCTGATTGTAGCAGGTCATTTTTTTGGGCTTAAGGCCATGTTGGGGGTTCTTGGGCCATATTGGGCCTTAGAGGCCTTGTAGTTGGGCTTAGATGCCTTTTTGTACTTTTTATGGATTTGGGCCTTAGGGGGAGGTACCATTGAGGCAGGGGTAACGGAGCCCTTTTTGCCTTAAGTCAATAATTAGGGTTTTGGACTTGAGTTCGAGATCATCACTTTAGAAGAAGAAGAAGAAGAGCAATCATAGGAGAAGAAGAAGTCATTCGTTTATGAAGAAACCCTAAATCGATTTTTAAAGGAGGAATAAATCATTTATTGTTTTGTCAATAATTATTATGTCATGTCATAATAGTTAAACCAAGTTATCATTTAACCTGTAAGAGCCAGTTACCGGTGGGTAATATTTGAACAAAACATATAGTTTGTTGGTGTTTTTTGTACAAAAAATTTACTTGGATGATGTTTTTTGAACATACCAAACTTGGCTGGTGTTTATTGAACGATTTTGAATCATTTCCTCTTGTATTTTTCCTTTATTTATTTTTTACCGGTAATTGCCGGTTACCACAAGGTCGAATTTGAACAATGAACGTATTTCCTTGGTGTTTTTTGTACAAATGCTTTACTTGGATGATGTTTTTTAAACACACCAAACTTGAATGATATTTTTTGAACGATTTTGAAACATAGTTACCCATATAAGTCATTTTCCCTTTTGTAATTTACTCTTAATAATTAATCGTTTCCAAATATTCATTCAAAACAGAATCTCTCATGATTCTTATGACTATAATTTGAAAACCGCTAAATTGACGCTATTTTGATATTTGATTGTAACTCTGAAGGAAGGAATCCAAATTTCAAAAAAATCAAGTTCGCCGGAAAATCCACTCAGCCTGCGCCGGTAACCAATCCCCTGACAGTTTTCGGCCACTTGCCATTTTATCCGAGGAACCTTGTATTCCTATCATCTGATTTTGATCGGAATAAATGTTTTCATGGTCCCAATCTCTCTGCATTTCGTATTTTCAGATATGGAAAACAAGGAATGGCGTTGCAATCGATGTATGCACATCGATAGTCGTGCGACATTTGTCTTTCAGCTGAATTCATGACGACTTCATCGTTTTAAGTTCATCTTCATTGAGTACAAGTCGGCGCCGATTGGGTCATACAAACCCACGTGGCAACTCATTCCTTAATCTCAATGCGCCATCACACCCCTAAATCTCGATTTCACAGACACCTGTCTTTGATTTTTTGTCTATTCTTTTTCTCCTCCTTTTCGAATCCCTTTCTATTGCGTTACAGCGGAAACACATTTTCAATTCCGAAAAAACCCCTAAATATGACCTAGTCGGCATGTTTAAAACGATGATCCTGATGATATCGTTTCCATTTTCTTTAATCCTTTTTTTTTTTGTAGGAGTTAGGTTTTTGTAAGAATTCGTGTTTTTGATTCACAAATAACAAATTTCCGAAGGGATTTTCTTGTTTTCAGGGATTTCTTGGAGATTCCGAAATGGAGACATTAAAGGGGAAACAAGCCGCTTTTGAAATAGGGGTTGTTATTCATAAGAGGGTAGTAGACGATATTGGGGACAGCTATGGTTATGATTGTGATGAAGTTCTTGTTTATGAATTTCAAAAAGTTGGTCTAATTGTTGATAGAGTTGCTGGCCTTCACGATGAATTCCTCAAGGTTCATTCCTCCACATTCATTTCAAAAACATGCATAGTTTTCATCGAACGTATATGATTCTTTTCTTATACATTATGATAGAAAACCCAAGCAAATCCAGCATCTTCTAAATTGAATTTCAAAACCCTATTAAAACCCTTTCAACATGTTCTCTTTTTCAGTTAGCAGCGCCGGTGGAGGTTTTAGGTCAGGCAGCCGCTGAGTTACATTTGAAGAAGAGAACTCATATAGGTGACGACACACACGATAATCCTACTCTCCCCTTTATCTTCCTGTATTTCTTCCTTCTTCTTCATGTAGTTTTGTTGCAGGTGTGGATTTACAATTCGAATGGGATGAATCCGAGGCTTTTATCAAACAAGCAGATGGTTCGCTATTCAGTTGGTGTGAACGTTTTCGCTGCTACAATCACATGATATATGGAATCGTAAGTTCATATCTACTCTTTCACATTTTCACTATAAGTCGCTGAAATCAAACACTGAAATTGACAGGTTAACAATGGCGAATCTGCTGTAGTTTTAAAATTTAATGGCAGAAAATTTAATTGGGAACCTGGTGAATCTCTTATGTGGAAATTGGAGACAGAAGCCATTGTTAAAGAAGTCTTTCCTCTTCATGGTATGTTGACTAACTCTTTTCTTCTTTTTTTCACAATCTAGTTTTGTAATTAACATTGATTTTGTTTCATAGATGAAACAAAGAGAAAACAGCTTTTGAAACGTTGGGCATTAAACTTATGGGACCTTACAAATCAACCTATTGATGAGATCTATGCCTACTATGGAACAAAGGTAAATAGGGGTTGATGTTTTATATAATTATATATATATATTGCCTATTTTATTAATGTTTATATTGATTGCTTATCTTATATATAGATTGCAACATATTTTGCTTTTCTTGGAATGTACACAAAATGGTTGCTATTCCCTGCAGTGTTTGGGCTTATATTGCAATTGGTTGATTTTGGGTATGTCACTTTCTTTTGTGGTTTTTTCTTCTCTTCTCTCTCTAAAGTGACTGAATAAATCTTCTGAACGAGACCAAAAGACCATTTTACCCTTACATTCCAAAAACTCATTAAGTAAAAAAGAAACAACTCAATCAGTTAACAACAGTCATCTGAATCTTTAATTATTCTCTATTTTCTTTTCAGATCCTTGCAGTTATTCGTGCTACCCTTTTTCTTTATATGCATAATTTCATGGGCAGTTTTATTTTTCCAATTCTGGAAGCGAAAAAACTCTACCCTTTTAGCCAGGTAATTTATATAACATCTTTGTGTTTTACTTTTAGATAATAAATAATGTTATTTTACCTATTCTTAAATCTTTTTTTTCCCTGATTTTATAGGTGGCAAATTAGTTATTCAGCTGGATCAGAGTCTGCTTACAAATACATGGACACAGAGTGGAGTTCCTTTCATTCATCAGCAGCTTCAGCTAAAAAATGGGGGGAGAATAAAGGAAAAGAAAATGAAAAATTTCAAAGAGAAGAATGGTTTGGGAGAATGATGAGATTTAGAAATGATGCAATTATTATTCTGAGTATCATATGCCTTCAACTTCCATTTGAATTAGCATATGCACATTTGTATGAAAGCATCGGATCTGATGTTGTAAAGTGAGTACTTTTTTTTTCTTTTTACAATTACATGATCTTTAAAAAGAATATTTGTTAATATAATTATATAAGTTTATAATAAATTGTTTATATTTCAGGTTTGGGTTGACTGCAGGGTACCTGTTTGCTATCCAGTATTTTACACAAATTGGAGGGAAAGTGTCTGTGAAGTTAATTAAAGATGAAAAGAACAAGTGTTCTGAATATAGAGCTAATAGTTTGGTTTATAAGGTCATTAGCAAAATTCTTATTTGTAAATTTAACTTTTTTTTTTTTTTTTTTTTTATATATATAAATTTAATCTCTGATAAATCATAATGCAGGTTTTTGGTCTCTACTTTATGCAATCATACATTGGAATACTTTATCATGCAGTTCTACATCGAAACTTCATGACACTTCGACAAGTTATAATTCAACGTTTAATCATATCAGAGGTAATAAAATTTTATAAAAGTGTAGTGACATTTTCTTAAATGTACAATTTTTTTAATTTTTAAAAAGTGTTTGATCCAAAAATGTTCTCTAGGTGTTGGAGAATCTGATGGAGAATTCTCTGCCTTATGTCAAATACAGTTATAGAAAATACAGAGCTATTCGGTAAGTCTTATTTTTATTTTTTTTTAAATTATATTGAGTGTCGAATAATTAATAAATGCTGACTCATCATTTGTGAAGTCACAAGAGAAAACGGGAGAAAGGGTATGCAGGTGGAAAACATATTTTCAATTCAAGAGTAGAAAAAGAGTACTTTAAGCCTGTATATGCTGCAAGTATTGGTGATGAACTTGAAGATGGGCTCTTTGATGGTAATATATAAATTTATTTATTCATTTTTCCAAAATATAACATAATATAAAAACTACACAAATATTGCACAGATTTTCTGGAGTTGGCTTTGCAATTTGGAATGATTATGATGTTTGCTTGTGCTTTTCCTCCTGCATTTGCTTTTGCTGCATTGGTAAATAAAACACCTTTTTCTTCTTCCAAATAAAATATTATTTCATTGGCAATTTAACATAAAAAGTCTTGTCATGTTTTTGTGTCATAAAGAACAATATTACAGAAATCAGAGCAGATGCTTTAAAGATTCTTGTCATGTTTAGAAGACCAGTTCCACGAGTTGATGCCACAATAGGCGCTTGGCTTAACATATTTCAGGTCATAATTCTTTCTACAATTTATATAAACAAAAAAAAAAATGTTTTTTTAATTTAATTTTAAATTTTTTTAAATTTTCAGTTTCTGATAGTGGTATCGATATGCACAAATTGCGCGCTTTTAGTATGTTTATATGATAGGGAAGGAAAATGGAACATCTCTCCAGGACTTGCAGCCATTCTAATAATGGAACATGTCCTACTCCTTATAAAGTTTGGTTTTTCAAGGATTGTACCCGAGGTATTACTATTTTATTTGATTTTTTTTTTTAATTAGTTGAATTATATTTTTATAAAAATGAAAATGTTTTTGGTAGGAACCGGATTGGGTGAAAGCAAACCGAATGAAGAACGCGACACACGCACAAAACATGTGTTCTAAGCAACTTTTGAGAAATATTTCTGGTGGTAGAGGGATGTTGGTGAAGGCTAATTGTAATTGATTTTTTCGATTGTTGTTTGATACTAGAAAAAGAATTTATGTATATAATTATTATTATACACCCATTTTTGGATTAGTTTGTTCTTTTCTTTTTGTTTATAAAGTTTGTTTTATGAATGAATTAATCAAATCAATATAGAGCTCAACAAAAAAATCTTGATTCCATTGAAAAATATATATACCGATTGGAGTAATTACATGTATGTAAATGCAACACAAGTATGATGTTGTTATGGAGTTGAGTTGGTGACGTGGCGGCTACCGAAGCGATCGCTGACCTGGCGGGCGTATCGAACGACTGCTTTGGCCCATTTCTGGATTCCTAATTTGAATTTTGTTGAATCGAGTCTTGAGAGGGATTTGATTCCTGGGTCTATTGATATCTCCATGAAGGAGGAGAAGCATCGGTTGTATTGTGGTCTCTTTGGGGTTTCTGGTGGCACAGCCATGGTGGTGGTGGAAGGTGGTGAGTTTTCAGTGGTGGTGATTTGTTGTTCCATGATCGGAAATGGAGGTGGGTGTATATGGATGGGCCTACGGGTGGTTTGGTTTATAAAGGGTTGAATTTCTTGGAGAGTACTTGTTAACATCATAACATGGGATGGAGTTGTTGAAACGTGTAGGTAAGGACTTCGTTGACTATTGACTTTTCAAGATGTTTTTTTTTTTTTTTTTTTTTTGGCATATTTAGTCCCTGGTTTAATTAAATTACTTGAGAAGAGGTTAATCCAACCCAAAATTAGTTGGTTTGGTTGGAATTTTCAATCTATGTAAAGTTGAATGGGTCACATGTTTAACCTGTTTTAATTTAGTTTTAGCTTGATAGTATGTTTAGATATAATTATTTTATATTTGTTTAATATTTCACTGATTAAAAATCAAACTATACAATATTATAGTATTTTGAGTGAGTTTGAACACGTATATAACTGCTCCCAAAATTGGAGTGAAACGAACAAGTGTTGGCGAATTCGAGTTTTGGGATGTGACTAACGACATGTAACAACTCCTAAAATATATTTAAATTTTGCCATGAACTTTTGATGTGTCGTTAATAGATAAAACATTATTATTTAAATACATCTTTTTTTTTTTGTCTAGGGATTCGTTCTTTACATACTTGCACAACATAGTCATTGGTGGAATTAGATTTGATACATCAAGTTTTTGTATTTTTTTATAATGTTTGTTTTTGGAGTTCTTGTTATTTTTCAAAAAGAAAAAAAATGCCATGGTTGATAAAATGGAATTGAAACAACGAACGTATATTTTGGACACAGGTCGTGAATTGCATTTAAACTGACAACAGTTAGAATATAGGAATTGGTTTATCATACAAATTAATTTATTATTGTAATGATACGATATAACTATAAGTCTATAATCAAATTGCTATAAAATAAAGACAAATAATTTCTTTAAAAATAATAAAGAAAAGTATGAGTGATTTAACAAGTAATAAGATTCTTGCTAAAAACTAAAAAGTAAAACCACGGATTCCAGGTGTGGAGTTGGTAATTTTCCAGATGAAGATGATCACATATTGCTTTGTGAGGAATTGCGCATGACATTTTCGTGTCTGCGCACAAAGCTTTTGACGGCCCTCCAAATGCCACTGTAGCTATCAATTTATTCGAAACGCTTTTTTCCAAAATATCCTCGTCGTACGGATGTTAATGGCCGAGTCATAATAATTTTTCTAAGGATAATTACTAATCTAGTCAAATTAAGGAAGTGATTATCAAATTTTAGCCAAAAATTAGTAAATGTTCAAATATAGTCCACGAAACCGTAGGTTTCTAAAATCGTCTACTGTTTCGCCATAATTTTTCATTTGTAAGCTACAAAACCGTAGGTTTTGGGAAACCTACGGTTTCCTCTCGGTTGAGCTACGGTATCCCAAACCGTAGCCTACGGTTTTAGGGGAAAATAAGGTTTTTTTTTTTTTTTTTTTTGTTTAGTCTACTGTTTTAGGGGTTTCGTCTACTGTTTTGTGAAAAAACCTACGCTTTTAATTTTTTTTAAATTTTTTTTTATAAGATGTAGAATTATTTTGTTAAAAATTTTTAAGAATTCAAAACATTAGGCTTTAAAAAAAAAAAACCGTATTCTTTTTGTGATATAGAGTATTAAAAAGATTGTTTATAAGATGTAGAATTATTTTAACAATTATATTGTTTATAAAATGTAGAGTTGTTTTTTGACAATTATTTTGTTAAAAAATATTTTTTTGTAAAATATAAAAACTAGTTTTGCTAAACTTGACTACTTTTTTTGTCAGAGTGGACTACTGTTTTGTTAAACTTGACTACTTTTTTGTCAGAGTGGATTACTATTTTGAACCTACCCTATATATATTAAGTATTTCATATTTTTGAAATTATTTTGTATTTTGAAAACTGCACTTCTCTCTAGTTTCTTTATTCTCAAAATTAACATAATGAGTTACATAATGAGTATTTCGTATTGCTCATTACGGATGGAAGATGAGAGTTTGTTAATTCCCAATTATCATATGTTTGGCCACCCGAATACAATCCGAGAATGTTTTATTTCGGTGTTGAATTTTACGAAACCACCACGTACACCGAGTTTGTTCATTTGGTGAAGTGCAAGATGGGTCTTCCCGAAGAATCAAAAGTCAGTCTGACTTATCAACATCCAAAACAACTCTATTATTGTGGTATTGTTGATGATCGTGATATTAGAAAGTTGATCAAGGTAATAAATACCGTCGGAGATAAATCTGTGTCTGTCTATGTGGTGGTTGAAGAAGGCGTATCGCATAACGAAGTGAATGATAGAGGAAAGGCATCTGCAACTAATTTATCAAGTGGAAAAGGGAGCAACAACCCAATAGGTAATTTTAAAAGTCCAAGTAAAAGTCAATATCATGGTGTCGCTGAAAATGTAAATGTAGTGCCAGAACCGATTATGTATGTTACACCGGAGAATTATAAGTATATCGGTGATAATGATGTTGGTACATATGTTAATGATGTTGGTGTAAATCATTACTTTTACCAAAAAAAAGCACTAGATGTGGTGGATAAGGTTGGTAATGAATCTGCAAAACAAGAAGTTCCATTTTTGCATGATGGTGAACTAAAAGGATATGACGAGTTTGCGGATTGTGACAAGTTGGATATATCCGGCCTAGAGAGTGATTCTAACGGAGAAGAATTTAATGATGAACCTAAACTTATTTATTCAGATACCATGTTTCATGGTATGCCCCCATTGCCTTCGTGTCCTGTAAACGATGATGTGAACATTCCATGTCAGAGGGTGGATATAAATGAAGAGATTAAGGTTCTAGACATTTTTGATGACAAAGAGTTGCTCAAGCTTGCAATTGGAAGACAATGCATGGAACAAGGTAAGCGATATAAGACTACTAGATCGAGCAAAGAGAGGTTCGAGGTGGTTTGTTTGGTAGAAAATTGTTCTTGGATGGTTAGGGCAAGGGGAATCAAATCGACTACTGCTTTCCAAGTCACAAAAGTTGTTGACCAACACACTTGTTGTGCAACAAACTTGGAGTCTAATCATCGACAATCAAAGAAAAAGGTACTCGGGCACTTTATCGCTGAAGTATTGGCCGGAGATTATAATAGAGTTTATCGGGGTAATGAAATTGTGAGGTACATCAATTCGAAATTTCCAATCAATATCTGATACCAACAGGCATGGCGGGCAAAACAGTATGCGTTGTTGATGTTAAGAGGTACCAAAGAGGATTCATTCACCAAACTACCAGCGTATCTGCACAACTTGGTGAAGCACAATCCAGGAACTGTTACTCAGATAAGAACAGACGATGATGATCGGTTTGAGTTCGTGTTTATCGCGTTGGGTTGCTCGGTAAGCAGTGATATTTTTTATAACAAATATAACATATGAATCCTAATTGGTATTTGTTAATGCAATCAAAAATAATTGTAGGTACGAGCGTTCATAAAATATTGTAGGCCGACCCTAATAATTGATGGTGGTCACCTAAAGGGTGAATTCAAAGGTACGATATTGCTCGCAGTGACAATGGACGGTCAAAACCAAATCATGCATGTTGCTTATGCCATATGCAAAAGTGAATGTACGGAGACGTGGTCCTGGTTCCTTTGAAAACTACGTGAATGTATAGGCAACGTGGAAGACCTTACAATCATATCTGATAGGGCTCCATCCATAGCGACGTCAATTGCAAATATATTTCCTCACGCCCATCATGGAATATGTGGTATCCATTTGTATTTCAACATTTCAGCAAAATTTGGAAGCAGCGATACAATACACATTATTTTGGGAGACATGCAAAGCGTATACTATTAAAAAATTCGATAATGGAATGAAAAAAATAAAAAATGTAAATAATCGTGTATGGGAATACCTACAAAACATCAATCCAGAAAGATGGGCCAGGGCACATTTTCTTGGGAATCGGTATTTTCTTATGACATCAAATAGTGCGAAGTCGATAAATTCAATGTCAAGATTTGCAAGAAAGATGCCAATATTGATGTTGATTGAGTATTTTTCGTGCAACAATGGAGTTTTCAGAAACGTAATGTTGCAGGTACTAATATTTTATATATAATAGTACTTGAAATGTTATTTTTACTACTCTTATGATATTATGAAATTATGTCTATTTTTTTAGCTGAAACAAAAACAACACTCGCCCCATGGGCTGAAACGATTATACAAGCTAATAAGAATGCTTGTAATAATTGGATGGTGTACCCTATCTCAAATAGCATATTTGAAGTGAAAAGCTCTACTCACAAAAGTGTCATTGTTGATTTCCAACAAAGAACCTGTACATGTAGGCGGTGGCAAATAGATGGCTTATCTTGTGGCCGTGTCATAAAAGTGCTAACAATGAGCCGTTATGAAGATTGTTCGGAATTTGCTTTAAAAGCTTACTTTACAGAGACACTGAGGAAAACTTACGAGGAGTCTGTGAACCCCTTACCAAGTCCATCTGAGTGGGAGATCCCGGATGATTTGATGACCGTGAAGCCACCCATAATGGAGAGACGTCAGCCGGGTAGGCCAAGAAACACTGGTCGTATTCCGTCGCAAGGTGAGCGTCTCATACGACAAGAATGTTCTACATGCGGTCAATTTGGACACACGAGGAACGATTGTACGGGTAGGGGACCGGGGAGCGGATCTGGGGGGGAGGAAAAAATCTACACAAAAGGGCATAATGACTGATGAATTTGCATCCGGAAGCGGGTCACGGAACGAAAGCGTGTACCCTACTTTTGATTTCAACAGCACATTTGATTTAAATTGTCCTTAGATTAATGTAGGAAAGTAATGAATTCCCGTATTTGTAATTTGTATTGCTTGTATTAAACTGCACTTATGATATTATTAATTAAATCTACTTTATTCCATGAAAAATAAAACACAAACATAAAACATTATTGGAAAAGAGATACACCCGTACGAAACATTACATAAGACAGTTCACATAAAAGTGCCTTCTACATGAAATATTTGTTATTTTTAACTAGAATCCATGCATCCTCATACTCGAAGTCACTTCCCTCGTGCTCCAAAATGTAATGATCTTTAACCATTTCTAAAAGATCTTCGTCGTTGTTTGGATAACGATACCTGTTTTTAAGATGATGATACCATCGATTGAACCATGTGATTTTTTCCTTTAAATCCATCCACTTACCAACAATATCTTCTCGTGTTCGGTGTTTTCCTTCTCCCATCGAGAGGTTAAACATAGCTGTTATGCGGGTCCATTCATCACCTTCAAAGCAATCAGGGTTAACCATGGTTACATCATCGTAAATGTTCATCCAACATCGTGTTACCACCATTACCTCTCTTATCGTCCATGGATGTGGAGTATTCGACGGAGCAGCTGCGTTGGAAGAAGTTGCTTGATTGGAGGCCATTTTTTAAATTTGTTTGTTAGTTTGTTTTAATTTTATAGTACTTAAATAAGAAAAAATATTGACATACAATTAGGTGGATTCCCATAAGTAATGTTTGATACTGTTTGAAACGACAAATATACTGTTCGAAAAGACAATACATTATGCAGGCTACGAACCAGTAGTCAAATAATGTGAAAGAGTATCCAATTGTCAGATACCTTATACGGAGATACTATTTGAAACGACAAATATACATGTTCGAAAAGACAAGACATTATGCAGGCTACAAAGCAGTAGTCAAAGTCTATGAAACCATAGACAAATAATGTGAAATAGTAGTCCAATTGTCAGATACCTTACACGGAGATACTGTTTGAAACGACAAATATACTTTCGAAAAGACAATACATTATGCAGGCTACGAAGTAGTAGTCAAAGTCTTTGAAACCGTAGTCAAATAATGTCAAAGATTATCCAATTGTCAGATACCTTACACGGAGATACTGTTTGAAGCGACAAATATACTGTTCGAAAAGACAATACATTATGGACCTTGCATTTACAGCTCCTACATACATATGTGTCCGCATGTGGTAATGCCCTTACCTCCACAACCTTAGGCAAACTAAGTAATTGGTAATTGTCTCTTACAAGATTATGAAAGAATATTGGTAGGTTCGAAAAACTTTTTTTGTATACCTCATTGAATCCACTCATTTTGCCAATTGGTATGTTCAATGAATAAGGTGTCCACTATAAATGGATTTCATTTCAAATTGAATGCAGGGGTAATTATTCGTTTTTAGAGTAGTCATTTCGAAATAAGATTACATTATGCAAGGTAGAAAGTAGTCAAAGTATGTAAAACAGTAGTCAAATAATGTTAAATGCTAGTAGACAGTAGTCAATACTTATAAAATAGTAGTCAAATTACAATCATGTGTCTAAAATTCACTGTACGATAAGACAACACATAAACTAGTAGTCAAATGCTAGTAGACAGTAGTCAATACGTATTACACAGTACCCAAATTACAATCATATTTTCCGAAATTCACTGTACGATAAGACAACATATAAACTAGTAGTCAAATGCTAGTAGACAGTAGTCAATACTTATAAAATAGAAGTCTAATGGCAGTATATAATTGAAGATATATTTACCTGTCAACACCAATAAAAATTTACACTTCATAAACCAAAGAAATGACAATTTGCAATTGTGGGGCTCAAGGTATTATAAGGATCTCAAGAACTACCAACAACCCTGGACGGTTATTTTACGCTTGTCCTAAAGAGGTATTTAGGTTGTCCTATAATTATTTATATTATAAATTTTTAGTGAATATTTACACAATATACATAATTTTTTTTGGATATTTATTTATCAGCCACCACAGTCTGGGTTTATTTATTGGGTGGATGATGCAAAAGACAATAATTCGTTGATAATTTCTAGCTTAGCTCGATCGAAGAAGAAGCTTCAAAGTAAAATACTGCACTTGCAGATAACGTTACTTTGTAGTTGGATTTTCTTTTTTTGTGTTGTTGTCTACAAGTTGTAAAATGTTAAATGTAATGTATGTTATTGTTTGTAATGGTTTATGTTTCCATCTATGGTAACTTGTTGTGCTGTCATTTTTATATTGTTTTGTACAAGTTGTAACAGATAAAACAAAGATGATTTCTGGAATATCATATGTTGTTTTTCTGGAATATCATATATTTATTTCTTCAAATAAAACAAACATGATCTCGCTATGAATTCTATGAAAGTGCTTCACATGTCGTTTCACTTGTATCATTTTTAATTTTACATCTTTTTTGGCCCGGTTAGTAGTAAATTAGGATCCATCTTTTATGATACATACTAATGTCATATGACAGAATTGTTATATAGACAATTAAAGAATATTATAGGGCGCATATAGTACAATTATTTGATATTAACATAATTAGATTAATTAACAATAGGTAAACCAAATACTCTTACAGATTTTTTTTCCTAACCAACCGCTACTAAAAAGCAAAGATACAGATATATTATCTAAAAATTACAAATAAAAGACATACATAGACATATATTATACCTTAAAATAACTACAACAAACAAGCATATTATTAAAATACTACTCATCTTCTTCCCACATCGGAAACTCATAAGGATACTCTTTTTTCATAGCAATGACTTCCTTTTTTTTCTCCAAATAGTACTCACGAAGTTGTAATTCACTCTTTAGCTTTCAAAACATTTCTTCACTAGAGCGGATCGAACTCTCGGCAGATTGGATTTCTTCCCTAGTACTTATAATCCAATTCCTTTTACGGTCAATATCATCCCAGTAGATGTCTAGGCAGTTTCGTTGGAAACGATAATCTTCAAAAGCCTTATCCACATCAGCTTTTCTTTGTAACAATACTTTTTTCACTTCCTCATCCATCTTCTCCCCTAATATAGGAAGATCGACGTGGGGAGGGGGATTGGTTGAAACGTTATTGGAATTTGACTCCAAAGGAGGCTTATTGTTGGACGTAGATGACCAATTAAATTTTGCCAGGATCGTTTTCATCTCCTCTGATCTTTCTGTCATTTTCACACTACAATTTTTTTTTAATGTTTCTTTGATTTCTGAATTGATAACAAATTTACATTAAATATGACATTAGATAATAGTCAACGGCTATAAGATAGTAGTCAAAACCTATAAAAATTAGTCAATCGAATAAAATAGTAGTCAAACACTAATAGACAGTAGTCAAAACCTATAAAAAATATTCAAATAACAATCATGTGTCGAATCTTCACTGTACGATAAGATTACACATGAGGTAGTAGTCAATGGCTAGTAGAGAGTAGTCAAATCCTATAAAAAAGTAGTCAAAAGCTATTTGACAGTAGTCAAAGCCTATAAAAAAGTAGTTAAATTGTAATTTATATATAGAGACTTAAATGTATGCGTCTGAGATTTACAAATCATATATTAGTGGTTAATCTATAACCGTCGTACACATACAATCATGTCCACCTCTCAAGAAAAATGGTGGTTGATGCCATAAGAGAAGCGATTGCAAATGTTAATAAAAGAAGAAGAGATCAAGAACGAGATTAAAGGCGTTGAAGAAGATAGGAAACGGTTGGATAACTTACAAGCCGATATTTGGTCTAAAATGAGATCGGTTCAAGACAATGAACGCGACATAAAAACTGCAAGGGTTTGGGTACGAGATGCAATTGACTACGCCAACAAAGAAGAGGTTAAAATGAAAAAGATTCTCAAAAACATACAAAAAAATTATGACCGGGTGATTCAAGAAAAAACAAAATTTCCAAATGATTTTCCAGATGTTTGAATTTAATAATTATTGATTAACCAATTAGTAAGTTTATGCATTATTTATGATTTTATCTATGTATTAAGTTTTATATTTGCTTGTTTATTATGATTAATCTATATAATATGTACTATTCCTTTGCTAGTTTATTTATGTTTAATACTTAGGGGACATTTTCTTAACCAATCGTCATGAAACAGTGCACATTGAATGTCACTAAAAACATACAACTCGGACTAACTAAAAATCGCCTGTGTAGAAGATCCATAATATATCATGGCCATCCTATAGCGAAACTGAGTAGCAGCAACAATAGGTGCCATCGATATACCAATCGGTCGACCTGAAACAAGCTGCTCCATGAACATCAGCATAAATACATCGCACTCTCCAAACATCCCTTCTTGTTGGGGCACGTCCGTAACAGTGATGGATGCTTTCTGAACAGGCAAACCCATGTGGTTCCAATAGCCAATTTCCAGCAGAATGCGGTTCATAAGCTCTTCAAACTGCACAAAATCAATAATCTTCAAGCTGCCAAATAATCGGAAGCTGTCGTACAAATTCAACGACAGCGTGTCCATCCATAACTCGCCAAGTACCCAATGATGTGGGTTGATGCATATTGGAAAATAAACATGTTTTAACACACAACCGTTGCAATTAATTACATCGTTTAATTAGTGTAATATGACAATTAAAGTGACTGATAATATATATATTATTTCTTTACTTACACGGTCAACTTCTAGCCAAGATTTACATCCATCCAATGGGTCAAACGGATTTCCCATTGCACTTCCTGCCCACTCGAACATCTCAAATGCACCAAAAAATGACGATGGCATGATTGTCCATCGAGCATCATTCGGTCTCCGCTCATTCAAAAGCCTTCCCCATATATCAACATGCTGCATTTAAAATTAATTTAAACATAAGTAGCTTATTAAATTATTTAAATTTTAAATATAAAGGAATGTCTTCATACCGATTCATCTAAAAATCCCAATTCACTTGCATAAAAAAGCAGATCCCAAAACTTTGCTTCTATTTTTTCATTGTATAACCGATGTTTCAAAAAAACTACCGGTTTGTTTCCCATGTATAGAGCAGGGGCGTTACAACCCGGATTCACATACGACTCCAATAAAAGTGTCGGGGGATCGCTGGAAAATACGGGGGGTTGTGGTTCGTTGTGTATTACCCCACCTGTACGATATCGGGGGACATTTTGAACCTACATTATATACGTAGTCAATAACTATCCATATAGTAATAAAATTATAGTAAATATGATTTTTAACATACTTACCGAAACGTGTGGGGAGCTAAGATATTGAGAAGGTTTCAATTGCCTAACCGGACGACTTTCTTTCACAACAGGAGGCCCGGGTATATGATTTTCCGCATCCACAATCTCGCTAGCAACAACCTTCTTTTTCTTCTTCTTCTACAAAAAAATATTAATTTTTTAAATATACTTTAATAAAATAAAAAGTTTAATATACAAAAAAAAAGTTATAACCTCCTTCACGATTTCTATTTGTTTTCTAGAATCAAACAATTGTGGATTATCAACATCTTCATCCTCGTTTACTCGATTTGATTTCTGTAGACTACCAACCACATTCTCATTCCCCTACATTTAAAGAAAAAATAATTAATAAAAAGCTTCGTTAAAAAATTAAATAATACATCATATATATTTAAATTGATAGTAATACCTCAAAAGCTTCGTTAAAAATTTCTTCCAAATTATCACTGTCGCGACTTCCACCTTTATTTTTCAATCTTCGGATTTCTTCCTCCAAAGATTGAAGTCTTGCCATTATTTCTCGCGCGGTTTTTTTGTTAATTCCCACCGTATAAGCTCCATCGGTAGACTTGGAAGATTGGCTGTTTCCACAGGATGGATGAGATGAAGATGCCCCCTACATAAATTATTTCATTTATCAATAATAGTTGAAATTTTTTATTATACTAGATTCTGCTTTTACAAATTTACTTATATCATTTCTAAAGTTGTAGCGTATAGAAGAAGGGACTTCAGACGATTCACAATTCAAACTAGTAATATATGACACATAATGTGGAGTAGAGGACTCGGCATCTGAGGTAATCATCTTTTTTTTGGGTTGATGCACCTCGTCCTGATCAACATCGAAAACATCACAAACTTTCGCCTAAGTTAACCTCCTAATATGAAACCAGCGCAATATACGAGGATATAAATAATTGCGTCGTACCGCAACATTTCCCCGAATTACTGGGAACATCTCCCATATCCATATCTTGTAATAAATATACGTTAATTTATAAGTGTTAGCACTAACTAAAATTTAAAAAAAAATAAAAGCCGATAAATTATTAAATATATTTTTTTAATTACTTAAATATACCTTCAAAGGAATAACAAAACCCGATAGTGTTAGCACTACACAATCGCTTTTGTTGGATTGTTGGACATATGATCCTCAAATTTCTTAAACATACCCGACAATCTAGGGTATGTTTTAGTCCATAGATAACCCCCCCACGAGAACCTATATTATAAGAAAAAAAGTATTAGTTAAACGTATAAAAATTAGTATTTTATTATAAATATTAAATTGACAAATACCTATTCCATTGATCGAGGTTCTCCACCACCCACAAAAATTCCTTGGTGACTTTATCATTAAGCTTCATTCCCAAAAAACCTTGATTGAGGATATATAGCAAAATCGCACGGACACCGTCGTGAGCCGATATGTCATTGAACCGTTGATTCAAGATAAGGAGCTCTAAATCTTCTACAACTAAAGAAGTGTCCGTGCGATATGGGAAGACTCTGGACCGAAATGTATTTTCACCATATCCGTGTTTATACATGGTTGAAAATTCGATCCTTGATGTAGGACACCGGCCCATGTAAAGTTCGGTCACAAGACAAAACTCCTCCGGCCCAAATGACAGTGTACGTCTAGAAAACCTAAAATATAGACGTTCAACGGCGTCCGTTTCAGCAGTACGACGCAACATATGCAGTAACAGCCCATGAATAAGAAGTCCGTCTCCGGACTGAGCTGGTAGGTCCAACAAGTAACCGAAGCTAGTTGTTGAAAAAAGATCGCACACGGGTCCGTTCAAGCGACTCAAAACTTCATGCAATTTATGGCATGAAGCTTTGACAAATAAGTGACCCATCATCGTTTTGTTTGGAAGCTACAAAATTAAATAAACATTAAGGTTAAATAAAGTTTTATAAAAGAAAAAAAAAACTGATAAACAATTAGAGAAAGCACACAATATAAGACTTAATCATTTCATATATTCTATTTACTTTGTATAAAATACCAAAGGAAATTAATTGACTATACTTTTTTGTATTTTCTATACTACTAGTATACCAAATTTAGCATTGTACTTTGAAAATGGCATGACAATAACATATTTTATAACAAACCTGAAAGTACCAAAACACAATGTTATTTTATCAATACAATATACTTCAAAGTATCTACACATTATAAACATAAAAACATTTTCAAATCGATAGTACATTGCTATTGTATGCTATAATTGAGACATAAAAAAATCATTTTTAACAACATGCAAACATTGAATCATAACATACATACAAGGGGATACAATCCTTAAAAATACGTTTAAACAATTTTTTTTTGAAGAAAAATGAAATATATATATATATATATATATATATATATATATATATATATATATATATATATATATATATATATATATATATATAACCATAACCAGTAGGTTTTACGAAACCTACGATTTTTTTTTCCAACAAAAAATCATAACATACATACAAGGGGATACAAATGTTTATTAGTTATAAGTTTTTTTTATTAAAAAAAAACGTATTTTATGGGAAACCTACGGTGTACAAGTGTTTACTGCACAAACTGTGCAGTAAACGCTTGTACACCGTAGGTTTCCAAAATACCCATGGTTTCCTTTTTTTTTTTTTTTTTTTTTTGTTTTTTAAAAAAAAATTATACGAATACAACATAAATAAAGATCCGATGGTATTGAATCGATTTAAAAAAAAAAACGAAATTTTTTTTTCCGTACGGTTCATACGAAACCGTAGGTGTACAAGTCGACATTGCACAATCTGTGCATTGGGCACTTGTACACCGTAGGTTTCGTATGAAACCTACGGTTTTATATTTATTTTTTCGATTTTTTTCAAAAAAAATTTAACCACATATATAAAACCTACTCCTAATCACAAACACAGTAAAATTTTGATGAAAAGTAGACAAACCTGGTTGTTCTTTGGGTGTTCCATTGAGAGAAAAAAAATAGTCAAGCCTAAAAAAACAATAGGAAAAAATACTAAACTGAATTTTTTTTTCATTTTATACTTTGGGCTAATGCGCCACGAAAAAGTAAACGGGTCCGTGAAACAGTAGCCCATTACCACGAAATAGTACTTTTCGGACTAAAACATTAGTCAACAACGTTGACCGTAGTCAACCATAAGTTGACTACGGTTTTATGGGCTATTTTTGGCTATATTAGATTTTTTGGCTATTTTTTGATAAATAATTAAGAAAAATGGTTAGATTAGTAATTTCCGGTAACAAATATACGTAGGGAAATCGAGTAATCTAACTATTTTCTGTGTGTTTTTTTAAGTAAATTACAGAAATGGTCCCTGTGCTTTGTTTAGATTTACAGTTTTGGTATTAAAAATTGATAGATTGTATCTTTATGAATATTGCATTGTTGGTTATTAATATTGTAGTTTAGGCGTTTGATTCATATAAACTAACTTATCTTTCCTTTTTATTTTTCATTTCTTATAACAATTTATTATTATTATTATTATTATTATTATTATTATTATTATTATTATATAATTTTATTTGTAATTTACTCTTTTAAAAAAAACAAAAGAAATCAAATAGGTTTTTATTTATTTATTTTTCTACTATCTTCCTATCTACTTAAAATTTTGACATTTATAATATTTAATAAAATTAATAAACTTTTATTACACTTGTTATCATATAAAGACGGTAGGAAGATAAGTATGAAGAAAAAATAAGAGGGTTGTAACGACGTAATTTTCAAATCAATCTTTCCATTTTTAAATCACATAAAACTCATATATTATATTTCATAAAAATCATAAGTGTCTCAAAGTCAACATAAATCCACGACAAAAGTCAAATCCCAGAATCCTCAACATAATCTCGAACAGGTGTGTACAATCACGTAGGTGCCTTCCTGCGATCCTCTGGAGTACCTGAAACACATAACACGTAACACGGTAAACATAAAGCTTAGTTAGTTCCGCAAAATACCACATACAACATATTAGCCACTCGAGGCTATAACTCTGTAAGACCCTCCGCTCAATGTGTCTCTGTGGGGCCCTCCAGTCCCACAACTCTGATGGACCCTCCGGTCCTAACTCTGTGGACCCTCCGGTCCTAACTCTCTAAACTCTGAATACACATAACATAAATCACACACACATAATGCAGTAATATCACAGTACTCAAATAAACACATAAGACCCTCTGGTCACACCTAGATACCATTCTAGGCAAAGTATAGTGAGAAGACTCACCTCATAAGATAGCTAGTAAAATCTCGTGCTCGGAAATCCTCAATCTAGCTTCCACCTAACATATTAGATAAGCATCTCTAATCAATACCCCACTCTTACTCAAATACACCAAAAGTTCTCTTACACTCTTTCTAACCCTTGGAATGGGTAAAAGACCATTTTACCCCTCCCTTGTCTCAAATGCTCAAGCTTGACCCAACCATAAAGTCAACAGAAGTCAATACGAGTCAACAGTCAAAGTTGACCTGACTCGCCGAGTGCACCCTTGTGACTCGTCGAGTCCACTCGTATCCTCAGAGCTCTTCCTAGGGTTTCACTCAGCTCGTCGAGTTGACCCCCAACTCGACGAGTTATCACTGGGTCTAGAACTAGGGATGTCAACGGGGGCAAACGGGACGGGGAGTGCATTCCCCACCCCCGCCCCCGAAATTTCCCCGTTCCCCCGTCCCCGCCCCCGCCCCCGAAATGTTCAGCCTTCCTACCCCTGCCCCCGCCCCCACCCCCGCCCTTGAATCCCCTTTATTACCTCCGCCCCCGTTCCCGCGCCCCCGATTGATTTTGGGTTGCCTTTTTTTTTGGCTAAAAGAAGTTGTTATTTAGGCTAAAAGAAGCTATTTTTTAGGTAACAAATAATTATTTATAGCAGAATTTTACATGTTAAAAATAAAAAAGTTATGGCATTTTAAAAACATTATACTAACAACTTAAAAACATATTTTTTAATGAATTTTGGAAGCTCAAAATCATGTTATTGTTTATTATATTTATATAATTAATATATGTGTAATTTATTAACGGGGTCCCCATGGGGTTTTCGGGACGGGATTGCCTACCGCCTCCCCCGCCCCCGCCCCCGAAATTAAAACAGGGGTTAACCTTGCCCCCGCCCCCGCCCACGCCCCCGCCCCCGATTTTTAAAAAAAAATTCCCCCAAATGGGACAGGGCCCCCACGGGAACGGGGTCCCACGAGAGATTTTGACATCCCTATCCAGAACGCTGGGGCAACCCGATCCGACTCGTCGAGTCATCTCATAGACTCGGCGAGTTGACTCATTCGAATTTCTCATTTGGGCACCTGAGGTCAGATCTGCAACTCCAACCTCTAGATCTAGCCTCCTAATACCCAAAAGTCACATAAAGGTTTGATCTTGATGACCATGCATGGTATATATTGCTCTATATGCCATCACTACTCCATTAATGCTTCCAAAACACAAAACTCCTTGGTTGATTCACTAAGGCTCTAAACTTTTGGACTCTCTGGATCTCACAAGGTCCATATCTGAAGTCTAAACTCGAAAAGGGGCTTGATGCATCCATAGCCCCATCAAGAAGGTGTTACAAGCCCTAAATCTCAAGAACATGAGATCTAATCATCCTACAAGAAAGGTAAAAGCTTTTTACCTTGATCTGAAGCTTGAGATGAAGAAGAAACAGGTCTAGTGGTCCTCCGTTCTTGATCTTTGATGAACCTTCCTTCCTCTTCAAGGAAATGAGCCAAAAATGAACACAATATCAGCTATCCTCACCAATCTAGCTCACTATGGGCGTTAGGGTTTCTCTCAAGGGTGTAAGGATTCTGGTGAGATGAAATGGAGGCTATAAGTGCTCTTAAATAGGACGCATGCCCAAGAATTTAGGGTTTCCTTCAGCAGCGCTGACTCGGCGAGCCGCCTCACAGACTCGTCGAGTCCATTCATTAATCCACGTCACCAGACGCGATTCTACTCGACGAGTTGAGGCACCAACTCGTCGAGTCACTCCACAAATCTCAAATTAAATGATAAAATAATATACCTGGGAATCTGGATGTTACAAGGGTATTTAAAAAAATAACTATTTTATAATTCTTTTTAGAAAAATGATCATTTAGTCTAGAATGTTTATTCCGGACCCAAATTTTGGAATGGGTAAATGGGTAAAATGGTCTGACCCGGTAATGTGGCCCTCTTATATATAACATGTCGGACCCCTTGTTCGAAACTTATTATTTCGGACCTCATTTTAGACTCTATATCCCTTGTTCCGGACTACATCAATTTCAAAGAATGTCTTTTTTCTAGCAGTGAAGAGATTCATATGTCGATTATTTGTATGATTATATGTCAAAAATAAGAAAATTTTGTTTTTTTTATGAATTGATGTGATTACTTAGATATAAGTAATTTTTCTTCGAATTTTAGTTGTTTTTAGGCTTTTATATGATTATATGTGGGTATATGTGTGTACTAAGACAACTAAAAAAACTACTTTTGAATATGTTCGGAACAAGTCTGGAATATGTTGAACTAATATGGAATACGTAGAATATATTCGGAATGTTTAGAATTATTCCAGAATATAGCCTGGAATGGTGTCTGAAACACTGTCACTAGCCTAATTTAAATTCATTTCATCGTAGCATGACAGAACATATGAAGTGGTTGTTACTACAACTTGCAAACCTGAACTCGGCAGGGAAATCATGGCCTGTTTACATGCCCCTGAACGTGAGGCCATGTTTAGGGCATTTTTTTATGGTGCATATGTTATAATGCCAATGGGTGTAAAATGTCGCCCGTTATTATCTCATTACCTTATGTGTAAAGAGGTTTCTACTGAACTTGGAGAAGGTTCTATTCACGATATGCGACTACCGAGTTTTCTTTGACAAGAGAGCTTTCTGACTTATTATTAGGTTACGGTTCAAGGAGTATTTTGAGGCTACTTGATCTTTAACATGGTTCAGACAACATGTTTTTCCATTTGTCTTGGGTTCACAGTCAGTGAAAGATGTTGACGTTATTCAAGTGTTCAATACTTTACGTTTTTGTTGAGCTAATTTGTGCAATGGTAAAGGTTCAAACATCCCCAATGAGTGGTCCATGTTTCTTTGTAATCAGAAAAATAATAATGATGCTTTTCTCTCAGGATTTTAGGGGCTTAGTTTCATCCTTTTCGGATTCAGTCTCATCCCCAACAAATTTAGTGAAACTCTTGAACTGTTTAGTTGGATTTCCATTTGGAGTTATATTATCATCATCAACCAACAACATTAGTTTTGACTGATCATTTGAAGATTCATCAACATCAAATGCTGGAGAAGAATCATCAATAGCCTTACCTTTATACCTAAAATCACCCACATCTACAGATTCATTGTAAGAAGGACCATGATTCAATGTCGTATGTAGTAAATTACAAATTTGGTTACTTACAACACCGAAAATGTAACACCTGTTTCCCATATTGGATCAATAGAGGGTATAAATGAGTCAAAGGCATGGTTTTCAAGAATTCACATTTGGTTTTTTGTTTTTACATATATCTACTCACAAATAATCATGTCTTATGTATTTATCAACTATGAGTAAGTGCTTGTGGGACAAGGTTAGGTTGGGAAGGATTTTTCATTTTGTTAATGCTTATAACAAGGATGAATGATCACTATTTCAAATTATGACTAAAGATGTCTAACAATGGATTCCAGTCCTTCAAATATTATGACATCTTTTTTATTTTAATTAATTGTGGCATGATAAATTATGCAATGTAACATCCCAAAAATCAAGATAAAATTTTCTGTTTTTAAAATCCAACCAAAAGCCATAGTTGTTTACAAAACATTGTTTCCAAAGGTAATAGAGTGTCCCACAATCAAATATCATAAATTAGAAGGATTTGCATGATCACGCCTTTGCTTTCCCCCGATCATCTGAAGTACCTGAAACGTAAACTTAAACTGTAAGCAAAAGCTTAGTGAGTTCCCCCAAAATACCACACAACAAAACATATACAAAACATATACAAAACATATACAAAACACATATTGGGTCCACAACCTCCTAGTTGGATTACCCCTGGCCCACAACCTTCCGGTTGGATTTCCCTAGCCCACAACCTTTCGGTTGGATTGCCTAATATATATATACTGAGTCCACAACCTATTGGTTGGATTACCCCTGGCCCACAACCTTCCGGTTGGATTTCTTGGGTTTGTTGGCTTACAAAACAAAGTAGTACAACCTCGAACTAACCACACTATGTCGACATATGAAACAGATAAATATATAACCAGCAAACATATAATCATATAGATCCACCAGTATAACACATACTCAACATAACATCAATCTAGTTTACTCGGATACGTAATCTAGTTGGCCGACATTGGTGCCTTCGACCCAAAGTACAATGAGGAAAACTCACCTCACAATCTGACGAAATAGCTGAACAACACGCTGCTCTAAATACGAACTTTACCGATCACCTCCAAATGATGATTGAGGCCAAGAAACTTCTGGATCCAAGAGGTCTTGAGCTTCCAATGTGGTTTCCTTTCCTTCTCCCTCCTTCAAGAACACCAATAACACACTCTAAGGCTCAAAATGCTCACAAAGGTGGATTAGGGTTTGCAAGGTTCGAAATGGGGCTAGAGGCTGATGAGGGGAAGATTTCATAGGAGTTAATGATGCTTAAATAGGCTCCAAACCCTAAAAATTAGGGTTTGGCCTTCAGCCACGTATGCCCAACGTACAAGGAGTACGCCTAGCATACTAGACAAAAGGCGTCTTCCTCATTAATCCACCATGGGACCAATTTTGCAATAAATTTCATACATAAGGGTCAAAAATGTAATTTACCTGGATTATGAATGTTATAATTCTCCCCCACTTGAATCAGACATCGTCCTCCAAGTCTGCTGCCGCGAATAACTCAGGGTAGTGCTCTCTCATCTCTACCTCGGGTTCTTAAGTCCATTCAGAACCCTTCTGATACTGCCACTAGACCTTGACCAAAGATACCACCTTGTTGCGCAAGACCTTCATCTTCCTATCCAAAATCACCACTGGTCTCTCAATATAATTCAGACGATCATCAACCTGAATATTAGCTAAGGGAACAACCGCTAAATTATTGGCCACACACTTCCGAAGCTGAGAAACATGGACGGTGTTGTGAATCTGACTTAGCTCCTCAGGAAAATCTAGTAGATAGGTGTAACATCCCGGAATCAGGTATATCTCTTTGGCCCTTCTTCTTTCCTTAAGTTGTCAAATTTAGTCCTTGAGAAGATTATGTGATAATCGAGTACGCTGAGCGTACGGGAGTGTATGCTACGCGTACTCGTGAGCGTGTTCTTGACGCGGAGGTCACCCAGTATGCTGGGTGTACCATAGAGTACGCTGGGCGTACTAGGCTCAGGATGAAAACCCTAAATGAGGGGTGAGCCCTATATAAAGAACATGATGGCCTCATTTCTGGCCACCATTTCCAGACACCAAAACCTCTAAACCCTAAATCTTCGTCCTTGTAGCTGGAGAGTGCATCTAGGAGCTTGTGAGTACATCTTTGTGATCTTGAGGTGGAGAAAGAGCTCGGAAGAGAAGGAGTGCGAGCCCAAGAGTTTGGATCTGAGTTTAGCTACGTTTCCTAAAAAGGTATAAAGCTTCAAGCTTTCTTATCCTTTGCTTTGGTTCATTCATTTGGTGTATTTAGGGTTTTAGCCCCAAAATGTGGAGACTTTATGAGTAAATGAGCTCCAAAGACCTTGATCTACCCCTTTTCAGTGTATATTGTGATATAGAGTCATAAAGATCCTATCTTGGACGTTAAGTGTGAGCCATGCATGAGATGTGAGCTTCTTAAGGAAAGGGGTTGTGTGTTTTGAGTGTCGGTGACCTTTTCGGCCATGCAAAGGCTTAAAGTCACTGACTTTATGGATTAAGAGACATTAGAGCGACCAGATCTGATATATGAGTCCATGTCTTAACTGATTAAGACCAATATTATAAGGAGTGTGAAACTGGGGCGTACGCTGGGCGTAACTATGACACCAGTCAAATTTTGGTCAAAAATTAATTGATCAATAATCGTAATTGGGATGAACCAAGTGGTAGAGTTTGTAACAAGGTTTCCAAAAACATAAAGAACACTGAAATCCGAGTTATAACGAAGAAGTTATGACCAATCGTAAATCTGCGATAAAACCGGCAAAACACTGTTCAGTGTAAAAAGCGAATTTTCGATAAAAGGATTTTTAACCTTAACAATCTAAATGAAACTTGTAGAATATGTTAAACCGAGAACGTTCATAAAAAGAACGTGAAAATCCGACTTCGTATGAGGAAGTTATGATTTTTCGAAGTTTCGGTTTAGCAGTAGACAGCTAAAAATTCGAAATATAAATCGATCGATATTTAGCTGACGCAACTTAAACGAGAATCGAAGGTCTCGTCAAAAGTAGCACAACGGTAAAAAGACAGACGAAAACGGACGTCGGATGAAGAAGTTATGAATTTTTAACGGATTCCCGTCCCGGTCTGTTTAAAATAATAATCTTAAAAATAAATTCAAAACCACCCGACGAAGTCTAAACGAAAGTCGTAGAGTATGATTTTACCTACGCGTGCATATAAAGAACATAAAAAAACAGAGCTCGTATGCGAAAGTTATGATTTTCGCACGTTTTGGCACAAAAATAAAGAAAAATAAGAAAAACCGGGCAATTTCGCATGTGACATGTCACCTCGCACATGGCAGCTGCTGAGTGGACCGAAGCCATGCGTGGCACCTTCTGATTGGACCGCAGCCGAGGTCCACTAAGAAGCGAACAACCTCGCATCGGACACCCCGGAGACACCCCCTTCGCATGCGTGTCAGTCTCTCATTGGACCGAAGTCCGGTCCAGTCCGAAGAGCCCACCTGCCCGAAACACGTGCCTCGCACATGGTCCGAATTTGAGCCGCCTTCGCAAGAGCTGCCACGTGTCATGCTGACTCACCCCTCGCCTCGCCACCTGTCCTCCTCGGCCGAACCCTCGCACCCCTATATAAAGGGTGCGAGCCTTCTCGGATGGAAGGGTTTTTCACCCCATTTTTGGCCCTTTTTCACTCCTCTCACTTCCATAACTTCACAAACAACCCCGAAGGTCCCGGTATCACGTCTAAAGCCTGAAGCAAGCCCCAGAATTCTCGAGAATTCATCCTCTCTCCTGTCGAAACTCTGCCCGGTTTGAGCCGGTTTTTCGTCAAACAAACTCTTTTCCGGGAAACGAAACGCTGCCCGAATCACCGCTTATCAAAGTGAGTTCATACCCCTATAATATACCTTTTTAAATGGTTTTATATGCTTTTTAGGGGGGGAATACAAGTTTAACACACTATTAAACTGTCTTAATAACTGTATGTGATAATAATCACACAAAGAATTTCCGTATGCTTTTAAGAATTACCAAATACTTTCAAAATAACGTGAAGCCATGTTAAATCCTTAAAGTCATGTAAAAACTCTGTTAAATTCTTTGAAAAATGTTTTATAAACTATTTCAAATTATAAATGCCAAAATCATGTTTATATATGTATAAATATATAAATAAGATTTGAAGGGCTTAGGACTAATGAATTATCCTATATCCTTTTCCTTGTTTGGATGTGGAATTAGGGTTGTATTATTTGTCCGAAGGTCGTTTCCTTCTTAATTATATATATGTTATACATATATGAGTACAAAAGGTTACTCCTTTTGGTATCACCACCTTTGTATCAGGCTGAGCAAAGGTGTTCATCCATGAGAAACCATGCAAATCAGATAGAACATATAAATTATAATAGATATAATTTATCATTCAAAAATAAACATACAAGTATGATTTACAACTGTATACTTTCCAAGGAAATTACCAAAATTCATTCAACTATACCAAGATATGTATAATACCTTTAATATACGAACAACATATTAAAGAAGTAAAGATACATCATACCTAGTTTGCATTAACAAAGGTACGATACAGAGTACCAGGGTTAGCAAACATGTGGTAATGTCGGGTTTGCATTAACAAAGGTACGATATACAGAGTACCAGAGTTAGCAATCACGAGTAATAATACATCATACCGGGTTTGCATTAACAAAGGTACGATATACAGAGTACTAGAGTTAGTAATCACGGGTAATAATACATTCTGCCGGGTTGGCATTAGCAAAGGTACTATACAGAGTACCCGAGTTAGCGAACTCGAGGTAATAATACATCTTACCGGGTTTGCATTAACCAAGGGTACGATACAAAGTACCAGAGTTAGCATTTATCGGGTAATAATAATAATACATCGGAAATCTCGTTGAAACGATAAATTTGTGAGACCCTTCACGGTGTACTTATCTAAGTACGACCTTTATAAGTCCTAAACTATTAGCCAGAATCTCTTGTAGGGAGAGCGTGAATTTGTGTATAGATCTATATGGGACTGACAATCCCGCACCTCTACTGTTCGCTACAGTTTGGCCGGCAGGCCTAGGGTGTCAAATATCATTCCAGTTCCGACGCCTGAAGAACGTCACTGCAGGCATTTCCGTCATATTTGTATGGTTAATAGGACTTACATGGATAAAACAACGAGTGAATTACAAAGTAATATACTTCTCTTATAACAGTAAGAAAAGTTAATTACATCCCGACCAGATATACCTTCAGTAGCTTTTAGTTACAGTAAGAGCTATGTATCATGAAATCAAGTATTGTACTTCTGGTTTTGAACATTTAAAACCACAAGGCAATATTTTGGATAATACAATACTCTCCAGGATTAATACTAAGGTTTTTACTATAGAACAGATATAACTAAGAACACTTTTACAAATGAAACGGTTTATGGGATTAAACCACTTATACCAAGGAAACGGTTTATGAGATTAAACCACTTATCAAATGAAACTTAGTCATTCAATCTCTGTAAACTAGTATAACATAAAAGCCCTTTAGTGGTTAATTCTATAATTTCCTTAGTTATTACATCAGAGTTGTACATAAGTAATGTCTGATTGACAGTGAAATGTGTGACTTCCGCCTTACTTCCTGTTCCTTGTTGGGTTGTGGGCTTAGGGCAGATACACCCATTTAACTGTCAATTCAATATTATGTTATGTATAATAAGTATAAACTAAGTAATTACAGAGGGAAACTATTGAGGTTATCAGTTAATCACCTCAGGAGATATAGGATTTCCTAGAGAAACCAATGAACTTATTCAAAGAACTTAGGGTATACTTAACAAAACTAAAATACTTATGAACTCACTAGCTTAAATGCTGATCTACTCTTTTCAAATAACTTGTATTCTCAGGAATCCAGTAGACATGTACACTCCAGAAGCTTTTGAGAAGACTACCTAGTACCGTACCGCGACTCTTGTCTTCTATTGTACCTACTTCAGTGTTTGAATATGAAATGTTTAAACGCTTGTGTAAAACTTATACTTATTAATGCAATGGTTGTTTGTACTTTGATTACTATATTGCATGTGTTGTGATACTTACCTAAAGTCCTCCGCCCCCGAACGTTTCCGCCGTTCTGGTTTGGGGGTGCGACAGTAACCCCAGTACGCGCAGCATAGGGGTCGAGCACCCCCGATTCTGCATAGAAGCCGAGTACGCCCATCGGAGGGAGGTGGAACGCGCAGCGTACTCCCTGCTGATGACTTTTGTTGACTTTTAGGGTTTGGTCAAGATTGAGGACTATTAAGCCCATGGAGGGGTAAAATGGTCTTTTACCCTTCTGTGAGGTTTAAAAGGGTTGGTCTAGCTTTTTGGGGGCCAATATTAATTAGGGATAATTATTATGTGTTAGGCGGAGGCTAGACCGGTGGGTAGAGTCCGAGATCCCGAGTACGAGATTTTCATTCATTAGCTTACGAGGTGAGTCTTCTCACTATACCTTGCCCCGAGTGGTAATTATGTGTGACCGGAAGGTCTTATGTGTTTATAAGTGTTATGAGATATATGTTCTATGTGATATGTATATGTTTGCATGGTTTGGACCGGAAGGTCAACAGGGTTTGGACCGGAAGGTCATCATCAGTCGGACCGGAAGGTCTACCAGAGTTGTGGTACCGGAAGGCCCCACCGAGACACATTGACCGGAACGTCTCTAATAACTATAGCCTCAAGTGGCTAATTATATGTATGTGGTATTTTGGGGAACTCACTAAGCATGCGTGCTTACTATGTTATGTGATATATGTTTCAGGTACTTCAGAGGACCGCGGGAAGGCACCGATATGATTGTACACACACACACACATTTGAGATAGAGTTATCTTGTGGATCCTGGATTTGACATAATGTTTTGAAAACTTTGTTAACTGATATTTGGTGTTTTAAAAATATAATGTGTGTTTTATGAAATTAAAAATGAAAAGTTTGGTTTGAAATTTCGTGTCGTTACAAGTTGGTATCAGAGCCTTGGTTTGAGGGATTCGGATACACCTTCGGGTATGTCTGGACTCAAACTGAGGATTTGAGAAAAAGTTTTCAAAAGGAAATGATTTTTCTAAAATGAGTAAGAGATTTTAAGAAAAAGCGGAGACGAGCAGTGTGTACAATCAGCTAGCGCCCGAACGGTGATTTCCCAAAATACCCTTATTTTATGTATTATGAGATGATATGAGATATGTTATGCATGCTAGAGATAGGCTAGGTATTTCATGATTTAGGACTAGAGTGGCCTGATTTGTGATGCCTTAACCTAGGGGTTCTGCTATTTGTGGTTTGCTTGAGTGCGAGTATGTAGCAGAAGAGAGCTTACGAAAGATCTACGAGAGTAGTTGACATTGTCGATGTATAGAGTACTTGTGAACTGGAATCCCAGGAGGAAAACTTGGGGTGAACATAGATGCGGTGTGGAAGGTAGTATTGGGCCCATACTACTGAAAACACCGGGTCGGTGAGCAGTCCAAGTAAGAATCCTTGGGATGCCAGGGAACAAGTAGGGGAAGTGATCGAGTGTGAGTATACTCGAGCGAGTCTCTGATTACTTTTGTGTTGTATTACAGAGACATCATGGTGGGTACGCGTCACAACTCAGGGGGTAGTGGTACCAGTGGTACCAGTGACGATGAGATCCGGAGGATGATTCATGAGGAGGTAGCCGTAGCCATTCGAGCAGAGATTCTCGAGATGTTTGGGTCTATCAAGACCACCCTGATTGAGACATTTGATGAGCGGTACGATGCTGTCACTCAGGCTGCTTCTGCTGCCGTCACCGCAGCCGTCGCTGCTGCTAGGCCATAGGGAGGTGACTCGTTGCTGTACCGAGAGTTCAGCAACACGAAGCCACCAGAGCTTGATGGGACTCAGGATCCGGTAGCAGCGATGAGATGGATCTCTGACATAGAGGGATGTTTCTACACTTGTTCCTGTACGGGGCATTTGAGGGTACGGTTCGCGCTGAACCAACTTCGCTTGGGAGCGAAGGACTGGTGGAAGTTTGTGACAGCTGATTTCATGATGGGTTTTTGAGCATTCTAACACTTCCTAAGTGTACATGCAACCCTAATAACCTTGAATCTATGTTTTCTCTATATACATGCAAATTTCTTTTTCAAGGTTATTTCCTAACTAGCATAGCATGGGGATTACATAAAACATAAAACTAGTAGAAATACATACCTTGTTGTTGCTTGGATTCCTTCAAGACTTTGTGAGCCTAGCACCCCAAATGTTGTGCCTCAAATGCTTCACACAACACCACAAGACTTGGAATAACTTGAGAGAATACTTCTAGCACTCAAAATCGGTTATGCCCTCTCTAGTAACACTAGGTCAACTAGGTCATGATTTTGCTAGCCATAGGGTTCCTTTTATAGTGTTGTCATAATTAGGGTTTACACATGAATGCCCTTAATTGTCATGACTCTTGATTTCCCATGACCCATGGGTTTGTAACTCCCATGGACTATCCATGGAGCTCCATATGGTTATAACCAAACCCATAAACCATGGATCATTAATCCACCATAAAAGAATTGATGATTGTCATAATCAACCCTATATATTTAATTAGTCTCACTTTGATCACCAAATTAATACTAGATTAATACTTGATCAATACTAATTAAATAATACTATTATTAATATATTAGAACTTATAATATATTAATAATCATAAGTGCCTTATTCTCTCATTTAGTCTATCCAAGTATTGCAATGCCATGCAACCCAAATGGACCATGCCGGGTCGGGTCAAGTACATACCAAATAAAGTTATGGACTTAGACACTATATCCAACAGTCTCCCACTTGGATAAGTCTAATAACTATATTTGCAAATATGACTTCAAAATCCGACTAGCAATCGTAGCTCTTTCAAAGTCTCTCGGAACTGAGATGATGGTGATACGCCATTTAAGATAAGTGATCATATAATCCTCTGTTCTCATGATATCAGCCGGACAAACACATGGAACATGGTCTTACTTATTGTCCAGCATTTGTTTCTCGATCTCTGATTTGTTTCGACATAGAACTAAATTGAACACATCAATTAGGTTCTGACCGGGCCCGGTACATAAGTCAAAACCAAATCATCGAGGGGCCCAGATATCGCTTCTATTTCTAGAAGGAACAGATAAACTTCGACTGATATGCTTGTACTAACTACTTGTTGAATTATTCACAAAGGCACGTTTTATAACATCGAGTTACCAATGCGTTTTCGTACAATCAATGAATAACCAACTCATAGTCAACAACTCATATCTCTAGGTTTGAAGATTTATATGATATTACCGTCTCACGATCACTCGAGATAAATTCCATGAAGTGATGCAAGTGAGCGTGGGTTGAATCCAATACTCAGCCCTTATGAGTACTCATGAATGTTGTAGCAACCATTGCATTGTCTAAAGCACTTTAGACAAATCATACAAGCCAAATTCATGACAGTCTTGATTCATATCTACTTCCAACATATGACTGACTGTGGATGGTTTGAATAATATGATATATACCATAACATAATTATTCTGGAAGTCAAAACATGCAAAGTGAAACATAAGAATAATACTAATCTTATATGGCCCCAACACTTTGAGTGTAAATAAAAACACCTTTTATTTAAGCACCATATTGATTACTCATTATTTATATTTCGATTAATCAACTTTATGCTTGAATTAAAACATTAGTTGTCCCATGCTCCAAGCATGTACACTATGTTTTTCCAAACAACAATTATGCCATACTCCAAGTATGCATACTATGTTTACATATGGTCCTCTCTTTGTGAAATAGATCAATTGACAATATTCCAATGATGCTAATTTCACAATTCCAATCCTCGTTGTAAATGAAAGAATACCAAACTCTTGCCATCTACTGTAATCTGTTAAATTCTAAACTTATATGCAATGATTCCCTTGTAATGACTATGCACAGAAGTCACAAAGACTTGGCAACAGAAATTACAAAGTATTCCAATGGAAAACAATTCCATGGAAATGAAGTCTCAAATTCAAAGTACATTCCTTTGAACATCCTTCTTAGCATTAAGTTCTTTAATCTTACACATATTCAAAGAATAACTTCCACCTATGGAGACAATTCCATATTACCATTTTGACCATCACTTCTGAACAAGAGTTGCCTCTTTTCAAAATATGTCAATATGGTCCTTACTCTATACTTCTAATTGTCCATGAGCAACCAATCTTTGGTAAACCTCAGATTGTCCTCGACAACTTTGCTTAATCATTTTAGTCATTTCCAGTTCTATTCCTTTTTCCATCTTAATGCCCTAGGCATTTGGAAAATTTAGAATGGATGAATATTATAGCACATGTAATCAAACCTATACCCAAAGCATATGGGGCATGATTTATGCTATAAAATTTTTTATTTGCCATGTTTTCATAATTCGAACTATGAAGAGGGATGCCGTAATCATAATCGAATTTTGAGAACGCAACATATATAGAATTTCCTTATGTTAAACCATTCCACATAACATTCATATATATTCTTGACTAAAGTAGATTAAATTCTCAATCTAAGCTTGCAGAATTGGAGTGAAGTATAAAATCCTCTCCCTTAATTATAGCAAAACAACTTTTTCAAGGCGAATTGAAACTTTTGTTTTCTATAAGTAACATTGCTAACCTGCAATATTTAACATAATCGTCATGCTCCCACTAGCATAATGATTACCAGCATAACACTTTATGCTCCCACTAGCTTTGACATGTACTCAGAAATCTACTGGACTTCTAGAAATCAATACTTTATTGACTTTCTTACCAAAGTTCATATTTCTGATACTAGATTGCTTTGATAAGACTTTATCAAAAACATACACCTTTCCTTAGATAGCTCACATGTTTGTCTAGACCTTTTGCAATTCTCACTAGTTAGTGTGCCGGTTAACCACACACGTTCCACTAAGTATATGAGAATGCAAATATCACAACCGCTATCTACTTAAAATCTTCTTAGTGGAAGCGTTTCCTCACCATCATTTTCATGAATCGAAGAGAAACCTTATGACACTTAGATTTTATGGTGTATGTGTTCCTATCCATGTGAATTTGTCATAACCATAATCACAGGACTAGGTTAGTGACACTTCCAAATTCATAGGGACTGAACTTGTGCAATCTTAATTTCTTGCCACCTGGTAGCATAATGCCTACCATTGCTTCCGGGTTGTTATGCAAACAATTGAGAACTCATAGAACTCACAAGCATAATCAACTTTCAACTGGAACAGACACAGAAACAAGAATATGTCAACACGATAGGTTACAAACCTCAAGTCGTGGGCTAGTGATTAACAAAACTCTTGATTTAGTTCTTGAAACTATTTCAGAATCATTTAGACTCCCACTATCCTCTTGACATATAAGACTTCTCTTTGTCAAGAACCATTACTTAACAAAACAAATATTCAAGATCTAGTGCGGATTCTTATCAAGTTAAACACTTCTCACTATTGGTCTTAGCTGGTCTTTGTTTTATCCAAAACATCACAACTTACCAATCTCAAATGTACAAGAATAGGAAACATCTTACTCTACATTTGACAAGTGTTATGAACTTTCTAAAGACTATGTCACTCAAGTTACAATCTTGGAGTATAACTCCAGGATTTGTTTTTGGCACGAAGTATGAATTATCTTTTGATTTAACCATTTCAACAATTCACGATTCCTCTCCTCAGGCAACAAACACACTAAGGTGTCCATAGAGGATCAATTGTGATATGGTTCCATAATCACTAAGATAATCATAAAACAAAATACACAAGTACTCTCCCATCTCTTCAGATTGGAGAAAATTTTATCTTTCTGCCTTATTTGATTCTTCTTATTCATTCTGCCATACATTGAAACTTTTCCAATGTTTCAGAATTACACTTAAACTCGTAAGCATAACCATATTTACTAAACTTTAGTAAATCATAACGAATAATCTTATCTATCTTTGTGGTGGACCTGACCAGCACACAACCAAGTGTACCCAATCTTTTAGTCCTTCACTTGACTCATATGTACATGTGAACAAGGAATTAGTCTTAATTTCCCAAAGACGAAAGCTTCTCATTCATCATACAATACAAGTTGCATGATTCCAAGTTTCTATCTAACTGAAACTTGGGCGATGAGAATCTTTCCTTATTTGGTAAATTATGATACTACCACAAATGAAAGAATCAAATCCATTTTCAAATATTGCTATTAATGGAAACATATAATCAACAATTTTTCACAAATGCCATTGTAAGGATACTTAAAATAAATAAAATCAAAATTTTTCTTTATTTTAAAACTTTACGGAAAACTTATCCTTATAACCCAAATGAAAACCTTGTTGTTATCTATTCCTAAGCAATATGTCTCAACTCTTAAGTAATAGCTCAAAATTCTGATCACCGAACCATGCGATCAAAATCCCTCTTCGCGATCAGAATCAGCATATACTTCCTTTAAGTTTCTTCACTTTTCTTTGATTCTTAAAACATCAACATGTGACCCAGTCACATCATGCAATAAGAATCTCAGAATAGAAACTTAACAGAGTTAGACAATGGACTTTACCTGAAGTAGAGTCAAACATTTGACTTTACTATCCTTATGGACTTTTAGGTAAATTTGGCAGCTTCGCAACCAATGCCCTTCCTTTGGCAACAGAAACATATGGACTCTTTGGAAACGGTACACGGGACTATCACAGACTTAGCCTTTCTCTTTACCATTTGGTCAACCGAGTTGACTATGGCCAATCCCTTTCAATTGGGAAGAGAAAGTTTTTCTGGACTTCCAATGTTACCATTGTCAATGTCCATGGAAGTTTGGGAAGTTGATCTTCCAATCAAATTTTGCTTTACCAATGCTCCAAATCATTGCTGATTCAGCATCATCAAGCAAATAGGTAAGATCATTAAGGGTCATGTCGTGATCTGTTATCAGGGAGTGACCAAGTCAACAGCCAGCTACCTTGAGACTTCGATACCCTACTCTCCCGGCTTGTCAATATGTGACTTAATCTCCAAGACCTAAGCACATATAGACTTTGTTTGCCAATAGGGATTGAGTGACTTAGAACTTATCATGTCTTGAAACTTGTGGGATAAGGAGATTTATTGGAGGAGGTGGAGGAAGTGAAGTATGATTTCCAGTCCCACTAATGCACAACAAAGGGATTGATCTTTCACCTTGGTTGCCATTTGAGATATCATCTTCATTAGGAAGCTTGTTCCTAAAGATTTGGGAAGACCATAGCTGTCTAAACTAGACATCTATAATGGGAGAAATTCAAGTTAGTTGATTTAAAGTCCTTAATATAACACCCAATATGAAATATTAAGGCTAGGACCCAACAACCTATTTATAACTGGAAGAGGGATGCCGTAATCCAAATTATAAAATAGTTGAAGGTAGGTAAATGACGATTTACCAATTTCCTACCATAAAAACGAAATATAATTAAGTTTTTAATTGGATTTGAAACTCCTAGATCTTTTGAGATACATTGAACTTTCAATGGCATGTTTGAATCTCGATTGTGCCCTCTCAAGTTTGTGACTGGGATGCCGAGGATCACAAACAAGGTGTGAATAACCATACAAATTGACTTGGTACCCTCAACAATATTACCTAATCGATGTGCCGGTTAACCACACACGCTCCACCGATCTATAATAAAGTCAAGTTACCCTTTGCCACTCTTACTATTCCATGTTAGTGTGCCGGTTAACCACACACGCTCCACTAACGACTTGGTAAGGTACAAAGTGTAATTTTATGGACTAGCACCAATTTCACATTTTCCTAAAGTAACTAAGATTGGGAATTTATAATGTATAGTTACTTTATAATTCATTATACTTTTAACGAGTATTTAAAGTCGTATCCTACCCGTTCGGCTAACGACCCTCCACCGATCAAGGAAGCGGTGGGTGAGAGTGGACACCCATTAAGTCACCATTTTATAGGCAACAACCTTATACCCCCCTTATAGACCGGCTTCGTGAATGAGGCCTACTAACGGTAAGAATGACATATTCTTATACATATCTATATAATTAAAATTATAATAATAGTATAAGGGTGTATTTTAAACATTTAAAATACTTGGTGGTTTAATCTATTAATTAAACTATACTTAATTTAATTAAACTTAAACCATGTCTTTATGGAATTATTAACTCTTTTAATTAAACACTTTAATTAATTTAATGAAGTCCATAAAGCTTGAATTTTACCTTTAAAAAATTCTAAGAGTTCAATTTGGAATTAAAGTGTAAGGCTTTTCAAATTCCAAAACTTGAGGGCAAGAATTGAAACTATTCCAAGTCTCTTCAATTTGTAACTTATGAGTTTTAATGGTTCATAAAATGAAGACTCTTCATTTTATGAAACCTCTTTAGTTCTTTAATCATAATTAAAAGAAGTGACTTTTGGTTATCCATAACTTAAGGACAAGTTATGGACACCATCATTAGCATTAAGATCATGAATTAAACAAGCATGTAAGTTACACAAAATTCCTATGATCTTCTAAAAACTCATAAGAACAAATACTCATATCAAACAATTTCAAGAAAATCATATAAACATATACAATACTTGAAAATTGATAAAAGTCATGTAAAATGGGTTAAAATAATCATTATCATTTTGAAAAACAGATTTTACAAGTCCAAAACAGATTGGGATAATGATCTTAATCCATTTCCAGCAACAAAACTCGAAAAAACTGCCCAGCACGCTCCTACTCGCCGAGTGCATTATTCTACTCGTCGAGTAGGATGAATTTGTTCATGGACTCGGCGAGTCCTCCCCATGGACTCGGCGAGTCCAGTCGTCAGAGTGTAGAATTTTCGATTTTTAAGCAGTTTTGCATCAAGTATACAGAAAACAATCCTAGGCTCTGATACAACTGATGGGTTTTTGAGCATTCTAACACTTCCTAAGTGTACATGCAACCCTAATAACCTTGAATCTATGTTTTCTCTATATACATGCAAATTTCTTTTTCAAGGTTATTTCCTAACTAGCATAGCATGGGGATTACATAAAACATAAAACTAGTAGAAATACATACCTTGTTGTTGCTTGGATTCCTTCAAGACTTTGTGAGCCTAGCACCCCAAATTTTGTGCCTCAAATGCTTCACACAACACCACAAGACTTGGAATAACTTGAGAGAATACTTCTAGCACTCAAAATCGGTTATGCCCTCTCTAGTAACACTAGGTCAACTAGGTCATGATTTTGCTAGCCATATGGTTCCTTTTATAGTGTTGTCACAATTAGGGTTTACACATGAATGCCCTTAATTGTCATGACTCTTGATTTCTCATGACCCATGGGTTTGTAACTCCCATGGACTATCCATGGAGCTCCATATGGTTATAACCAAACCCATAAACCATGGATCATTAATCCACCATAAAAGAATTGATGATTGTCATAATCAACCCTATATATTTAATTAGTCTCACTTTGATCACCAAATTAATACTAGATTAATACTTGATCAATACTAATTAAATAATACTATTATTAATATATTAGAACTTATAATATATTAATAATCATAAGTGCCTTATTCTCTCATTTAGTCTATCCAAGTATTGCAATGTCATGCAACCCAAATGGACCATGCCGGGTCGGGTCAAGTACATACCAAATAAAGTTATGGACTTAGACACTATATCCAACATTTCACTCCTGCAGAGCTTACCGAGGTGACTTGGGAGAGGTTCACCATGATGTTTCGAGACGAGTATGTTCCCCCGGTGGAGAAGGAACGGTTGGCCCAGGAGTTCTTGTCCCTCAAGCAGGGGACTGAGTCTGTGATAGTGATTATGGGGATGTTTCTTGAGAGGGAGTTGTTTTGCCCTGAGCACGTGTCTACCGAGCAGGCACGTATGAGTCGGTACTTGAGCATACTGAGGAGGGATATTCGTGAGTTCATGGCGAACTCGTCATAGCGGACATTTGCTGAGCTCCAGGCAAATGCCCGGAAGAGGGAGATTGAGCTAGAGACTCAGGCCAGGGAAGAGGCGGAGTCTCAGAGGAGGGATAGGCGACCGACACAGTCTCAGCCGGCAGCCAAGCGGGCAAAGCCCGCTGATTCGAGATCTGGAGGCCAGAAAGGCCGCACTTGTGGGAAGTGTGGCAAGGGACATGAGGGGATCTGTCAAGCAGGCGCTTGCTACAAATGTGGTAAGGAGGGGCATATAGCCAAGGATTGCCCCAAGGGATTCATGGTCTGTTTTCACTGCAACCAGACTGGCCACCGAAAGGTCGCGTGCCCGCAGCTGTTACAGGGATCAGTACAGGGATCTGCCCCTGCTATTGAACGAGCTACTGAGAGTCGGCCAACAAAGGCCGAGGTACCGAGGGCTCATGGGAGAGCCTTCCAACTGAGAGCGGAGGAGGTCCGCGCAGCACCTGATGTTGTGGGTGGTATGTATTCTTTTACTTATCCTATTTTTGAGATACGTTGTGCTTATATTGTGATATGCGTAGGTACTTTTCTTGTGAGTAATGTACCTGCTTTAGTGTTATTTAACTCGGGTGTGAGTCGATCTTTCGTGTCGTTAGCATTTAGCCGTCACATCAGCATCCGACGGGAGGCGTTGAGTAGACCTCTGCGAGTTTCCATAGCCGACGAGCGCACGGTTTTTGCTAATGATGTGATTCGGGGATGTATACTTGAGATTTTCGGTGTTGAGTTCCCGATAGATCTGGTACCGATTGCGACAGGGGATGTCTGTGTTATTGTGGGCATGGACTGGTTGAGTTGATTTGGAGCGGTGATCGACTGTGAGCGTCAGTTGGTGACCATACAAGACCCTAGTGGGGGAGTGCTTACAGTATATGGTGAGGGTACCCGATCTGGGTCGGCATCTTGTTCGGCCGCCAGGGCGAGACAGAGTCTACAGCAGGGCTGTAGGGGATTTGTAGCGTATGTGATGGATACACGAGTTGCTACTGAGAGACCGAGTTCTATCGCTGATGTTCCAATAGTGTGCGAATTCCCAGATGTTTTTCCTGAGGAGTTTCCGGGAGTACCTCCCGAGAGGCAGGTTGAGTTTCAGATTGATTTGGTACCAGGTGCGGCGCCAATTGCCAAGGCACCTTATCACCTTGCGCCTCTGGAGATGCAGGAGTTATCCTCACAGCTGCAGGAGCTGTTGGGGAAGGGGTGTATCAGGCCGAGTAGTTCGCCGTGGGGAGCCCCGATCCTTTTTGTCAAGAAAAAGGATGGTTCACACCGGATGTGCATTGATTACCGGGAGTTGAACAAGTTAACGGTCAAAAACCGTTACCCACTTCCGAGGATCGACGATATGTTCGATCAGTTACACGGGGCGTCTTGGTTTTCCAAGATCGATCTGAGGTCCGGATATCATTAGATGAGAGTACGCGAGGAGGATGTCCAGAAGACGGCCTTCAGGACACGTTACAGGCACTATGAGTTTGTGGTGATGCCTTTCGGGCTCACCAACGCACCGGCAGCGTTCATGGATCTCATGAACCGGGTGTGTAGGCCGATGTTGGATCGTTCGGTGATTGTGTTCATCGACGATAGTTTGGTGTATTCGAGGTCCAGAGAGCAGCATGAGGAACATATGTGAGAGATTCTGGGTATACTGAGATCGGAGAGGCTCTATGCCAAGTTCTCCAAGTGTGATTTCTGGTTAAGAGAGGTCCAGTTTCTAGGACACCTCGTTAACCAGAATGGTATTTTGGTCGATCCGGCCAAGATTGAGGCAGTTATGAGATGGGAGGTGCCGAGATCCCCCACCGAGACTAGGAGTTTTCTGGGACTAGACGGATACTATCGGAGATTTATCAGAGATTTCTCCAAGATTGTCGTCCCTCTCACCAGTTTGACCCGGAAGGGCGTTGCGTTTACTTGGGGTCCCGAGCAGCAAACCTCATTTGAAACCCTTCGCCAGAGATTGTGCGAGGCTCCCGTGTTGGCCCTTCTAGAGGGAATGGAGGATTTTGTGGTTTATTGTGATGCATCTATTACGGGCTTGGGTGCGGTACTGATGCAGAGAGGGCACATGATAGCGTACGCATCGAGGCAATTGAAGCCTCACAAGACGAGATATCCCACCCACGATCTGGAGCTGGGGGCAGTGGTGGTTGCCCTCAAGATCTGGCGTCAGTATCTGTACGGGGTTCGGTGTACCATATACACGGACCACAAGAGTTTGAAGTATCTTATGGATCAGCCCAACCTTAACATGAGGCAGAGGAGATGCTTGGATGTGGTGAAAGATTACGACTGCGAGATCCTGTATCATCCGAGCAAGGCTAATGTGGTAGCCGACGCCTTGAGCCGTAGAGCAGAGAGTACTCCGATCCGAGACGTGTGTATGAGGATGAAAATGATGACTCCAGTCTTAGATATCATCCGAAAAGCCCAGGCGGAGGCCGTGAAACCGGAGAACCGCAAGAGGAAGCGGGTGATTGGGCAGGTGTCCGAGTTTGTGACGGACAGTCGAGGACTTATGACCTTTCAGGGTAGGATTTGGGTCCCCTATATGGGCGGAGCTCGACACCCGCTGATGGAGGAGGCACATAGATCGAGATTCTCGATCCATCCCGGGGCCACTAAGATGTATTTGGACCTGAAGAGAGATTATTGGTGGCCCTGTATGAAGAGGGACGTTGCGTGGGTAGTCGAGAGGTGCTTGACCTGTCACCGGGTTAAGGCCGAGCACCAGCATCCTCATGGCATGTTGCAGCCACTGGAGGTTCCCCAGCGGAAGTGGGAACAAATTTCTATGGATTTTATCACCAAGTTGCTGAGGACCGAGCGGGGCGTCGACGCGATTTGGGTGATTGTGGACCGGTTGACGAAGAGCACTCACTTTCTTGCTATTAGTGAGAGCTCTTCTGTAGAGAGGCTGGCAGAGATATATGTGAAAGAGGTGGTAGCTCGGCATGGGGTGCCGTTATCTATAGTGTCAGATCGGGATGTGCGATTTACCTCCAGGTTCTGGAAGAAGTTCCATGAGGATTTGGGTACGCGATTGCATTTTTGCACAGCCTACCACCCACAGACAGACGGGAAGAGTGAACGGACAATTCAGACGCTCGAGGACATGCTTCGAGCATGTGTTATGGACTTCGGTGGAAGTTGGGACACATACCTACCTTTGACTGAGTTTTCTTATAACAACAACCACCATTCCAGTATCGGCATGCCTCCTTTTGAGCTCTTTTATGGGAGGAGGTGTCGGACCCCCATCTGTTGGGGAGAGGTAGGGCAGCGAGTGATGGGTGGCACTGAGATAGTGCTCAAGACGACCGAGCAGATTTAGCAGGTCAGACAGAGATTACTAACGGCTCAGAGCCGCCAGGAGAGTTACGCGGACAGGCGACGATCCGAACTTGAGTTTCAGGTTGGGGATTTCGTTCTCCTGAGGGTATCTCCGTGGAAAGGGGTGATACGGTTCAGGAAGAGGGGCAAGCTGGGGCCCCGATACATCGGTCCTTTCAGGGTGACCGCTAGGGTGGGTAAGGTAGCATACCGCTTGGAGCTACCCGAGGAGTTGAGCCAGATCCATAACACCTTCCACGTGTCCCAGTTGAGGAAGTGTGTGGCTTATGAGACGGCAATGGTACCACTAGAGGATATTCAGGTGGATGCGAGCCTGAATTACATTGAGAGGCTAATCGCGATTTTGAATCGGAAAATTAAGGTTCTGAGGAACAAGGAAGTGCCTCTGGTCCAGTTCCAGTGGCAACATCGGAGAGGATCCGAATTGACTTGGGAGCCAGAGTCGGAGATGCAAGAGCAGCATCCAGAGTTATTTACGGAGCACGACTTCGAGGGCGAAGTCTGATTCTAGTGGGGGAGAATTGTAACATCCTGGAATCAGGTATATCTCTTTGGCCCTTCTTCTTTCCTTAAGTTGTCAAATTTAGTCCTTGAGAAGATTATGTGATAATCGAGTACGTTGGGCGTACGGGAGTGTACGCTGCACGTACTCGTGAGCGTGTTCTTGACGTGGAGGTCACCCAGTACGCTGGGCGTACCATAGAGTACGCTGGGCGTACTAGGCTCAGGATGAAAACCCTAAATGAGGGGTGAGCCCTATATAAAGAACATGATGGCCTCATTTTTGGCCACCATTTCCAGAAACCAAAACCTCTAAACCCTAAATCTTCGTCCTTGTAGCTGGAGAGTGCATCTAGGAGCTTGTGAGTACATCTTTGTGATCTTGAGGTGGAGAAAGAGCTTGGAAGAGAAGGAGTGGGAGCCCAAGAGTTTGGATCTGAGTTTAGCTACGTGAAAGGCTTCCTAAAAAGGTATAAAGCTTCAAGCTTTCTTATCCTTTGCTTTGGTTCATTCATTTGGTGTATTTAGGGTTTTAGCCCCAAAAGGTGGAGACTTTATGAGTAAATGAGCTCCAAACACCTTGATCTACCCCTTTTCAGTGTATATTGTGATATAGAGTCATAAAGATCCTATCTTGGACGTTAAGAGTGAGCCATGCATGAGATGTGAGCTTCTTAAGGAAAGGGGTTGTGTGTTCTGAGTGTTGGTGACCTTTTCAGCCATGCAAAAGCTTAAAGTCACTGACTTTATGGATTAAGAGACATTAGAGCGACCAGATCTGATATATGAGTCCATGTCTTAACTGATTAAGACCAATATTGTAAGGAGTGTGAAACTGGGGCGTACGCTGGGCGTAACCCCAGTACACGCAGCGTAGGGGTCGAGCACCCCCGATTCTGCATAGCAGCCGAGTACGCCCGGCGTAGGGAGGTGGAACGCGCAGCGTACTCCCTGCTGATGACTTTTGTTGACTTTAGGGTTTGGTCAAGATTGAGGACTATTAAGCCCATGGAGGGGTAAAATGGTATTTTACCCTTCTGTGAGTTGTAAAAGGGTTAGTCTCGCTTTTTGGGGGCCAATATTAATTAGGGATAATTATTATGTGTTAGGCGGAGGCTAGACTGGTGGGTAAAGTCTGAGATCCCGAGTACGAGATTTTCATTCATTAGCTTACGAGGTGAGTCTTCTCACTATACCTTACCCCGAGTGGTAATTATGTGTGATCGCAAGGTCTTATGTGTTTATAAGTGTTATGAGATATATGTTCTATGTGATATGTATATGTTTGCATGGTTTGGACCGGAAGGTGAACAGGGTTTGGACCGAAAGGTCATCATCGATAGGACCAGAAGGTCTACCAGAGTTGTGGGACCGGAAGGCCCCACTGAGACACATTGACCGGAAGGTCTCTTATAGCTATAGCCTCAAGTGGCTAATTATATGTATGTGGTATTTTGGGGAACTCACTAAGTATGCGTGCTTACTGTGTTATGTGATATGTGTTTCAGGTACTTCAGAGGACTGCGGGAAGGCACCGACATGATTGTACACACGCACACATTTGAGATAGAGTTATCTTGTGGATCCTGGATTTGACATAATGTTTTGAAAACTTTGTTAACTGATATTTGGTGTTTTAAAAATATAATGTGTGTTTTATGAAATTAAAAATGAAAAGTTTGGTTTGAAATTTCGTGTCGTTATAATAGGAAACCCTGTCAACCCTGGAAATCACTCGAAATGGTCCAATATATCGGGACCCCAACTTTCCCCTCTTCCCGAAGCGTATTACACCCTTCCAGGGTGATACCTTCAGTAAAACTATATCGCCGACCTGGAACTCCAACTTAGATCAACGTCTGTCGGCATAACTCTTCTGCCGACTCTGAGTTGTGTGCAACATATGTCTGATCTGCTGGATAAGCTCTGTTGCTTGAAGGACTACCTCGGTCCTTCCCATAATCATGTGACCGACCTCTCCCCATCATACTGGGGTACGACACTTCCTCCCATAAAGAAGCTCAAACGGCGGTGCACTGATGCTGGAGTGATAACTGTTGTTGTAAAAGAACTTAGCCAAAGGAAGGTAGGTATCCCACATCCCAACGAAATATATGACACACGCTCTCAACATATCCTTAAGTGTCTAAATGGCCCTCTTGCTTTGGCCGTCGGTCTGCGGATGATAAGCAATGCTAAAATGCAATCTCGTACCCAGTTCCTCGTGGAACCTCTGCCAAAATCGAGAAGTGAATCGAAAATCTCGATCTGATACAATAGAAAATGGAACACCATGCTGAGCAATGATTTCACGCACATAAACATCAACCAGTTTCTTGGCCGAGGAGTTCTCCTAAATAGCTAAAAACTGGGCACTCTTGGTCAGACGGTCCACTATAACCCAAATTGCATCAAATCCCTTAGCCGTTTGAGGTAACTCAGTGATGAAATCAATGGTGATTTGTTCCTATTTCCACATGGGAACCTCTAAAGGCTGAAGCTTGCCATGCGGCCTTTGGTGGTCGGCCTTGACCATCCGACAAGTCAAGCATCTCTCAACATACTAGGCTATCTCCCTCTTCTTACACAACCACCAATAACTGAGTCTCAAATCCCAATACATCTTGGTGGCTCCATGGTGTATCGAAAATCTGGACTTATGTGCCTCCTCCAACATAGTCTGTCTGATCACACTGAAATTTGGCACCCAAACCCGACCGCATCGGGTCAACAATCCACGACTATCGGTAGAAGACCTGACGATCTCACCCCTGATTTGCTCCTGCTTCCAATTCTCCTTCTTGACTCCCACGACCTGAGCCTCCCTAATGAAATCCAGCAGTAGCGAATCAAACGAAATCCTCATGCATAAAACTCCCAGCAGAAGAATCAGCCGAATTTCAGCTCAAGGCATCAGCGACCACATTCGCTTTCCCTGGGTGGTACAAAATCTCGCAGTCATAATCCTCGACCACGTCAAGCCACCTACGTTGTCTCATGTTCAGATTCGGCCGATCCATAAGATATCTCAAACTCTTGTGATCCGTGTAGATGGTACACCGTACCCCATACAGATAATGCCACTAAATCTTGAGAGCAAACACCACTGTTCCCAACTCCAAATCATGCGTCGGATATCGAACCTCATGCGCCTTCAGCTGCCTAGAACATACACAATAACCCTCCCTCGCTACATAACAACTGCCCCCAAACCAGTGATGGACGCATCAAATAAATAACAAAATCCTCAACACCCTCCGGATGGTTCAACATTGGGGCCTCACATAAACAACCAAACTCTTGTATTTTGTCTCGTATGATTCTTCCTTGGATTTTGTCTTCTTGACCTTGCAATCTCTAGCAAAGTGATCAACACCTCCATAGTTAGAACACTTCCCTTCATCCTTCTTCTCCTCGACAAACTTTTTAAGACTTCCAGCGTCAATTCTTTTTGTTGCTGATGAATTGAATTGGTTCTGAAACTTTCTTGGACCACCAAACTTCTTTTCACCATAATGTTTCATAATCATAGTTGCACTTGAGACCAAATCAACATGATAATCTTTTTCTAAATCAGCATTGTCAAATTTTTCGTTGTTGCTGTCTGGTGTAAAATTGGACTTCGTTGTGAATAAGGCAGAGGATTTGTCCTTGAAGTTGTTGTCTTTCACGATTTCCTTACGCATAATATTTGTTTTTTTTCAAAATTACGCAAGTTACCATATAAACTTTGAAGATCCATGGTTTTGATCTTCTCATTGCTCTTAAAAACATCCACATGATGCTCCCACTTATCATCAAGAGAATCTTAGAACTTTAGTACTAAAACAACTTCATGCTAATAATATCAAACCTTCTCATATCAATAATTAAAAAAATTAGAACAATTAAAAGTTTGAGTAAGAGATTCGTTATTATGAGCAAAGAAATGCTCATACTTTTTGTTGAGGTTTTTCTCCCTGGTTGACTTTACTTCATCAGTTCTTTTATATGCGACAGTAAGCGTATCAATCATCTCTTTTGCTGAAGTACAATTCTGAACGGGATGATATATGTCGTAAGGTTACGACACGCAAATGCGTGTCGTCTTCCTTTATGACAGGTCCTTCCTTGACATGCATCTGCGTGTCGTCTGTGGGTTTTATGATAAGCAATGCGTGTCATTAAAGGGTATTTTTGTAGTAGTGTTGAGTAGCGTCGTATCATCTTCAATGTATTCATGAGGAGGCCTATTTTTTACTCTAGTATGAGCTCCTTCTTTTGTTTCAACAAAGGTTGGAATAGGTGGACCATTAGAGATTATATCCATCATATTGTAATCAATGGTTTCAAGAACAACTATGGATTTGCTCTTCCACATGGAAAAATGCTTTTGTCAAAAAGAGGAATCTTGTTTGCAGATGTAGAACCGATAGTTGGTTCGGATCCAGAAGAAGATTCCACTGCTTGATAGGTAGTACCTGCTCAGATACCAATTGAATGATCGAAAATAACATAATATATCAAACAATAAACAACAGAATAATCAAAAGCAATTTTGATTAAGGACTCACACAAAGAGAGAATGCACAAAATGACATATTTTATAGTTATCCCTAGTATAACTTATATACTAGGGTAAAGAATATTCTAGAATGAGATCCCTACAAATAAGGGATTCATATATTAAATATATATAATATATTAGAAGAGCTTATCACCAAGATAACTAATATAAGACTTGTAGCTTAAGTAAGTAACACGATGTAGTGAACGTTTGGACAACTGTTGATAAATCAACGTGACACAAGGTTTTACTCATCAGATTATAAGGTTTGACCTTACACCCCCTAAGGTTTTATGTATGAAAATAGAATCGTGAAAATCTAACTGACTTCGATAATTTTGAATGAGTTTAAAAATCATTTTTTTTCGGATAACCTTTAAATTAGATAATTAGTGTGGAACGATTTCAGACCATGATCGAAAAATTTACTTTTTGAAGTCATTTCAAAAGATTAATGACATTTTCAAAAATCTTGTTCTCGAATGTATCTGTTAGAATTGACCTTCGAAAATCAGAATTTTCAAAAATTGTGGTTACATGTGATTTTTAAAAGTAAATGTGCTTATTATATAATATATATGGTGTGAAAATGTTGTCATTTAATTAATATTTCATTTAAAAAACTACAAATGATCACTTTTATGAATATCTCATTCAATAAACTATATTTTGATGTTCAAATGGAGTGTGTTTCTTGTGAAATATGGAAGGAGATTAAATTTGAGTTTCAGGAAATGGATACTTTGGATCAATAACGTGTATTCTCTTTTTTCTCTCAAATAAAAGCCTCATCGGCACCATGCGTGAGGGAATGCTAGGCGTTTGGTAATTTCTCCTCCGACCTGGATAAAATATCCCATTGAAGTGGCTCGTAGTCTTTGAAGGATGAGAACCAACTATGTAGCATCTATACCGAGAATTCATGTATTGTATACTTCATTAGTCTGATACATTGTAGGAACTACCCATAACAAAAGACTTGCAAAATGGATCTGTTTATCATAAAGATATTCATCGTTCCTGACCTGTCAGTTGTCGTGCCCATGGTAAACGTTGGGTAGCCAAGTGCGGAGCGGATAACTGCTGAAAGCATCTAAGTCGTAAGCTCACCCCAAGATGAGTGCTCTCCTATTACGACTTCCCTAGAGCCTCTGGTAGCACAACCTAGACATGGGCGGGTTCTCGTCTTTCTTTGAGGAAGAGGCAAAACAGAATCAACTTGAATTCGGTTCCACTATTCCAAATCTTAATGAACCACTGGATTTGTTATCTCATGTCTGTTTTTCGTGAAAAAAAAATACCAATTGAAGTGGAAGGTTTTTTCAAACAACAAGGGGTTGGGTCAACTATTAAATGTTATTGTAACTAAAAATTAAAACAAATTTTAAACATGTTTATAAAATTTTTACAAGTTATGTGAAATTAAAATTACGTTTAGGATTAATGATATGATCTTTGACCATTAAAAAGTGTTTGACATATTAACTGAAAATCCAGCTTTTAGTTGAGAAGGTAGCTTTTGTCTAACTGAAAAGCTTGAATACATATGTAAATAACATTTAGATATATAATTAAAAATTAACATTATATTGTATAAAACATAATTGAAATAAATCGTAAATTTCATCATATTATATTAAACTAATTATAGCTAATATGCGGGCTAGAGAATATTGATTTTAAAAATTGGCTTTTAAATTGGGCTTATCATAGATATACTTGACATTTAGGTGTTGTTTGTTTTTCCGAAGTGAAAATTCATGAACTCTGTGGACCACCTCTGCAAATATCTACAGCAGAAGAGGTGGACCAAACGGCTGTAGCCTGTAATAAGAAACATGTTTGTTTTTTAACATCTGCAGACTGCTGCAGTAAACTGAAATTTAAATAAACTAATTTTATAAACTGAAAATTGTTTTTCAACACCAAAATTTTAATAATTCTGGTTTTAAAACATTAAAATAAAATTTACTGGGTCGATCTAGTTTTCAAGAATTTGATTAATTTCATAAATAGGTTGAAGAAGTTCTTATACACATAAAAAATACTTAAAACATTTGATCACATAAACAATGTATGATAGTAACTCCTTGTTAGGAAGTAAAGCGGATAACTAGCAAAACCAAAAGCACACAAGACACAGTATTTACGTGGTTCGGTCAAGGTGACCTACGTCCACGGGCATGAGGGCACTTGATCAGTTCCTTTGTCTTATGATCCATTCCTCTCTCAGAAGATTCGTTCCTTTGTCACATGCTCCATGAACCCAAGTGCTCCAGTGAGGTCCAAGTGCTCCAAATGCTTCATGAACATGATCTAAATGATCGAGTCACATTTAACAATCTCCACCTTGACTTGAGCATCCTCTGAACTCCACCTCGAACAAGAACTTCCTCTCCCTTCCTGTCATTCGTCCCCGAAGGGACCTACCTCTTGCGAACATCAACCAAGTCCAAGCAAATCTTGAACTTCTCCATGGGAAACGACTTTGTCAACATATCTGATGGGTTGACCTTGGTATCAATCTTCAGTATTGAAAACTTGTCTCCTTCCAGAATATCCCGAATAAAATCTAGTCTGACATCAATGTGCTTCGTCTTCTCATGATACACATGATTCTTTGCAAGACTCAAAGCACTTTGACTGTCACAATACAAGACAGGTTTCTCCACCTTCAGACCAAGATTCTGAATAAGCCCTAGCAACCATATCTCCTCCTTTATTCCTTCCGTCATGGACATGTACTCAGATTCAGTTGTAGACAAAGCAACGGTATCTTGCAACGTTGACTTCCAACTGATGGCAAATCCGAATAAAGTGAATATGTAGCACGTTCGTGACCTACGCTTCAACAAGTCACCACCATAATCAGAGTCAACATATCCCACCAAGTCACTCTGTGTAGTTGCTCCATACACCAGGCAAACATCTGTCGTTCCCTTCAAATATCGCAAATCCACTTTACAGCTTCCCAATGAGTATTCACTAGATTACTCATAAACCTACTAACCACACTAGCTTCATGATCCAAATAAGGTCTGGTAAAAACCATAACATATATGAGACTTCCAACAGCACTAGAGTATGGAACTCTGCTCATGTACTTCCTTTCTTCATTAGTAGTGGGTATAGTGCTTGGACCAAGTTTAAAGTGAGCCGCCAAAGGAGTTCCAACTGGCTTGGACTGATCACAGTTGAAGGATTGCAGAATTTTCTCAATGTACTTCTGTTGAGAAATACAAAACCTCCCTGCTTTTCTATCCATTTGTATCTCCATCCCTAGTATCTTCTTTGTTGCTCCCAAATCCTTCATCTCAAACTCATTCTTCAGGTTTACCTTCAAGTCATTTATTCCAGCCATGTCTTTGGCTGCGATGATCATATCATCAACATATAGCAACAGATATATGTAGGAATCTGGTGACAATTCCTTTGAGTAAACACAATTTTCAAACTGATTCTGAGTGTATCCATTCGAGATCATGAATGAATCAAATCTCTTGTACCATTGTCCTGGAGACTGCTTCAAATTAACCATATAGGGATTTCTTTAGCAAACATACATGGTCCTTCTTAGCATCAAAGAACCCTTCTGGTTGGGACATATAAATCTTCTTTTCTAAATTTCCATGAAGAAATGCATTTTTCACTTCAAGCTGTTCAAGATCCTAATCAAATGCACTCACCATGGCCAAAAGAACCTGAATTGTCTTGTGCTTCACGACCGGTGAGAACACCTCGTGATAATCAATTCCTTCTTTCTGAGAGAACCCTTTTGCCACCAACCTTGCCTTGAACCTAGCAGGTTCAACTCCTAGTATCCCTTCCTTCTTCTTAAAGATCCACTTGCATCCCAATGGCTTTGCTCCCTTTGGTAATGGAACAAGACCCCATGTTTCATTCTTCTCTAACGATTGCATTTCTTCATTCATGGCCATCAACCAGTCATTTGCTTCTTTACTCGCCACAGCCTCTTTATACGATTGAGGCTCCTCGGTGTCAATGTCTTCTCCAGTTGCTAAGGCAAAAGCAATGGAGTCATGTTCACCTGAATTTACACATCCCATATATCTGTCAGGTTGTCGAATAACCCTCTTCGATCTTCTCCTTGCTATAGATTCAAAACCATCATCTTTCCCGGCATCAGCACCATTGGATGAAGATCCTATGTGTTGCTCTTGGGTTTCATCTTTCCGAGGCAGTTCACTGCCGCCTTGCTCTTTGTCACTTATCATAACTCTGTCTAGAGTTTGAGATGCAAACTCCACCTTCTGGATAGCACCCTGATCTTTGTTCCCTGCTTGACTTGTTTCAGCTCCTCCCTGGTTACGCATGACAGATTCATCAAAGGTCACATCTCTGCTCGTGATAAATTTAGGAGTTCTTCCTTCTTCTATACACCACAGTCGATAACCTTTTACTCCTGTCGCATATCCTAGAAATATGCACTTCATTGCCCTTGGCTCAAGTTTACCATCATTCACATGAGCATATGTGGGGCATCCAAATATACGTAAACGATAATAGTCAGAGGGTTTCCTGGACCATACCTCTTGAGGAGTCTTCAAGTCTATTGCAGTTGATGGCGATCTGTTCACCAGATAGCATGCAATGTTAATTGCTTCTGCCCATAATTGCTTGGATAAGTTAGCAAATGTCTGCATGCACCTTGCACCATGCATGAGTGTTTGGTTCATACATTCTGCCACTCCATTTTGCTGTGGTGTGTGCCGTATAGTGCGGTGCCTCACTATACCTTCTGCCTTGCAGAAATTATCAAATGGAGCATTGCAGAACTCCAACCCATTGTCAGTCCTCAGAGTCTTGACCTGTTTTCCAGTCCTTTTCTCAACCATGGTCTTCCACTCCTTGAACTTCCCAAACACCTAATCCTTCGTCTTCAGAAAGTATAACCAAACCTTCCTTGAATAGTCATCAATGAACGTCACGAAGTATGAGCATCCTCCTTGAGACTTCATTGGTGCAGGACCCCACAAATCTGAGTGTACATACTCCAGGATTTCCCTGCTTGTATGTTGACCGGTATCGAACTTCACTTTGCGATGCTTTCCCTTGACGCAAGCTTCAAAAAACTTTATCTTTCCAGTAGCCTCTCCACCAAGCAGTCCTTGTTTACTTAGAACTGACATGCCCTTCTCACTCATGTGCCCCGACCTACGATGCCACAAATCTGTCTTGTCATCACCTTCATTCAAGGATTGGGAGATAGCCACCGTTCCCATAACCGTACTGCCTTCTAGGATATAGATACCTCCACGATTCATCTTCCCTTTCATTATAATCATAGAGCCTTTGGTCTTTGATCAAGTCGCCTTCACCAGCGTACCTCATCCCATTCTTAGCCAATGTGCCAAGAGAAATTAGATTCTTCCGAAATTCTGGAACGTACCAGCAATCTAACTTCATGACCATGTCATCATGCATCTTGATCTGCACCGTGCCACTACCTTTGATACCGTTCACCCAATCATCACCCATCTTGACTGTTCCATCCCACTCTTTGAAGGAGTCGAATCAGTCACGATTATACGTCATGTGATAGGATGCTCCAGAATCCAAGACCCAAGCATCAGCAAAACTTGATGTATACACAGTCAGTACCTCACCATCGTCCCCTTCATCATAACTTTCCTGAATCACAGCAGCAGTGTTATTGTTGTTTGATTCACTCTTGGACTTCCCATTCCTCAGTTGTGGACAATTTCGCTTGAAGTGCCCCTTCTCCTTACAGTTATAACATTTCATGTTTGATGAACATTTAGACTTTGATTTTGAACGTGATCTCCCTCTGTTTCCCTCTTTCCTCTCTTTTTTCCTCCCTCTCACTGCAAACAAACCGGAACTGGACACCTCCTCTCCACCTGAAACGTTTATTTTCAGTTCCTTGGACATCAGAGAGTCCTTCACATCATTCACAGTGATCGTTGTCCTACCATAAAACATTGTATCAACGAAATTCCCATATGAGTTAGGAAGCGAACATAAGAGAATAAGTGCATGATCTTCATCTTCAATCTTCACATCAACACCTTGTAGATCCAAGATGATACGATTGAAGTTATCCATATGATCTTTCACTTGGGTACTTTCAGACATTCTGAGAGTGTACAACCTTTGCTTCTGATACAACCTGTTCGTCAGTGAGTTGTTCTGGTACTTGTCATAAATTTTATCCCAGGGCCCAGAAGAAGTTGTTTGATCCACAACCTCCCTCAGAAATTCATCTGCCAAGCTCAATAGAATGGCACTATGTGCCTTCGTCAGAATATCCACCTTTTTATCAGCCGCCATGTCCTTTGGCAGTTTTTCCTCTCCTTCCAATGTCGCCGCACATCCTTGTTGAACCAGAAGAGCCCTCATCTTCACCTTCCACAAAGTGAAGTCATTTGAGCCATTGAACTTCTCCAAATCAAACTTGTTAGTAGACATCTTCAATCACAGGAATACAAACCGCACCTCTAATACCACTTGTTAGGAAGTAAAGCGGATAACTAGCAAAACCAAAGGCATACAAGACACAATATTTACGTGGTTCGGTCAAGGTGACCTACGTCCACGGGCATGAGGGGAGTATTCTTTATTTCAGATCTCTCAACACAGAGGTTACAAGTACAATTACATAGAGATTCGCCTATCACTCTAGAATTCAAGATACAAAATGACCTAGCATGCATCCCTATTTATACTTGAGGGATCAGACCTAAAACCCTAATGGGCCAACCCCATTGGCCTATATGCCCATGAAGGGTGTTCACCAATCACGATCCGCCATGCAACATCTTCTGGAACATTCTTGAGCATTATCATCTTCTAGGCATACTTGGATCAACATGGCACAACAAAGGAATCAATATGGCGCATCCTGTACCAATATGGTCCATGATGGAACAATAGCTTCTTTATGGCGCAACAAGAACCCTAGTTGGCGCAACAGGGATCTAAATGGCGCAAGAGCATCAAGTATGGCGCACAACATCAATCTTGGAGCAACAACATCACCATGAGCAACAGGCACATGCATGGCTCAATAAGGCCATGTATGGCTCAACAAGAAAACAAGTTGGTGCAAGAGGAGAACAAGATGGCGCATGCATCCCTCTTGACCCATCTCTTCATCATGTCGCGCAACAAGGACCCCTTGTTTCTCCATATCCCTTCCAAGTGCTCCAAACCTCTTCCAAGTGCTCCAAACTCCTTCCAAGTGCTCCAAACCCCCTTGAACACGATCCGTTCCTTTGGTACTTGATCAGTTCCTTTGTCTGATGATCCATTCCTCTCTCAGAAGATCTGTTCCTTTGTCACATGCTCCATGAACCCCAAGTGCTCCATTGAGGTCCAAGTGCTCCAAATGCTTCATGAACATGATCCAAATGCTCCAAATTCTTGAGTCACATTTAACACTCCTAAACCTTTCAAAAACCATCATTCTCATACAAATTCATTTTCTTTTCATCTCCAACCACACAAAAATGGAATCTTTCAAATCTAAAACCTTTACTTCTATTCTTCTTGTTCTTGTTCTTGTTCTTTTTCCATGTGGTATCTGTTCATCATCTCAACAACACATCAAAGAATACATGCTCAATGATCATCACCAAGTTGTTCTGTTAATCAGTCCTCGATTATCATTGCAGATAGTTATTCATGGGTTTCTCCTGTGGGTTTCCATGGGTTTCTTGATTCCTGTTGTAATCAAGAAAATGAAAAAACACTCAAAATCATGTTATGTATACATGTTGTCGGCAACAATTTCATAATGAATCATAAAATATAAACAAAAAACGATTTCATAACAATTGCAATTTCAACAATTGCATAACAAAAACGATTTCAGAAAAAAGTTAATAGAAACGAATTGAGCAAACATAAATAACAAATCAGGAGCACAAATTTGATTATTACAACAACTACATCAGAAATAAAAAAAAAAACATACATTTCAGTACAACCTAGTTAACCTTTAGCATTGCTACTGAGACTTGTTACTCTCTGTTGAATACAAGATTATATATGAAATTCACATACATATCCAACTGCAATTTTAACAAATAGGAAAAAAAACACAACAATCGATTTCATCTTCTGATTAGTATCCACATCCCACCAAAACACAACTCAAATGATAGTTCATGAACAATCAATTTTAGGAATAGATTAATCAGAATCTAGCAATCGACATCTATGTGGGTGTATGATAGTTCATGAACAATCAATTTCAGGAAAAGAAACATTGATTTCAGCAAATATTAATAAGAAAATTTGATTTTAGGAGGATACAATAGATTTTAAAAGTTGTTGATTTCAGGAAAGGAAACATACTTGTTCACGAGGATGGCGACGACGAAGGGAGGCTGAGGCGGTAACTGAGAAGGCTGGGCTGACCGAGGACGACGATGTGCTGATGTGCCAATGTGAGGCAGCGAATCAAAGGCTAAATGAAGAAGGAAGCTGTAAATCGAAGGTTGAATGGAGAAGGAATATGTGATAGATTCGATGGGGGAAACAAGAAAGCGGCGTTCTTTTTTTTTATGTTGGGCTCGTTTTTCTTAGGTTTTAGGCTAGAAGTGGTTTAAAGAGGTAAAGCAAGTGTTACATGGCAGAGAACACGCGCAGGGTTTTTTTAGGCTAAAGGCTTTCAAAAACCAAACTGTTGCGGGATGGAAAGTGTTGTGCGTGTGCTGCGCCGCGCAACAATAAGTTGTCGGAGGAGATTTTTTTTTTTTACAAAAAACAAACATCACCTTAGCTTGTTGGAGAAATCCGTAACTATAAGTTGAATGCTATATTTGAAAAAAAAAACGCTAAAGCCAAGATTAATATGAAAGTAATGAAAGTTAAATGCTATAAATAACATTATGATAAAAGTAAAATGATGTGATTCACATTAAAAAAAAATACTATAAGTGACATTAAAATGTTTTACTTATCATTAAGATGAATGTAATAGACTATAATAAATATGAAAGTTCAATGTTATAACAAAAAAAAATTGAAGAGAAACATATTTGATGTAGAAAAAGGTCCTTTTGCAGTGCTTTCAAGTGTAAGAGTTGCTCATGCATCAAATATTCAAAGAAGAAGCCTAGTGTCATCAATGTTTTTTTTTTTACTTTGAAAAAGAAAGGGTCATAATGTTCTTCCACATATAACCTATCAAGATTCAAGCTCATTAAATATCAATGATAAATAAAAGATATTAATATTGATCAAAGTTTCAGATTAAAACACTAAATATTTATATCCAACCACCAACAAATCCACAAAAAAAGGTCTACTGCAGACTATTTGTCTATTGTGGTTAAGGTGCCATTTGTTTTTGTAAAGCAAAAATGCATGAAGTCTGCGGACCACCTCTTCAACTCTCTGTAGCAGAAGAGGGGGACCAAACAGCTGCAGCATGTAATAAAAAATCTGTTTGTTTTTTAATATCCGCATACTGTTGCAATAAGTTAAAGTAAGGTGTGAAGATGTTTGAAGCAGATGGTCAAATGTTGCGCCACGCAGCACACGCGCAACAGTTTTTAAGTCAGAAGTCTTCTAAAAAACAAACAAGTGTGAAGGGTCAAGTGATGCGTGTGTGCTGCGCGACGCATCAATAAGTGGTCAGAAGTGGTTTTTTAGAAGAAAAAAAAAACAAACAGAACCTAAGTCACTTTGGATTTATTAGTTTTCTAATGATATTAAAGCAACCTAAAATGATAGGTCCACGTACATACATACACAGCATATGAATTTTATAAATAGTAACATATTTCCAGACCACGTAACATATTTTCACACCATATAACATATTTTCATAGGTGTTTCTTTTTTACATATTTAGTCATTTCTTAAATTACTTGAGGATTAGGTCTTAGCCTTGTATAAATATTAATACTAACATAATAATTTGTTATTTAATTAATGAAATGACTAATATTAATTTATGTTGGTAATTTTAGTATTATCAGCATATTTTAGTTTAGTTATTATTGTTGTCGAGACAGTTTGAGTTCAGTTTACTATCCAAGACTGGAGGTGATGAGTGCACACTTGGAGTGTTAAATGTGAACTCAAGTATATGGGGGTCGGGGGGCAACCCCCCTGACGGGTTCTAGAGGCATCACCTTGAAACCTAAACGGATTTATATATAAGAAAAAAGTCCAACCATGCATTTTCCCGCCAAAACCTACTGATGACATCATGGTAATGTATTCCTCACTTGTGTCCAAAAACTATAGTATTTTGAAACTAAGTATCGGTTGAGTGAGTTTGAACACGTATATAACTGCTCCCAAACAAATGTATTTATTAATAGTATGTTTTGTGGATGTGGTTGGAGAAAGCGCTTCAAAACAAACGAACAAAACGGACAAGTGTTGTGGAATTTGAGTTTTGTGATTAATGACTGTAACAACCCCTAAAACATACTAAATTTTGTAATGAGCTTTTGATGTGTCATTTATAGGTAAAACATGATTATTTAAATTCGTTTTTCTTATCTAGTAGTTCATCTTTACATATTTTTATACGTACTAGTGTCTGTCAATTTGTACTTAGACAACCTAGTCACTGGTGGAATTAGATTTTTCTTTATAATGTTTATGCTGAGTTCTAGTTAATAATGTTAAAAAAAAAAAAAAAAAAAAAAAAAAAAAAAAAAAAAAACATGTGTCATGAGTGATAAAATGGAACCTACACAACGAGCATATATTTAGGTTGTATGTAGTGGCTTCGGCATTTGCTAGGTCACCTGGCAAACAGCTGTACACAAGCTCGGTATGCCGAATTCGGCGAGCTAACTCAGTGAGTTTGTGTAGAGGAAAGATTATATCCTCCTCCTTCTCTTCTTCTCCATCTTTTCTCTCTCACTCGGCAGCCAACCCATCTCTTCTTCCCAACTTGGCAAAACTCTCATCTTCCTTGCTAAAGCTGAGGTGGAGCTTAGTGAGTTGAACATCACTCTCCTCAGCCTTATGGACTATGGTTAACATGAATTGCATTATACTGTTAACCTAACAATAATTAGAATATAGGAAATTGGTTGAACAACTAGATGCAAATTTCGATTTATCATCCTATAGGGTTGAAATAAACCGAACGAACACAAATGGGGGTTTATTTGTGTTTGTTCGTATAAATTTAAAGGATAAACAAACAAACACGAACAATTAAACAAACAAAATTCTATGTTCGTGTTTGTTTGTTAAGAAATTTAGTTTGTTTGTGTTCATTTATATTCGTTCATTTAACTGTTAAATGAACACAAACACAAACGAACTTAAACGAACATAAGTTAACATTAAATAACATAAACAAATGAACTTAAATAAACATAAACAAACAAATAGATTTGAAATTAAACAAACAAATACATACAAATAAATAAATGTATGAACGTAAACGAACATAAACAAACGAATGTAAACAAACATTTACGAACATAAATGAATGTTCATTTGTTTAACTAAACGAACAAAATATCTTGTTCAGGTCGTTCGTTTATTAAATAAACGAATTTCTCGTGGAACGGTTCGGTTCGCTTACAGCCCTAATCTTATGGATATATGTTAATAGGAGTTATTTTCTATTTTTAATTGGGGGATCGAGTAAAACTATATAATTTAATTATTTAAATCTCTTTTTAAATTGGTTCATCATAAAAGTTAATTTATTATTATAATGATATGATATCTATTAACCAAATTGCTATAATAATGACATATTAATTCATTTAAAAATAACAAAGAAAAAGTATTTTGAGTGATTTAAGACGTTAGAAATTTTCATCCCCAATAAGATTCTTGCTAGAACCACGGATTCCAAGTATAAGGTTGTTAAATTTTGGTCCAAGCAAGCATTGTTCCAGATGAAGATGATCACATATTGCTTTGTGAGGAGATGCACATGACTTTTCGTGGCTGCGCGCAACGTTGTTCACGGCCCTCCAGATGCCACCGTGGCTATCAATTTATTCCAAACGCTTTTTTCCAAAATATCATGTCCGTACGGATGTTGATGTGCTTAGTCTTAAAAGGGAAATAACAAAAAAAAAAAGTCACCCTTAAGTTTGTGAAAAAATACCGGCTTTACCCCAACATAACATTTATGTGTAGATGTTTTGTATTGTATATTACTTAAATTTTGAATTATCTTTGGCATTTTGGATGTTCATGAACAATCATTAATGTTACTTAAATTTTGAATTATCTTTGGCATTTTGGATGTTTTGTATTGTAGGCCATGTATAATTAACATGTGGTTCATTTGCATATTCATGTTCATGTGTGTGTTTATGATCCTATACATTCATCGGCTTAGACTAACAACAAACAAACATATACAAAGTAATTTGTGAAGCTAATAAATATTAACAAAACATTCATTCGTTTGTATTGTAGGCCATGTATAATTAACATGTGGTTCATTTGCATATTCATGTTCATGTGTGTGTTTATGATCCTATACATTCATCCGCTTAAACTAACAACAAACAAACATATACAAGGTATTTTGTTAAGCTAATAAATATTAACAAGACATTCATTCGTTTGTGTGTTTATGTTTAAAAACTCAAATAAACACACACATGAACAACCCTAATTACCACCCTAATTTGTGTTTTGTTCAATTCATTTACAACCCTAATCACCAACAACACACAAAACTGCTTAAAAAAGACTGGCATATGCCTCACAAATAATAAGCATTAGTTTTCATCATAAGTCACCCAAACAAAAAGCAAACAATTTGCTTGCCTTTGGAAAACAAAAGCACAAATCAAATAGTGTAAAGACTTCATAACCAGGCCAAAAACCATCAAAATTGTATTCTGAAAATTGGTGTAAACCAAATCGAGTTGCACATTTAACTATCCTCATGCAAACCAAATAGTAATATGATAGAATAACAAGATAATTATGATAAAAATATCAAATCGGAGCTTCATTTCCTACCACCAACCTTGTAAGCTTGCCTGTTCTTCTTCTTCACACCAGATTTTGAGACCTTAAGACTCCTGCTAACAGCACTCAACCTAGCAAGTGCAGCCTTCTTCAAATCTGGCCTGTAATAGTTATCTCCCACCTATTCAAAATAAACCAGCATCATACAGATCTCAGATCATATAAACTGCAGAATCAGTTAATAGCTAAATACAGACTGTTTTTTTTTCCAAAATGGGGTTTACCTGGTTTGAAACTGCCTTTGCCATGCGGTAGAACTCCTTTTTCATAATGGATTTGTTAAGCAAACTTGCAGGTTTTCCCTGTTTCTTGGTTTTAGTCGTTGCAAGCAACACAGATTGATCTTTACCAGCTGGCTGAATAGTGACTGTCTTCTTGTTGGCTAGTCCTACAAGTATATTAGAAACAAACATACTGCAAAAATCTATCATTCAAATCAATAACCCCAAATTGTTGCGACAAAAAGCAACTCAATTTTGATTCATGGTGAGTGGTAGAGAATAACAAATTCTAGAAGAAAACTGTGTACAAAAATCATGGAGAGCAAACCCTGGCGCGAAAATCGCAAACGAAAAATAAAGTATTGATTGATGAAATGATTACCAGAGTGTTTGTATGAGTTGAGATTGTAGAGATTGTTAGGCTCTTTGCTAAACTGAACGCTTTGATTTCCATTGCCGAACTCCTTAACGAGAAAAGAGTTGTTCTTCTTTAAGATCTCCCATATCAGCTGCCCTGGTACTGTCGCCATTGCTCCTACTTCACTGAAAATCAGAGTCGATAACATTCAACATACAAACGACCTAACAAACTAAAATGTACGAACATAATTCGCCGTAGCTAAAGCTGAGATTACATACCGTTAGGGTTTTGATAAGGCGGCGATTTCCCTTGTGAGAGTTCTTGAAGACGGATCATAGAGACGTAATTCTTCTATATATGCCTCCATCAAAACCCTAGCTTGGTTTTAGTTTAGATCCTCATACTTTGATTATTTACACTTAAACCCCTCTGCAATTTTAAACTCAGACGACCAATTTTGGACTGGGCTAACTTTTGGACTTGAGAATGAGGCCCAAATTCTTGTTACATGTATAATAAAATACTCCTTTTTGAATTTTTGGCATTCCATGTTCAAAGTTCAAACCGTTGATATAAAGATGACTAAATTATAAAGAATGTAGCCTCTTTCAACTCTATTTGTAATTTATTCTATAAAAATGGTAAATTATATCATCTCTGAGTAGCTTATGTGGGAGGTCAATTGTTGAATGTGGCCTCTTTCAACTCTATTTGTAATTTAGTCTATAAAAATGGTAAATCATATTATCTGTGAGTAGTTTATGTGGAATGTTAATTGCAGAATATTAGCAATATTTTGAGTGTGTCATAGTTTGAATCAGGGACCTTGTGTGAAATTTCACTCCTCAACCACTAGGCTCTCATCATGGCGCTTGTAATTTAGTCTATAAAATTCGTAACTAGGGTGCAATCCATGACACGACACGACAAAAATAAATGACATAAAAAGAAAAATGGGACGAAATTGAAATTTGAATTTGTGTTCGTGTTCATGTTCATGTTCGTCTCAAGTGTACAAACACGACATCATATCGTGGCGTGTTCGTGTTCAAGATTCGACCCGATATTAACATATGCTTGTCGTGTTTTGTAAGATTAATTTTGAATTAAATAAAATAAAGGTTTGTTTGATCTTTTTCGTGTTTGTTGTGTTGGTCACTTTGTTTTTAATTGGTTTGTTTCCGTGTTAGTAAAACAAAACACAACATCGTTTCATGTCATGTTTGTGTTATATAAAAGTTGTTGTATCATATCATGTCAGCTAAAGACACAAAACAACTATCTGATTTGTCACTCTTAATCGTAACCTCTTGATAATGCACTATCATCGGTTCTCCATATATACCATATATATTTATCTTTTTGACTTTTCCTCATTTTTATACTAATTTTTTTGTAAAATCTATCTCGCCCTAAGACTTTGTTTGCGCAATATAATTTTTGATACAAAAATAGTCTTTCAATATTAGACCGGAGGGTGTGGGGGGAAGCTTCCCTCACTTTTTGTGGGCCATACCCTCATTTCCCCAACTTTCCTTTCCCTCACCTAAAAGCCAATGAATGGGTGGGAAGCCATTCCCTCACTTTTTTTTTTATTAAATAAAATTAATTTTTTTTATGATTTATAATTTTTAAATTAATATCAAACATAAAATTTAATTAAAAATAAAAAGCATTTCATTAATTAAAATAAAAATTACATTAAACCTAACATTTAAATAAGTAGAAAAATAAAAAAAAAATAAAAATAAAATAAAAATAAAAAATAAAAAATCAAACAACCCACAACATAGAAAACATAATTAATATCCTAATTTTATTTAAACTAAAATACGTCACTCGGAATCATCGTCTTCGTCATCGCCCTCATCGTCTTCGTCATCGCCTTGATCGTCTGCATCATTCTCCCCAGCGTCACTCTCGTCGTCGGAATCTTCACTCTCGACGAACATATCAGAATCCTCGTCTGATTCGTCAAACAAATCATTGTGACAAAACTCTACCGGGGGCTGAATATGAGCCCTATAAATGTGCTCCACCAAATCAGCACGAAGGGCGTGATGAATGTCGCGATTGTGTATTTCTCTTCTATTCACCCTATACTCTTGTGTACCAACGGCTACTCCTTCGACATTTGGCAAAACTTCATTTTCGTTGTATCGGCATATCGCTCTTCCTTCGTCTTCAAGAATCATATTATGCAATATGATACATGCATACATTACGTGTTGTAACCTTTTCACCTCATATGACCTTGCCATGACCGTTAGTACTTGCCAACATCTCTTAAGTACACCAAATGTTCGCTCCACATCCTTCCTAGCTGACTTTTGCGCCTCTTTAAACTTTTTCCTTTTCGGGTCGTTAGGACATGTAAACGATTTCACAAAAACAGATAAGGGAGGATATATACCGTCAGTAAGATAGTATCCACGCTTATATGCTACCCCATTTGCTTCAAAAAGGTATATCGTGCGACTTTCCAAGGTAGATATCGTTGAATACCGGCAACTGGTCTAGCACATTGATGTCATTGTTTGCACCAGCTGGACCAAAGAATGCATGTCATATCTAAAGATCATGTGATGCGATAGCCTCTAGAATGATTGTCGGCTCTTTGTGGTCGCCTCGCATGTACTGACCACGCCATGCATTGGGGCATAATGACCAACTCCAATGCATGCAATCGATACTACCTAGCATTCTAGGGAATCCATGCTTGCCTTCATGCACCGTGTACAATTGGTGGATATCGTTGATAGTTGGTTTGCGCAAATATCGTTGCCTATAAACCAAACAGATCGCTTTGCAGAACTTGTACACACACTCCCGCACGGTACGCTCTGACATCCTAAAATACTCGTCCCATTTGTCTGCGCTCATGCCGTATGCTAGCTGACGAATTGAAGCTGTGCATTGTTTAATGGGAGAGAAACCTTTTTTCCGCTTTGCATCCATTTTCCATTGGAAATATGGAAAGCGGCCTTCCAAATCGCCAACAATACGTAAGAATAGTTCTTTCCTCATCCGGAACCGACGTTGAAACTTTACAGTGTAGATGGCGTCATCTGCAAAATAATCTTCTATAAGGCGATCGTGTCCGGCTTTGTAATTTCTACGCAACGGCGGCTTTCTTAGGTTAGATCGTGCACGTGATGTTTCGCATAATCGGTTTTGATAGTATGCAACCGTTTTCGCCATGACGGAACCGATAAACTTAGCCTCCTCTACAGCCGTCGAATCGGATGATGAAGATAATAACATTTTGAATAATATTTTTTGGAGAGAAATATAGGTTATGGGTTAAAAAAAAATGGTAGAATGTTTGAGTATTTATAGGTTAAGAAAAGGGAAAGAAAATATATATATATATATATATATATATATATATATATATATATATATATATATATAGCCGTTTGAAATAAAAAAAGAAAAAAAAAGCAACAGCCAATCATGTGAAGAGAGAGAGTGGGACTCTCTCCCCCCCCCCCCCCACCTTCTTCCCGCGTTCCCTTTCCCGCACCCCCGGTGCGGTGTTTCTTCGTGCGGGATCGTTTCCCGTGGTTTCCCCGCTCTCCACTCCGTCCGGCCTTAGTAACACAAAAAAAAAAACTTAAAAAAATGATATCTTCTTGATTAAAAAAAAAATCATGAATTTGGTAAATTAAAATGAACAATTTCATAGTATACACAATGCAAATCTAGCAATGCTAAAAAAACAGTATTTTTTTTTTCATTTCACAGTTAATAGTGAGACTGCACAGTGACCCATTTTACAAGTTTTTTGGTGCTAAATGCCGTCGTTTATAGAATTTCACAATGCCCATTGCCCACTACAAATCGCAATGGATCCCCTGCCAAATATGCGGTTATATTTAAGATTATGTTAATTTTTTTTTGCTATTATTTGATTAATAATTAAATTACGACTATTTTTTGTCATTTTCTCAAAAATAAAATTATCCTCTTTGTATTTGCAATAAGTTTTGAGACTATTAAGCAATAATATTGTTTCCACCTAATGCCTTCTTGGATGCCACAGAATCATTAGTCCTAGAAGGCTAATAAGAGAAGTGACAAATCAAAATAATAGGAATAGGAATAAGCTTAATGTCTAAATGAATGCTCAACTTAAATGTACCCTAAACGGGAGCTTATAAAACACATGATAATTTATTAGTTATCTTATATTAGTTACAACTATGCCCACCATTTTCACCCAATACTAAATTTAATTTAAACACACAATATGTCATCTACAAACAACAAACCTCACCTTCATCTTCACCTACAACTTTCTTTATGTACACATCAATAATTCAATATCTGTTTTGTTGGGTCACCGGTCCCACCTACACACATCCTTGCTCTGACATCCCACTCGCAATCGTCAAAAATGCAGATATCACTGCACCATGTATCAATGCCCTAACACACACACACACATAAATTAGGGGTTGTTTGATAGTTGTTGACTGAGTCAGAACTGACTGATAAAATATCTTACTCGGGACTTTCTTTCTGATAACCAAATTCAGCTGCTGTTTTTAGAGCTCGTTGGTACGTCTGTTTAATTGCTTCCTGCCATTTTTGTTTTCAACAACATTTTAAATAAAAAATAAAAATAAAAAAAACTTAAAACTTCATACATCTCATAATAAATCCAACAATTTTCATTTCGAGTTTTCTCATTGGGAAAAGAATGGTTGTTTGTCATTTCGCATATTAAAAGGTTGACCTATACTTTCACATAAGTTGGACGAAATTGCCCCTATAAAGAAAAAAAATTAGAGTGAGAAATTGTTTCTTGCCTGTAGTTTAGACTCAAAGTCCTCGGGTGCCCAGTTCAAATTATATTCTTTTAGCTCAAGCTCACCAGCAACAACCTGAACAATTTTTATACAAAAAGATTAAAAAATTCAATTCAAAGAAAGTAGAATACCATTTTAGATAAGATCATAACACGTAAAATTACAGGCATACCCCTCCTGTCCCAGCAGCTATGGAAGGAGCAATCAAAACATTGGCCCCTTTCAACACATCCATGGCTTCAGGTGTACATGGCATGTTGGAACCTAAAAAACACATATCAATCATGATGACATGTCATGTGTAACAGATGTGGGGCCCAAAAGAATTAGAAAAAAAAATGATTACCTTCAATAAGTATACGACAACCAGAGTTGACCAAAGTAATGGCATCATTATGGTCAATCTCATTTTGTGAAGCACATGGAAAAGCAACATCACATCTTTCATTCCAAGGTTTTGCTTCATCATAGTACTTAGCACGTGCATAAGTTTTTGAATAATCTCTGAATATAACAAATAAAAAGTTAATAAAGAAATATGAAAAAATCATAAATCATAAATGAAGTTGTTTTTGTAAAGGAATACGATTATAAGAACCTTAAAGTTCTATGTTGTGCTTTGATGTCTCTAAGGAAAGATAGTTTCATGAAATCGAATCCATCTTCATCCACTAAATAACCTTTGGAATCTGTAGAAAATTCTTGACTTGTTAACTGTTATCTAACTGCCCAAAGTTCCATTTTGAGTTGTTATCTACCTGCCCAACCTGCCCGATTTTTTTTTCATCTTTAGAAATCAAGAACTTGAAGCTTAATTACCTGACACAGTGATGGGAAGAGCACCATATGCAATGAGCTTCTCCAATACATGCATTGCTATCTTTCCAGACCCACTAACCACACATCTTGAAACACAAAATTAAAAAGATTTTAATGCAAGAAATAGCAATGTAATTTCATGTATTTATTATAATATTATAATTTATAGCATCATGGTATAGTTAGGTGTCAAACCTTAGTCCTTTGAGTTCTTTATTCATGTCTGCTAGTATAAGTTGTGCAAAAAAAACCTGTAAAAAAAAAACATAAGTTGACTAGTCAAACTCAAACCATTTTCTTCATAAATGCAACAAATTGCATAATCTCATAATTAGAGAGAGAGAGAGAGAGAAAGAAGGATTACTAGTCCATAACCCATAGCTTCAGTACGCAAGCTAGAACCAGACCAATTAAGACGTGGGCCCGTGAAACTTCCCTGTGTAATCATATAAAAAAAAGATTACATTTTTTTATTAAGACATAAGTTTAACCAATTATATAGCTATAATAAACAAAACAATAAAATAAAAATAACAAATCATCACCTGAGAATGTCCAGCTAGGCGTCTATACTGACCATAAAGAAACCCCATTTCACGGGTACCAACACCCATCTCCTCTGAAGGAAGATCCTGATATTTCAACAAAAAAAGATTACATTTTTTAGAATAAATGAAAATTAGAAAACATAATTGATTTATTAATAAAAAAAAGAACCTTATCGGGACCCATGTAGCGATAGAGCTCATCCATATAGCTCTGGCAGAAATGCATAATCTTACATACATAAATTACAAAAAAAGTTAATAAAATTATTAATAACAATTATAGTTTTGTATAAAGATTAAAGACACTAGTTATATAAGTATAACCTACCTCATTGTCACTTTTCCCTTTTGGATCAAAATCACTTCCCCCTGATGCTCCTCCAAGTCGATAAGGAGATAATGCAGTTCTTAATGTCTTTTCAATGAAACATAAAAGAAAGAAAATGTCAAATCATCGGATGCCTGGTTTAGGGTTTAGGGTTTAGGGTTTAGTACCTGTTGGAAACCGAGAAACTTGGCAATACTTAAGTTCATAGAAGGGTGGAAACGAAGGCCTCCCCTACATGGACCCAATGTCTGATTAAATTGAACCCTAAAACCTCGATTAACATGCATTTCACCTCTATCATCAACCCATGGAACTCGGAAGATAATCGTGCGTTCAGGCTCTAACAATCGCTCCATTGTGTTCACATAACTGTTGTAATCGGTCAAGGTCAAAATGGGTAATTCACCTTTTTCAATTTTGTACACAATTTACGAGCGTGTAAGCATTTGAATACACTATGGGCGTTTTGTTTGTTTCCCTTTTAAAGTTTTTTTTTTTTTTGTAATTGTACGCATGTGTCCTCTTAGGGATTGGATTTTAAACCCAAATCGACCCGTTTTAGTTACATGGGTCAAAATTGGTACCTCTAATACTCTAAATATCAAATGAGAAAACTCAAACTCAAACTCACCCGGAGTTTTTTGAAATAACTCTTTCAAGAGCATGAATAACTTCTTGCACAGACTGTATGAACTCAAGCTCATTTGGATCTCTTTTTAGTGCAGCTTCAACAATCGATCCAGCTGATTTTGACATGAGAGCTGTCATAGAAGTTAAACCATCAAGAAATAGCAATCTACTTTCGATTTTGCTCTTATTAAGGTACAAATTTTAACCAATTGTAGCATTGTACTTTCAAATTGTCCTCATTACAACATATACTTTGATAAATTAATATTTTTTTTCATTTAAGAGACAAAATCAGCACCAACCTTTTACATATATGGGCTTATCAGCAATGATCTTATCTTTAGAAGCCATTTGGAGACGAAGAGCCTCTTTATGAAGCAAACTGTTGTTATGTTCTTCTAAAGCACTCATTTGCATATTTCTACTCCCTTCATTTCCATAAGGATTTCTTCTATGTTTCCTACCATACTCCCTACAAATCGAGCAAAATATCCTTGTTGTCCCTTCTTTCACATCAACATAAGCCCATTTATACGTATCAGCCCATTCCTCTCTCCATCTTTTCACCACTTTCTTCTTTCTTTTAGCTGGAAGTGATTTCAATAGTTCTTGATCTTCACTTTGAAGGTGGGACACAATTGCCATGTTCTTGTTTTCTTCATGATCATCAGCTGAAGATTCTTGTGGTGGAACTGTAATTAAAGGGGTGTGGGAAAATGAAGGGTCATCATCACCAGGCCCAATTTCTAAATCAATTTCTCCACCGAGTTCACGAACCACAAGATGATGGCGTTGTTGAATCATGCTGATGTCATCCATTGCAGAATTCATCTCTAACCCAACAACTGGAAGCAACATTCAGCATCACAATTGTGATCCACACTCGGTTTTCTTACCTCTGGATAAGTGAAAAGATACAATCTTTTTAGCTAAATGAAGATCTGGAAACATTTTATATGCATATGGAATTAATCATAGAGAAAATTATCATAATCAAGCTACATGAACATTGAAAAGAGTACAAAAGTAGACCCTTTTTACTAAACTGAATGGATGTATAATGTATTCACTGGTTGTAAGCTATGAATGTGTTTTGAAAGTGATTATTTGATATCCCCTATTTCTATGTTATCCACCTTTTCAATTAGAAAAATCGGGTGCCAAAGCTAATCCATTGAACCTATCATTTGTATCAATTAAGGTATTAGTTTTTAGTGTTTGGTAACCTACTTCTGCCTATGATAATCTAATTATTTAGGAGTCAAGTAATCAATTTGATACTAGCTGCAGCAAAACAGATCATCACACAGTAGAGTAATATACCTTATATATCTTTAATTTATCTATTACTTCCTTAAATGATCAGATTTTCCAAACACTCATCATTATCAAAAGTGACTATCACATCTTCAAACCACTAAACCACATCCAAACGCTGCCTCATGCTGCACTCTTTATTATAACTGATTATTCAATATTATCCAAAAACCAAGCAAAACAAGCTCAAACTAACTTTGATTATAGAATAAAAATCTGAACTTTTCATTTATCTAACCATATCCTATGGTTTTACATTAATTGGCAACACATATCATTGATCCATCTTATAATTGATCCCCATTCTTCTAACTTTTCTCAATCATATTTCAAAATCGAAACATCCAGAGACAATTTCAGTCCATTTAAACTCTCACATAGAAAATATTATGAATCAAAACAAACAATTGCATAAACCCTAATCATATCTTCAGGTACAATTTCAATATCCACCCAGTTCAGGATTCATACCCAATCGATTCTCACTTCCTTCCAATTAACAACTAGTATCGCAAACAAATTAACTTATACGAATAAACCGAATTTGGGGACTTACCGTACTATGGTTTGACTTCATGAGTGATGTATGTGTACCTAATGAAAAGGGTGAACTGCGTATTTAGGACCTTGATCATACATTTTCTTCGGCTTCGATCATAAGAAATTGAGAGGTATAAGCATGTGTACGAACTAAAAGATACATGAACCCTAGATAATGTATGAAAATTGAAAAGAAAGATGGTAACTTCTTGTTGTGTAATGATCTATTGGGTTAGGGAAGAAAGTAGAAAGTGGGGTTATACAAGGAAACAGAGCTGAAAATAGAAGGACGAAGTAGAAGAAAGAATATGGAAGTAGTAAAAAGAAGTAGAAAGAAATGGGGATATATGTGAAAACTGAAGATGAATGGTTTACTTTCATCAAAAACACATGATATTCAGTTCAGTTGCCCTAAAAACTTATTACAAAGTCAAATGTCAATTGGGGATTTACAGAATTTTAAAGGAGGATATTTAATTTTTCTTTTAAATAATATTTACAAAATCTAAAACAAAATTTGCATTCAGATAAATGAGGTGTATAAGTAAGACAAGGAATAACTATGTAAATTTTAGGCCCAGGTAAGAAATTGGAGAATATCTTGGATTTTCTCATTAAGTCATGTCTTTTTGCCAAGTTAGAAAAACATATAAAATTAGATAATTTATCGAATCAAATTATTTGTTATTTTTCTTATGGTGGTTAACTGTTTATCATGTTAAAATAATAAAATTACATGAAAACATTCACATATTAATAATTAAAATATATTTTTATTTGCCTTCTATAAAAGAATACAATCTATATTGATACAGACATCTTTATTCAAACGATTTTTATTCATACATTTTTATAAGTCCACGAATGGAGAAAGCATGAAACATAACATATTGAGATAAAACCAATTTGGTTGCATTTTTACTTAACAAAAACTATTAATATTGACAATTATTAGCGTTTTTTATATAAAAATTATCGATCTCATTATTATAATAAAAATACAACTCAAATAACTATATGGCAGCTATGAATATCTCATATATATTGTAGATGCATATGTATATTGTTTATGTAGTGTAATGCAATTATTGGTATTATTTTTATTATTATAATGAAAAACTTTTTGTTATTCACTTAATACAAATAATTGATGTTACTTTTGTATTTTAACTTTTGTGGAATAAATATTCTTCTACTTATAATTTAATTTAATAGTATATACCACACTACCAATGGGTTAGAGGGTGGTGGGGGATTACAATGGACTTTATGACTAGTTTACGATTCTACACACATAATCAACAATAGATTGATAATGTCATTTCAAAACTTCCATATCACACAAAGTAGTCATCATAATAGCAACCACTGTAACTTTTTTTGTGCTCAATAAATGCAATGAATCCACCCACTCAAAAATGGCCGAGATCGAATCCCAATAAGGAAACCCGAAATCTACCTACCGAGTAATAGCAGTCCACTTGTGAGTTGTGACTTCACACTTGACAAACAAATGCAATAAATATTCCACATGCTCATAACATAAGAGATATAAGACCGAAGCCACATCAATTGTTGTATCAACCAAGTTTTGTTATGTAGGAAGCGAGTTCACCAAAACCCTCCAAACTATAATGTTTATTTTTTGCTACATGAAACAATTCCACCTTGTTTCACCATTAGTAGATTCTAATAAACTTTCTTGTATCTTTAACCATGAAATCAGTTGACCTGTCTAAACCCCAACCCATCTATCCTCCAACCTAATCTCGACAAAGTCGTAAATGAGCTCCAACAAGCCATGTAGTTGTATGTTCTTAATACCACCGTGAACACTACGCCTCCATCTACAATTCCACAAGTTATTATCCTTTCCACCTCTAATCAAACACTCCTTATTAGTATCTAATGCTAAAGTTCTATGAAATTGATTTTTTAAAGTGATATCTCCAACCCACAGATCGATCCAAAATTTTGTTTTATCACTGATACCCAGTTTTCTTAGGGTAAACAATAAATTAGCAATGGACTTTATGACTAGTTACGATTCTAATTAGCAAATCACACACACATAATCAATAATATATTGATAATGTCATTTCAAAACTTCCATATCACACAAAGTAGTCATCATAATAGCAACCACTGTAACTTTTTTTGTGCTCAATAAATGCAACGAATCCACCCACTCAAAAATGGCCGAGATCGAATCCCAATAAGGTAACCCGAAATCTACCTACCGAGTAATAGCAGTCCACGTGTGAGTTGCGACTTCACACTTGACAAACAAATGCAATATTTTCCACATGCTCAGAACATACGAGATATAAGACCGAAGCCACATCAACTGTTTTATCAACCAAGTTTTGTTATGTAGGAAGCCAGTTCACCAAAACCCTCCAAACTATAATGTTTATTTTTTGCTACATGAAACAATTCCACCTTGTTTCACCATTAGTAGATTCTAATAAACTTTCTAGTATCTTTAACCATGAAATCAGATGACATGTCTAAACCCCAACCCATCTATCATCCACCCTAATCTCGAAAAAGCCGTAAATGAGCTCCAACAAGCCATGTAGTTGTATGTTCTCAATACCACCGTGAACACTACGCCTCCATCTACAACTCCACAAGTTATTATCCTTTCTACTTCTAATCAAACACTCCTTATTAGTCTTTAATGCTAAAGTTCTATGAAATCGATTTTTTAAAGTGATATCTCCAACCCACAGACCGATCCATAATTTCATTTTATCACCGATACCCAGTTTTCTTAGGGTAAACAATAAAAGAATTCATTTTCATTCATTTTACGAATTGACATAACAATCCGAGGCCAAACTCTGGATCCTCGAACCCAAGACTCACCAGACCGAAAACCACCATCCTTATTGTGTAAAGCTTGCACAACATTAACCCATAACACACCTTCTTTTGTAATGAATCTTAATCTTGATTTATGAATCAATGTCAAATTGAACGACTCAACCCCACCAATATCAATCCCTTTATTTCCTTTTTCAGCCAAGAGATCTCATTTAGTCCAACACATTTGTCAAGACTCAAGACTCATCATCTCATCCCCCCAAAAAATGACTTTAAGCGCTTCAAGGAGTATTTTTTTACCCGCACGGAAAATCGAAAAAAATACATAAATAAGTTCCTATTTATCCAAGAACCAAGACATGAGCATGGATCGACAGCATGTAGAGAACATATTAAGTTTCCATTTAGAAAGTTTTTTTTTCTAATACTAATCCACCAATTTTCTCAAATCTTGAACTCTAGCCATATTTTTCACCAACTTGGATACCTAATGTGACACCTGCACTTTAGGGTTAGGAATTTCAGAATTTAGGAAGAGTAAAAATGTTACAAATAATTATTTTGATGAACAAAATGAACAAAATGATGAAAATGTAATAGTATAATATTTAAGCGATTAAATTAATTAAAATGGGATTAATTAGAACTTTAATTAATTACAAGGATTTAAAAGAAACTTAAATGAAAATAAATAAATAAATAAATCTATATATCTATATATAACTATACTCTATACTATTCTATAAAAGAGACATTTTTCTTTTCACCACATGTATTTGAAATTCTAATGATTTTTCAGTTTTATTTTTAGTAATGATTATAAATTAATTAATTAATGTTAAATCAATGTAAAAATAAAAATAAAATCTCTATTTAAACATAAAATAATAATATTTAAATTTAGTTAACAATACTAATTAATTATGATAAGTGGTTTATAATGAATACATTAAGGTGATTTTAAAACATTTATATGAATGGTTCGTGCAATAATTTTTTTAATAGTAATATATATATATATATATATATATATATATATATATATATATATATATATATATTACGATCCATCAAAGCATTCAATATCCATCGAAGAGTTATAGATCTTGAATGGAATAACTCCATAGTCACTAATCATGTTCATCAAGATAGTCAATCGATGATCTGATACAAAACTAGTAATTGCTTAGTCAAATAATATTATGGAAAATTTCAAGTAACTCATCCACCAAATCTTTGTCAAGTTTACTTAGTTTTTTTCCTATTCGAACTAATTCTCATAAAAGAACCCCCATCCTCATTTTTACATCGTGTAAAACCTCTTGCATAATAAAATCATTACAATGATTAGCTGAATTTTGAGAGAACGCAAAACCAAGTCTCTCAACCGGCTCCCTTACTTCATTGAAGTAACCAAACATCATATAATAGTTTGTGTGTTGTCTCATAAACATCAAAATTGAATTCTAGAGCAAACATTTAGCAAAATCATCTCAAAGCATAAATGTTTATCATGTAGCATATGAATTTACAAAATACTCATTCTCCTTCAACAATGATCATATTGTAAATACACATGACATATGGCTTACGAAAAACTAAAGGGTTCCATAAATAAACTAACCCACTCGATCTCCTATGTGCACTACTACAAGCATAATCTGTAACACCACATTTATTTTTATCCACGACCGGGATATCTTAAATATAGGATGAAGCATGATTCAGTTGCAACCGAATCATCCCAAACATGAAAAAGTATAAGAATCATGCTAAACAAAAACATATGACAATTAAAACTATATTACATAATTTGTATGAGATCTCACTAAACCTAAAATTTAATATCCCTCAATATCATGGAATAACTATACTGTCTCGGGAACTATCTATCATATGGTCATCATTTTCTAAATGTAAAAGTCTTGTAGGACTTCTATACTTCTATCCACTAATAAGTAAATCGTACATAGGATACATGTCACATAAATTAGAACATGTAAGAATTTCGTCTCGTGAGATACATAGGTTTTATACACAAAAACATTTTCTTATTTTCAATTATATTCCAATTCATTTGAAGTAATTTTCAATGAGCAGAAGTTCATAAACATATTTTTCATGTAATATACAATGATATGCAATGTAATACATGATCCAAGCATACACGAGTTTTGGGGAATCCACGTTCGGGTATCTTTACCTTTTAACATGAACGTAGTAATCCATCATGGATTTTCTCTCCCGCTCATTTAAGATTTAACGATTATAAGATCGTGACTTAGCATAATGGTTGAAGAAATGTCTCACGTAACCCGTCGAAAGTATGTTATTCTACGTTGTAAATGAAATCAAAGCTTTTCCATGTTCAATGTATTGTTCTAAATGTGTGTTGGTTACCCAATGTGAAATAGTATTACCCAATGGATAATGGTATTATCCAAGGGGTAATAGTTTTATCCAATGTGCAAACACAAAGTTTTAATCTTTCAAAGTTAGAATTTTGTTAAAATTGTTGGTTTGCAGTTATCCAATGTGTAATAGTATTATAGAATGGATAAAGGTATTATCCATCATAAAATAGATCTAAACTTAGAAAATTATGTATATGAAGGAACGAAACTTGTGTACCTCCTTTGAAAATACGAATGTATGTATATATTTTTATAACTAGAACATAAACATGTATGATGAGTATTACTCAAAGGTTAAAAGTTTTATCCAACATATATTAGATCTAGACTTAGAAATCTTATCTAACATGCATATAAAGGAGTCAAACTTGTATACTTCGTTTGAAAATACTAATATGTGTAAATATACTCTTATAACTAGGATATAATCTTGTATAATGTAGTATTATCCAAAGGTTAAAAGTTTTATCCAACATATATTAGATCTAGGACCTTTGTGTAAAGTCATTGTCCAAAATGTAGTTTGTTAGCATTATGACATCCCCAAATTCACTGTCATTTAAAAAAAATTGTTTATGGTTATTTAAAAGTCAAAGTATCCATTTTAAAGAATAATATTGCAAAATTTGTTCCCAGAAAACATGATAAAGATATTATCAAAGCATTTCCGAAGAAATGTATTTTTTTTATATTAAACATTGGGATGTCATCATCAATACAGAAACATAAGCATAAACAGACCTTGCATTCATTTACACTAATGATTTACATCTCCTTTAATCTCTCAGTGTAATGTAGCTTCGTATCGACACCTGTGATACAAATAAACTGAGTGAGTCAGGTTGGGAAACCTGGTGAGTACATAAGGTTTTCAATCCACAATAATATAAGTATGTTTAATCATCAAACAATTAACCCAACTACTCATCCCCATTATCTTCTTTATTCTTAATGATCTACCCTAAGAATCATCTATCCTTCATTCATTCATTCCTAAGGATTGTCCTAAGGAATAGGCACGAAGTCCATCGCTGCCAGGGTTTATCTAACAAGCATTAAGTTCATAATTTCCGATGTTATCTATTAGGCACTAAATCCATAGCTGCCAACGTTTATTTGTAAGGCACTAAGTCCATAGCTACCAATGATCATTTATAGGGCATTAAATCCATAGCTGCCAACGTCCATTCATAAGGCACTAAGTCCATAACTGCCAAAGTTTTTAGAGTAAATCTGGTGAACACATAGTTCAAAAACACCTAAAGGTTACGAGCCAGCTAGCGTTCCACTGGACTGTCTAGAATAGTCTGTGGTCGTTATCTATACTCTGCTAGATGACTGGACCATCGTTTAAGTCAAGGATTCTCATCATCTTCCACCACTCATCATCTATATCATCTTTTATTTCTCATCATTCATCTACCCATCTTTACCCATCATAATTATAGGTATAAAATACGTATACAATTTAAATCGAATAAAACATGTATATTTTGTTCATCCAACATAGATATCAAGAACATAGATAATCTATACACATAGCACATAATTTATATTAAATACTTCATATCTATGTGTAAGATGAAAGTAACTATGCACTGACTTGTTAAAGCGATGACTCCAAACTCGGGCAGCGCTTCGCTTCTAACAATTTTATTTTCCTTTGATGAAACCTAGTATCATTATCACTAGATCTTAGTATAATATTTATTGCGACTAATTATTAGTCTAGGTAATATTGTTTTTCTTGTATTATATAAGTGTTAAACAATACTTTTCAACTACTATGTACAGATAGGGGCCAGACATGAAACACCGGAGGGCAGGACCATTTTGGCATTTAAGTTGTTCTGAAATCCAACAACCCTATGCGGACCTTCAAACCAGATTCCCCATACCGCGAGTAGTTAAAAGGTATTATAACACTTTGTATAACTTATAATACTTAGCACATATATTGTTTATAGGTTCATAATAACGACAATGAACTTAAACATAAGTTATACTTAAAGTAGGGTAAGCATAATTCACTTACAAGGGAGTTTAGTGAAGAACCGGGCTCTACACGGGCAGAACTCCTGAGCCAAAAGCTCTTTTTTTCGGAGCCTTCTAGCGCTCCGGGACTCGCCTCTAACACCTAGGAAGGGCTAGAGAAAAGCCTTGAGTCTTTGGGGGTGTTTGGAAGAGAAGTGTGAGAAAGATGTGAGAAAAACAAGTGATTTACGCCTCTATTTATAGCTTGTCTAAAGGTCGTACGTTGGGCGTACTAGATGGGTACGCCGGGCGTACTCATGCTGTAACATTCGAAAACATGGTCCCAAAAATTTCGTTTTTATAATAGATAAAATAGTATTTTCAAACATCATCCATACATCTCAACAAAATCGATGTATCAAATGTATCAAAATCAGAGTAATGTCAAACGCGGAATCCCCATGGTGTGTACGATACAGTCAGCCCTAAGCTCTTCCCCTTGGAACCGGAAGTACCTGAAATGTAAATTGAAAACCGTAAGCACAAAGCTTAGTGAGTTCTCCAATATACCACATACCAACATATCACATAACGGGCCCCACCTACTGTGACAACCCGAAACTCCTATCTTGTACAACTATTCAATTCAATCAATGTTAAACTCGTTTCTGTTATCTTTTAGCACTATTTAGGGTTCGTTTAAGTGTTCTAAGCTTAAGTGCAACCAAGGTTGAGTTTAGGGATGAGTTATCAAAGTCGTAAAGTAGTAATTCGGGCCATACACTCCTTTAGGAGGAGTGTACGACCGTACATGGCCGTACACCCCCTCATGGCCGCACACTCAAGGTGGTGGGTCACCCACCCCTATATATATGAGTAGACCTCACTCCCTTAATTCCTTTCTTCCCTTGGCTGCACACCACTCCATTTTCTCTCAAGTTTCTTCAACCGTGAACCCTCCAAGGCTTCAAAAACGTAAGTATTCCATCCTTTAGCTTGTTATACTTGAAGACCTCTTGATTGAAGCCTTGACTCTTCAAGTTTCATCATGTTCTTTATCCTTTGAAGGAGTACGGCCGCACACCTTCGTAAGGTTGGTCGTACACCTTAAAGGCCCTCCAAAGTGAGAGTTTGGCCCCTATCAGCTAGTTGGACATGCTAAACCTTTGATCCTAGCCTTGATTCACCTTAAAGTCGAAAAAATTGGCATGAACATGAAGGGTGTATGGCCGCACACCCCTTGTACGGCCGCACACACCCCATAGGGCCGTAAACCCACTGTGATGATCATTATTGGCCTCAAACTTTCATTACAACTAAGCTTGGGACCTATAACACTTCCTTGATGCGAGTTAGGACCTTGAAAACACCTCAAACGCACACTTCTTCATGAGTGTACGGCCGTACACTCATGGGCCGTACACTCATGGTCGTACACACCCTTAGGGTGGCCGTACACCTTCCTTATTGAATCATATGCGATTAAAACACTTAGTTTAAGTGTTTCCAAGTCCCTAGAGTGGTTTCCTATCATGTCTAGTAGTGAAATACCCTAATTTGACTCCTATATGTGTTATTACATGTTAAATAGGATCCAATTGTGTTCGTGGCTTCACTTGACATTCGGCATCTCATATCGATCTTTCATACTAACCACTCACTCGAGGTGAGTTCATACCCCTACATTTTTCCGAGTTTTTAATGTTTTCAGGGGGGGAATACAAGCCAAACATAAATGATTTTATGAAATTTATACAAAAGGATTTCAATAAACTTAAAACGGATGCAATCAATACAAACACATAGTTTCTACAGTTTTACAAAATATTTAGATATTTTATCCCTTCTGTATTATGCTGAGCATAAGGGATATTTGCAACTTACAAGTTAACCGCACAGTTTTTAGATCAATACAAAGTTATACATATACAAACACACAAACTATAATAGGTATAGTTTGGGAATTCATACAAGGTTATACATATACAAACACACAAACTATATTAGGTATAGTTTGGGAATTCATACAAGGTTATACATATACAAACACACAAACTATATTAGGTATAGTTTGGGAGTTCATTAAACAGTTTACAAACTTATCCTTTATCAACCTTTCGGTTATTTATAAAAAGGGTTTTTCTGTATTATTACTTGTAAAGTCGTTAATCTAATTGGAGACACGTCCTTGGGCGCTTACAAACATAACTAAGTGGAGGACTACCCCTTATGATCCAGAGTCTCCTCGAAGGAGAGCGTGATTTTTGTGTATAGATCTATACGGGACTGACTATCCCGCACCTTACTGCTAGCTACAGTAGGACCGGCAGGTCTACGGGTGACAAAGTCACAAAGGATACTGGTGCCTGATTCGCGCCGTATCAAGTTTAGTATGGTCATAAAGCTCGCAATGTAGATAACAACGATATATTTACGTAGTAATATACCATACATGAACAATGATTATTGAGTATAATTATGGAAAAACACATGGTTTCGTTATGAGGAATAAAACTACCATACATGCTGGTAGTAACCAAGGTTTTCAAACAGAACATTCCACACAGAGGTTTTTCATACAAAATTCATCATACAATACATCTAGTAGTAATCCAATCATACAAACAAAACTAAAACAGATGTAAACCTTTTTCATATATGTATTCAATGTAATGGTTGTGTTTACTGTGATTGCTATGATACAATTGTTGTGATACTACACATGACGTCATCCACCCCCGAACGTTTTCGCCGTTCCGGTTTGGGGGTGTGACAGATTGGTATACGAGGTCTTGTTTATAGTGAACTAAGTATACCGAACCTTACATGGTATACAACTATAAACGCTAAGGGGCTAAAGCGCTCTGAACTAAAAGTATACTTTTAAAATATAAGTATTTTATAAGAAGTATAAAAGTATGCATACATAACAGAACCAGAGTCATAGGTAGAATAAAACAAAAGTATTTGGATGTTGGACACTGTGGTTAAACCTGGGCAGTTATGTAATCATGTCTAGGGTCAATATAGCCTGATCAACTATATTTATTCGAGACATGACCAACATGTGCTTGGGAGTGACTGTGGTGTTGCAGCAAGCCTAAAACTTACCAAGTATATATATACATCAGATATTGATAGAACAAAACATACAACTTAAAATACTATAGGAGTATTTTAGCTAGAACCGAATACAGTATAGAAATTCATTCCAAGTGTTGCTACATATTTCTTCTTAGCGATAGTCTACTTGTAATAGTAACCCTCCTCTATATATCGCTTCGTAGAACACTTTAACCTTCAGAATGAGATATATCTTGTTTCATATATCTTGATTTAAATTTAGGGGACTTATCATCCTATTCTTCCTGATTGTTATAGAACAAGATGCCTCCCCGAAGAAGACCCATCAGAAGGAACAACGACACTCCGCCACCACCACCTCCTCAGTTCGATCCTGTTATGTTCCAGGCAGCAGTTACAGCCGCCGTGACTACAACAATGGCGCAAGTAGGATCCGGAAGTGGTACTCATCCCCAGAACCTCGGTGATCAGGGACATCAAAAGGAGTGTTCCTACAAAGACTTCATGAACGCAAAACCCAAATCCTTCGACGGCAATGGAGGTGTTATTGCCCTGACTCGATGGTTTGAGAAGATCGAATCCATCTTCGAAATTTGCGCCTGTTCCGAAGCAAACAAGGTGAAGTTCGCCGCCTGCACCTTCACCGACAGAGCATTGACCTGGTGGAATGGTCAAGTCAAATCCCTAACCCTGTCAGTGGCTAATGCCATGGGTTGGTAAAGTCTGAAGGAACTTATGCTCGCCGAATACTGCTCAAGAGGCGAGGTGCAAAAGTTAGAGCACGAACTCTGGAACCTGAAGATGAAGGGTTCCGATATTGCTGCCTACACAACTAGATTTTGTGATCTGGCTCTCCTCTGTCTGGGAATGGTCACCCCGGAAAGCAAGAAAATAGAGAGATACATTTGGGGATTGACGCCCCCAACCCAAGGGAATGTCTTGGCTGCTAAGCCTTCTACATTTGATAGCGCCAAGTGCCTGGCGCAGACCTTGATAGATCACGGGGTTGATCTGGATGTAGTAACAGCCGCTCCCGAACCACCAAGGGAGAGTGGTGGGAAGAAGAAGAAGTTTTGGAACAAACGCAAAGGGCAGTCATCGCAGGAGCCCTCCAAGAAACAACAGACAGTGGCAGTCCACGCTGCTACCACCCCTGCTGCAGTTTCCACTACTCCAACAACCCCCAAACACTATGCTGGAAACTTACCCCTGTGCAACAAGTGTAACTTCCATCATCATGGGCAGTGCCGGGAGATGTTGTGCAACAGCTGTGGTAAGAAAAGACACACAACTCGATTCTGCAAAGCACCAGTCCAACCAACCAATCAGGCTCCTGGAGCGGGCGCTGGTCAAGCATGTTATGGCTGTGGAGAGGTTGGACACTTCAAAAGAAATTTCCCCAAGGCAACAACAACTGACAACACAGGGAGGGTGCTAGCTATGGGCCAGGAGGAAGCATTCGCTGATCCTACCGTTGTTACGGGTACGTTCCTCCTTGACAACTCTTATGCATGTATTCTTTTCGATGCTGGTGCGAAGAGGAGTTTTGTTAGTCATGCATTCAAACATCTACTCAAATGTAAATCCCAACCTTTAACTGAAACATTTACCGTCGAGATGGCTAACGGAAAGAAAGAGAGCACTAACGACATATTCATAGGTTGTACTCTTACCCTAGACGATCATTCCTTTCCCATCAATCTTATGCCAGTTTCTATAAAGAACTTCGATGTCATAATCGGCATGGATTGGTTGAGCCCCAATCGTGCTGATATCCTTTGCTACGAGAAAGCTATCCGTCTCAATATTCCCTCTGGCGAAGCCCTTACTATTTACGGTGATAAACTCAGTTTGAACCTCTGTATCATCTCATGTATCAAAGCCCAGAAGTATCTGCAGAAGGAATGCCATGCATTTCTAGCTCATGTTGTTGATGAAACGCAAAAAGTTAAAGACCTCGAGAGCATCCCCGAAGTCTGCAACTTTCCTGATGTCTTCCCCGAAGATCTTCCAGGAATTCCTTCTGAGCGCCAAGTTGAGTTTCGTATCGACTTAATCCCCGGAGCTACTCCTGTAGCTAAATCTCCATATCGTCTTGCGTCGACGGAAATGCAAGAGTAATCCAGCCAGCTCAACGAGCTGATCAGCAAAGGATTCATAAGACCGAGTTCCTCACCCTGGGGATCCCCGATCTTATTCGTGAAAAAGAAAGATGGATCGTTTCGGATGTGCATTGATTACCGAGAACTGAACAAACTTACCATCAAGAACCGTTATCCCTTACCCAGAATCGACGACCTCTTCGACCAACTTCAGGGAGCCAGTTATTTCTCGAAGATAGACCTTAGATCAGGGTACCATCAGTTACGAGTTCACGAGAATGATGTTCCCAAAACAGCATTCCGAACTCGTTACGGACACTACGAGTTTGTAGTAATGCTCTTCGATCTAACCAACGCACCGACAGTATTCATGGACCTGATGAATCGGGTGTGCCGCCCTTTCCTAGACAAGTCTGTGATCGTGTTCATTGACGATATACTTGTCTATTCGTGGAGCGAAGATGATCATAAACATCACTTGAGGCTAGTGCTAGAAACGCTAAGGGCAGAAAAGCTATATGCAAAGTTCTCAAAGTGTAAGTTCTGGATCAGAAAAGTAACCTTCCTTGGTCACGTGGTTAGCGAGGAAGGCATACACGTGGACCCTTCCAAGATCAAAGTGATTGAGAATTGGTCAGCACCGAAGACGCCCACAGAAATCCGTCAATTCTTGGGTCTCACTGGCTATTATCGCAGGTTTATCCAAAATTTCTCCAAAATCGCTAAGCCTTTAACTACCCTGACACAGAAAGGTGTAACTTTTAGTTGGGAAGAAAAGCAAGACACTGCATTTCAAACATTAAAGCAGGCCCTATGTAGCTCACCTATATTGTCCCTGCCCGAAGGGATAGAAGACTTCGTTGTCTACTGTGATGCATCCAATCAGGGCCTAGGCTGTGTGCTCATGCAGCGAGGAAAGGTTATCTATCGCCTATGCCTCGAGGCAGCTGAAAAAACACGAAGTCAATTACACAACTCACGATCTAGAGTTGGGAGCAGTGGTCGTTGCATTAAAGATCTGGAGACATTATCTCTACGGAACCAAGTGCACTGTATTCACCGACCATAAAAGCCTACATCATATCTTCGATCAGAAAGAGTTAAACATGAGGCAGCGACGATGGGTAGAGCTACTCAGTGATTACGAGTGCGAAATATGCTACCATCCCGACAAAGCCAATGTGGTAGCAGATGCCCTCAGCCGAAAGGATTATTCAGTTCGTAGGGTGAAGGCATTGGCAATGACCATCCATTCCCAATTATCCACACAAATCAGAGAGGCTCAGCTGGAAGCCTTAAAACCATAGAACATGACGGATGAAGCCTTGCGGGGAATGGAAAAGAACTTAGAGGTCAAGGGAGACGAAGTTTACTATTTCATGAACCGAAGCTGGACCCCAAAGTACGGTGGTTACAGGAAGGTTGTCATGAATGAAGCTCACAATACTAGATACTCCGTTCACCCAGGTTCAGATAAAATGTATCTGGATCTCAAACAACTCTATTGGTGGCCGAACATGAAAGCAGAAATCGCTACCTTCGTGGGCAAGTGCTTGTCTAGCGCCAAGGTGAAGGTAGAATATCAAAAGCCTTCAGGTTTACTTCAGCAGCCAGAAATACCTGAGTGGAAGTGGGAAAGGATTACGATGAATTTTATCACTAAGTTACCCAGATCTCCGAGTGGGCACGACGCCATCTGGGTAATTGTCGATCGTCTGACTAAATCCGCCCACTTCCTACCAATCAAAGAAAACTTCAAAATGGAGAGACTCACACGAATATACCTTCGAGAAATAGTTCGCCTTCATGGGGTACCTGTATCCATTATCTCCGATCGAGATAGCAGGTTTACCTCGAGGTTCTGGTAATCACTACAGAAGGCTCTTGGAACTAAGTTGGATATGAGCACGGCTTATCATCCACATACAGATGGACAAAGTGAGAGAACAATCCAGACATTGGAAGATATGTTGAGAGCCTGCATCATCGACTTCGGCATGTCGTGGGACACTCATCTACCCTTTGTTGAATTTTCTTACAACAACAACTACCATACCAGCATCAAGGTTGCGCCGTTTGAAGCCCTCTATGGCCGTAAGTGCAGATCCCCTCTGTGTCGGGCTGAGGTGGGTGACACACAGCTAGTCAAGGGTCAAGTCCCCGACCGCACTCTCACGGGTCCTGAAATCATCCGAGAGACAACTGAAAAGATCGTACAAATCCGAGAACGACTAAAAGCATCAAGAGATAGACAAAAGAGTTACGCCGATAAAAGACGAAAACCCTTGGAGTTCCAGGTTGGTGACCGTGTTATTTTGAAGGTCTCACCCTGGAAGGGCATGATACGCTTCGGAAAGCGTGGAAAGCTAAATCCAAGATACATTGGACCATTCAAGATCCTCGCTAGGATCGGTCCTGTAGCATACAAACTCCGGTTACCCCGAGAACTTAGCAACGTACATCCCGTCTTCCACGTGTCGAACCTAAAGAAGTGTCTGTCCGATGAGACACTTGTGATTCCCCTCGATGAGATCAAACTAGACGAGAGTTTACACTTCGTAGAGGAACCAGTTGAAATCATGGACCGGGAAGTCAAACGAACGAAACAAAGCCGTATCCCGATAGTGAAGGTTCGCTGGAATGCCAAGCGGGGACCTGAATTTACTTGGGAGCGCGAGGATTCAATGAAACAGAAGTACCCTCATCTTTTCCAAAGACCATGATTTGAATTCTATTCTTGAATTTTGGGACGAAATTCCCTTTAACGGGGGGGGGGGGGGGGGGTGATGTGACAACCCGAAACTCCTATCTTGTACAACTATTCAATTCAATCAATGTTAAACTCGTTTCTGTTATCTTTTAGCACTATTTAGGGTTCGTTTAAGTGTTCTAAGCTTAAGTGCAACCAAGGTTGAGTTTAGGGATGAGTTATCAAAGTCGTAACGTAGCAATTCGGGTCATACACTCCTTTAGGAGGAGTGTACGGCCGTACACATGGGTGTATGGCCGTACACCCCCTCATGGCCGCACACTCAAGGTGGTGGGTCACCCACCCCTATATATATGAGTAAACCTCACTCCCTTCATTCCTTTCTTCCCTTGGCTGCACACCACTCCATTTTCTCTCAAGTTTCTTCAACCGTGAACCCTCCAAGGCTTCAAAAACGTAAGTATTCCATCCTTTAGCTTGTTATACTTGAAAGACCTCTTGATTGAAGCCTTGACTCTTCAAGTTTCATCATGTTCTTCATCATTTGAAGGAGTACGGCCGCACACCTTCATAAGGTTGGCTGTACACACCTTAAAGGCCCTTCAAAGTGAGAGTTTGGCCCCTATCAGCTAGTTGGACATGCTAAACCTTTGATCCTAGCCTTGATTCACCTTAAAGTCGACAAATTTGGCATGAACATGAAGGGTGTACAGCCGCACACCCCTTGTACGGCCGCACACACCCCATAGGGCCGTAAACCAACTTTGATGATCATTATTGGCCTCAAACTTTCATTACAACTAAGCTTGGGACCTAGAACACTTCCTTGATGCAAGTTAGGACCTTGAAAACACCTCAAACGCACACTTCTTCATGAGTGTACAGCCGTACACTCATGGGCCGTACACCCATGGCCGTACACACCCTTAGGGTGGCCATACACCTTCCTTATTGAATCATATGTGATTAAAACACTTAGTTTAAGTGTTTCCAAGTCCCTAGAGTGGTTTCCTATCATGTCTAGTAGTTAAATACCCTAATTTGACTCCTATATGTGTTATTACATGTTAAATAGGATCCAATTGTGTTCGAGGCTTCACTTGACATTCGGCATCTCATATCGATCTTTCATACTAACCACTCACTCGAGGTGAGTTCATACCCCTACATTTTTCCGAGTTTTTAATGTTTTCAGGGGGGGAATACAAGCCAAACATAAATGATTTTAAGAAATTTATACAAAAGGATTTCAATAAACTTAAAACGGATGCAATCAATACAAACACATAGTTTCTACAGTTTTACAAAATATTTAGATATTTTATCCCTTCTGTATTATGCTGAGCATAAGGGACATTTGCAACTTACAAGTTAACCGCACAGTTTTTAGATCAATACAAAGTTATACACATACAAACACACAAACTATAATAGGTATAGTTTGGGAATTCATATAAGGTTATACATATACAAACACACAAACTATATTAGGGATCTACATCATTAACCAAAAATCCCCACCTGGGGTAAAAAGACTATTTTACCCCTAACATAACATGGTCCAAGAATAAAAACCTAAATCATGATCCAATGGCCCAAAAGTTAAACAATCCAACAAGGCCCAACATATGGCCTAATTTCCAATTGGGCCCAATCCCTTCGCATGGGCCTTAGCCTAAGGCCCAATAATGCTTCCCTAGCCCAAAGGTTCGGTACCAGATGGCGCACTAAGGCCCAAGACACAAAGTCCATGAAAGTGGCCCATCTGAGGCCCAAAAGATGCAAAGCCCAAATCCATTGAGTACGCGGGACGTACTCAACTGTACGCTAAGCGTACAGGCTGCATGGCTTGTATGATGCGCGTACTAGCTTGTACGCCCAGCGTACTCACTCATTAAGCCATAGTCCCAATAAGCACTTAAATCCTTAAGACCTAGGGTTCCAATCACATATCTGAGTCATATGAAGTGTCTTAAACCATAAAGTCGTAAACTTGGTGGCTTTTCATGCCCCTAATGAACCAAATCTCGAAATATCAAACATTACTTCCATAAAATGTACCCAAACTCATGCATGGATGATTCAAAGCCTCAAAGATGGTAACTTTATGACTTAAGGACCAAATGAACACCAAGAGTAGCAACTATAAGCTCCAGATGTAACATCCATAAAATTCACAAAAATTTAAAACTTTTTCAAACATCCAAAAGCCCTTAGTTATTACAAAATGTTTTCAAAATAGTTTCATATCAGAGAATCCCAAAAATCAAAATCATAAAATGTGAGGAGGTGCACGATCAAGCCTTCGCCTTCCCGCGATCATCCGAAGTACCTGAAACAAAATCCAAAACTCTAAGCCCGAAGCTTAGTGACTTTCCCCCAAAATACCAACGCCATACAAAACAGAACAATATCATAAAAAAAACATGCATATAGAGTCTTCAGTATGACTGGACTGCCTTACCGGCCTTCAGTCTATCTGGCCCACTCTCAGAACCTTCAGCATGTCTGGACCGCCCTACCGGGCCTTCAGCCTGTCTGGACCGTTCTCCGGGCCTTCGGCCTGACTGGTACCCCTCGATGGGCCTTTAGTCTATCCGGGCCGCCCTGGGTCTGTTGGCCTAGAGCACAAAGTAGGGCCGCCTCAACCTACCTGCAATCACACAATCACCATATATATATCAAACGCTGGCTAGCACGTACAAACAATCATACAGATCTAACAGATCACTAATCATATCATCATCCTATATACCATGATACAGATCTAACAGATCACTAAGCATAGTACCATCATATATACCAGGATACAGATCCAACAGATCACTAAGCATATCATCATGCGATAACCAGGATAACAATCCAAAAAGGGCCGACCTTGGTGCCTTCGACCCTGTTGGCATAGTAAGGAAAACTCACCTCACAAGTAGTGCTGAACCGATAAAATCGAATACCAACTCACAGCTTTGAAATCAACTGCCTGTAATCACCATATAACTAATTCCATTAAAATCCCAAATTACCAAAATACCCTCAGAAGTCAAACTTGGTCAACCATGGTCAAAGTCAAAGTCAACACTCAAGGTCAACAGTCCATGTTGACCCAATTCGTCGAGTGCATCTACTGACTCGTCGAGTTCCTTCATATCTCAGAAGATGGTGAAAAGCTCGAGACAACTCGTCAAGTTGCCAGAGCAACTCGTCGAGTTCTTCAGTGTTCATAAAACCGGGAAAACCCTAGATAACTCGTCGAGTCATCTCATCTACTCGTCGCGTTTATTCGGAATCCAGAAAGCGGGAAAACCCGCCTCAACTCGTCGAGTTGGCTAAGCAACTCGTCGAGTTCCTTCAGCCTTTTCACATTCAGTCCTTTCCAGTCGAATCCAAAGCTCCAAACTACAGATCTAGTCCCCTAGGGTTAAGATACCACGTAAAGTTGCTAACGCTACGTCCATGCATGGCATCAAAGGGTTTAAAACACTTATATGAAGCTTAAAAAGGGGTTTAGGGCATGGAGGATGGCCAAAGCTTGATAAAGTTTTAATCTTTAGGCACAAGGAGGCCTAGAGGTTTCCAGATCTGAAGTCACAACTTGAAATCATGCTCAACTCCAAAAATGGGCTAAAAAGGCACTAAACCTCCATAGGAGGAGATCTAAGAAATAAGAGGTCAAGGTATAGACTTTATACCTCCAAATGGCTGCAAGAACATTGAGAATTCCGGATCTAAAGCTTCACCCTTCAACCTTGCACCACCAACTTCAAGCTTCTTCAAGAAAAGCACCAAATAACACTCTTTAAGCTCGCAAACACTCAAAATGGAGAAAGAGGCGCGATTAGGGTTTTATCTGGACTAAGGGGACGATGAGGGAGGCCACAAATGAGTCATAGGGTCTTTAAATAGGGTGCAAAATCCTAAAAATTAGGGTTTCCTAATCAGCCGTCAACTCGTCGAGTTGGGGCCTTCCAACTCGTCGAGTAGACCCTAAAAAATGTGCGACCATTAAACTCTACAAGACGAGTTGGAGCCTTCCAACTCGTTGAGTTGACCTGAAAATACATATATAAGTTTTTAAATTCAAACCTGGAGATTGGGATGTTACAACTATCCCCCACTTGAACTAGGATTCGTCCTCGAAGTCTGCTGTGGTGAACAAATCCGGATAATGCTCCCGCATATCGGCCTTAGGCTCCCAAGTCCACTCGGATCCCCTCCGATGCTGCCACTATACCTTTACAAAAGGTATCTCCTTGTTGTAAAAAATCTTTACCTTTCTTTCTAAGACAACCACCGGCTTCTCAACGTCATTCAGGCGCTCATCCACCTGAATGTCATCTTGTGACACAACCACATCCTCATCCAAAACGCACTTTCGCAATTGCGAAACGTGGAATGTGCTATGGATCTGACTGAGCTCCTCCGGGAGATCCAGTCTATAAACCACCTTGCTAACCCTGGCAATAATCCGAAATGGCCTAATGTATCGGGGACCAAATTTCCCCTCTTCCTAAAGTGAATCACACCCTTCCAGGATGAGACCTTCAGTAGTACCATGTCACCAACCTGAAACTCCAACTCAGATCAGCGTCGGTAGGCGTAACTCTTCTGCCGACTCTGAGCAGTTTGCAACCGCTGCCTGATCTGCTGAATCATCTTGGTAGTCTACAGAACCACCTCGGTCCAGCCCATCATCCTGTGACTAACCTCTCCCCAACAGACTGGGGTGCGACATCTCCGTCCATACAACAACTCAAATGGTGGAGCACCAATACTGGAATGAAAACTATTGTTGTAGGAGAACTCTGTAAAGGGTAGGTAGGAGTCCCAGCTCCCACTAAAGTCAACAATACAGGCTCGTAACATATCCTTGAGCGTCTGGATGGTCTGCTCGCTCTGGCCGTCGGTCTGCGGATGATAAGCTGTACTGAAATACAGCCGCGTGCCCACTTTCTCGTGGAACTTCTGCCAGAAACGGGAGGTGAACCGAACATCACGGTCTGAAACGATAGAGACCGGAAACCCACGACGAGCAACGATCTCGCGAATATACACATCGGCCAGCTTCTCAGCCGATGAGCTCTCCCGAATGGGCACTCTTGGTCAATCGATCCACGATGACCCAAATAGCGTCGAAACCCTTTGCCGTCCTCGGCAATTTGGTGATGAAGTCCATTGTCATATGTTCCCATTTCCACATGGGAACCTCTAGAGGTTGTAGCTTGCCATGCGGCCTCTGATGCTCGGCCTTGACCATCCTGCAGGTCAAGCACCTCTCGACATACCAGGCGGTCTCCCTCTTCATACACGGCCAACAGTAACTCAGTCTCAGATCTCGGTACATCTTGGTGGCCCCCAGGTGAATAAAGAAGCGATACTTATGAGCCTCCTCCAGTACATTCTGTCTGACCCCACCAGACATCGGAACCCATACCCGACCACAAAGGATCAACAATCCCCGACTATCCTGCACGAATATGGTGTTCGCGCCCCTAATCCTCTGCAGCTTCCAATTCTCCTGTCGTACACCCTCGGCCTGAGCTTCCCTGATCAAGCTCACAAGTGGAGAATCCACTGATATCCTCATACATGCCGCTGGAACCGAAGATCCAGCCGACTTACGGCTCATGACGTCCGCCACCACATTCGCTTTACCCGGATAGTAAAGGATATCGCAGTCATAATCCTTGACTACGTCCAACCACCTGCGCTGCCTCATGTTCAGGTTCGGCTGATCCATGATATGTCTCAAACTCTTATGGTCCGTGTATATGGTACAACGAACCCCGTATATATAATGTCTCCAAATCTTGAGAGCGAATATCACCGCTCCCAACTCCAGATCGTGTGTCGGGTATCTCGTCTCATGCGGCTTTAGATGCCGCAAAGCATAGGCTATCACCCGTCCTCTCTGCATGAGGACTGCTCCCAATCTGGTGATCGGTGCATCACAGAACACCACGAAATCCTCAACTCCCTCAGGGAGTGTCAAAACCGGTGCCTCGCAGAGTCGCTGTCGCAGAGTCTCAAATGCAGTCTGCTGCTCAGGGCCCTACCGGAAATCCACCCCCTTCCTCGTCAGACGAGTGAGGGGTACTGCAATCTTGGAGAAATCATGTATGAATCTTCGGTAGTACCCTGCCAATCCCAAGAAGCTTCTGATATCCGAGGAAGATTTCGGAACCTCCCACTGCATAACCGCCTCGACCTTGGCCAGATCGACCAAAATCCCCTCCTAGTTAACGAGATGTCCAAGGAACTGAACCTCTCGCAACCAAAACTCGCATTTCGAGAACTTGGCATACGACCGTTCTCTCCTCAAGACTCCCAATAGCTCACAGAGATGCTCCTCATGCTGCTCCCTGGTCTTGGAATATACCAAGATATCATATATGAACACAATGACTGAGCGATCGAGCATCGGCCTGCATACCCGATTCATCAGATCCATGAATATTGTCGGTGCGTTGGTGAGCCCAAACAGCATCACCACGACCTCGTAATGTCTGTAACGAGTCCGAAATGCAGTCTTCTCCGCGTCCTCCTCCCTCACCCTGACCTGATGGTACCCAGACCTCAGATCTATCTTGGATAACCAAGATGATCCCTGCAACTTATCGAAAAGATCTCTATCCGCGGAAGTGTATAACGGTTCTTCACCGTCAACCTGTTCAACTCCCGGTAATTAATGCACATCCGGTGTGAACCATCCTTCTTCTTGACGAAGAGAATCGGTGCTCCCCATGGAGAACTGCTTGGACGGATGAACTGCTTGCCCAACATCTCTTGCAACTGAGATGACAACTCCTGCATCTTAGGCAGTGCCAATCGGTACGACGCCTTGGAAATAGGGGCCGCACCTGGTACAAGGTCAATCCTGAACTCGACCTGCCTCTTCGGAGGCACTCCGGGTAACGTCACCGGAAGCACATCAGCGAACTCTCTGACGACTGGAACCTCTGAAACCGAGACCTGATCCATGACCTGCGTATACACCACATACGCCAGATAACCCGCACACCCATGCTGAATATACTGCCGATCCCTAGCGGCTAAACAGAACACTGAACCTAATCTGGTGCCCTCACCATAGATAACCAGCTCTCCCCCACTTGGGGTTTGAACCACCACACGTTGACCCTCGCAGTCGATCATGGAACCGAAACGACTCAGCCAGTCCATAACTACTATCACATACACATCCCCCATGGGAATCAGAATCAAGTCAATTGGAAAGGATACCCCGAAGATCTCCAGAACGCAACCCTGATAAAATGAAGAAGCAGAAATCATGTGTTCGTTGGCGATGGAGACACACAACGGACACTCCAGCTCTCCTAAGAGCAAACCGAACTCCCTACTAAAAGATCGAGAGATAAAATACCGACTCGCCCCCAATTCAAACAATACCATCGTAGGTAAGGAGTTCACTAAGAACGTACCTATCATAGGTACAAACACATAAGCATAAAACAGATATAACCAATAATATAAAGGATAGAAACATATCAGCCACCGCATCCGGTGCTGTCCTGGCCTCCTCGGCTGTAAGCTGAAAAGCGCGTCCCCGAGCCCTCGGGGGCTCTGCTCTACCCTGACTCCCATCAGTAATCCTCAGTGTAGCCGGCGCTGGAGCCTGCGCCGGCCTGGCAGCGAGCAATGGACAGTTGGTCTTCACATGACCAACCTGATCACAGTGGTAACAAATCCTAATATCCTGTATCGGGGCTAACTGGCGGTAATCCCTCGCAAAGTGCCCCTCCTTGCCACACTTGCAGCTCACACCACTGGATCGACAAAGTCCAGAATGACCCTTCTCGCACTTCCCACAAGTGCGGCCGCGCTGACCTCCAGACCTAGAATCGGCGGTCTTGGACCGCTTCGGCGTAGGCTGTGACTGTGTTGGGGCCTGCCTATGCTCTCTCAACTGCAACTCAATCTCAAGCTCACGCCTCCTAGCGGCCTCCTATAACTCTAGTAATGTGTCACAATGTTGGGTCGCAACGAACTGTCTGATGTCAGTCTTGAGCATGCCCAGATAACAAGTCATCTGAGCTTGCTCGGAAGCAAACTCTAGGAAAAACATCACCCTATCAGTAAACATACGGGTGATCTCTGTCACCGACTCCAATCCCTGTCTCAAATCCAAAAAAATCATGTGCCAGCTGCTCTCGCTCAACCCGCGGAATGTAGCGAGTGCAGAACATCTCCCTGAACTGATCCCAAGTAACCGCAGCTCTTTGCTCATCAGAATACGACCTCATCATCAATCTCCACCAGTCCTTCGCTCCGGACCTTAGCAGGTTCAGAGCACACCTGACCTTCTGGTCAGTAGGACATGAGCATGTGAAAAAGCATCCCTCAACGCCAGATAGCCATCTCATGGCTATGATCGGGTCCTGAATCCCATCAAAAGTTGGGGGCTTCGTGTTATTAAATTCTCGGTACTGAAAGGCCCGACCAGCCCCACCAGCAGCAACTACTACGGCTGCGGAGGCTGCAGCTGCAGCCGTCTCAGCTATGGATGCATAACGCTCATCGAAGTACTCAACCATGGCAGTCTTGATAGATCCAAACATCTCTGGCAACTGTGCCCGAAATAGTGCAACAACCTCATCGTGCAGGATCTTCCGAATCCTAGCATCCAACTCCTCCGGTCTCATCTGACCAGTGGTCCCTGTCACTGCTGCTGGCCTGCCCTGACTGCCAGCTCCTGATCCTAATCGGATCCGGCCTCAAATCGCCTCGTAGTCACCATTCTGAAAATACACCCAAAATATATCAGATACTCCATATAATAACAGGGAACCAACTCCCAACAAAGCCCTAGGGGTTGTGACTTCCTTGCTATGCGTATGGGTCCTGTGCTTTCAGTAGTACGGGCCCATACTACCTTCCACACCTACCCATATTTGTCTCAAGGATCATCACAACACCCTAACAGTGTACATAAGCATAGGCTAGCGCTCAATCCTCACTCCTAGAGGAAGGCTAGATATCTCACAACTGGCCGACTGACCCCACACAACTCGTCCATGAAACTTCCACCAACCATGCAGCACTCGTGTATGCTAGCCATACATAACACTGGACCCTATAGACATTTGAATATCTATTTCTACCCTCAGCCCTTCATTAAACAATAGCATGAAATAAGGCTAAACCAAACATTCTCATGCTATAAGATCTTAGTTATATACAACCATGATGCATACACTAAGCAACGACAGTAAGGATGTCATATTCATATAAGGAAAACCCTAGATTATCAGGCATCATATAATCAGGCAAGTCTATCATGCAATTCCTGAAGATCCCTAGCCTATCACTAGCATGCTGTTCTAATGTTCTGATATACCGAAGATGATTGTGTCGAGATTGCTAGAGAACCCCGTGAAAATGATTTCCCCTGATATCACAGTACAAAACAGGATAGAGATCGTTAGACGACGTCTGAGAGGGGTTCTCGGGACGAAGCTCCGACGATCAAGTTAGTATGAGATCTGAGAGAGATTGTAGTAGATTACAGAAAAGAGATTATTTCTTCCCCTTCCTTGTGAGGAAGAAGGATCCTTTTATACTTGTTTATGAGGCGTGTTCCCCAACTGATTCCGCTGAGGATTCCCTCGTGAGGTGCGACGTGACGGACCCATATTGGAGGGTCCTCTGTCACGTCTTTTACCTCATTCTCTCATTGGCTGGAAGGAGATCTTCCAAAAGTTTACAAAGATCGTGTCTATCGTCTAATGGACGAGTGGGACTCTCTGATTGGTCCCACGTTGGTCGGGGTGTAGTTCCCTGGAGAAGGGGTTAGGGCGTGGCTCTGCACCTTAACCGCCATAACAGCGCTCTTCGTGTTGGCGAAGGCCCAGACTTGGCTTTAGACTGGGTTCTGACCAGGCCAAGCCCGGTGTTAGTTTGACTTCTTTTTTTACGTTCCCCTGAGGGATACGTTAACAAGTCCCTTAGACTCGTAGGTATATGCGTCAGCTTTGACAACATCGTCGTTCGAGTCTTCATCTCAACACGTGTATGCCCAGGATTAGTTTTGTCGTTTGACAGGCCTTAGGCTGCGTTGTCAATATGTGTTAGTCCCGTTGGGAGACGGTTCGTGACGCCAGTTTCACCTTTAAAATCCCCCTTTTCCCCCAGGCTTTTCATCCTCACATCCCTATTTTGGCTTTGTAGTATCAATCTGAATATTCCATTAACTTCCTTTTGATTGTTCATCCTTTTTTCGACAATGGACCGTTACGATAGAGTCCCTACTGCCAAGGAGTTTCAATTTCTGCAAGACCACTTCGACTTCTTACCGGAGCATGGTGTAATGATTCCGGTAAAGGGGGTATCGATCTAAGATCGTCCTCCAGGGAAATTTGGAGTCCCCATTCCTTTGTTTGAAGCGGGGTTGCGCCTGCCGACATCGGATTTTTTCGATATGATCGTGCAACATTACGGTTTTACCGTCGATGAGTTAACCTTAAGCGCTGTCAATAAAATCGTCGTTTTTGAACTGATCTGTCGTTATTTGGGTCGCGTTCCCACTTTCTTAGTTTTCAGTTACTTTTTCTGTTCAACTACAAACTCCGGCGTCCGTACCCTAACGAAGCAACGAGGTATTCATCAACTGATCTCTGAACTGGATACTTCGAAGAAAAACTAGCAAAGGAAATGGCTTTGGGTCGACTGGAACCTCGTGGGGCATGGGTATCATAGAAAACGAGACTTTACGAACCGTCTCTTCAAGCTGTTTGGGGACAATCTGACTCTCGGCAAACGGTTGGGGAGCGTTACTGTTAATGGAGAAAACTGGGAAGACTTTATTATTGACGCGGCCGGTATGAGTGCCGCCTGGAGGGCTCGTGGGAAGATGGCGCAGATGTTCGTCATGAGATGCGGTATTAACTCATCTCCTTATCCCCCTTTTTTTTTTGAAAAAGGAGTGAGAATATGGGATCTTATTGGCTCGTGAGATCTTATTTTTGGCGTTTGCTTTCACAGGTGCTTAAGTCGATATTTCTTTGGAGATGGCCCTGCGTGGTCATTATCAGGGCAAACTTTGCCACCGGGAGATCAATCTGGTGGAGAATCTTCCTCCTCCTATTTCTGAAAGACGCATGCGAGAGCTTTCTAGACTGCCCTTGGCAGGAAGAGGAAATGTTGGTTCAAGTGGACCTGCTTCGCCTTCCCAGCTGGACGTTGGGGTCGTTTCCCCAGTTCGTTTACCAGTTCCATCTTCTTCTGCTTTACCTGCAGGAGCACGGGTATACAAAGGTAATGCTCTTATTCGGAAAAGGCGAAGTTTTCGCATGGTGCTGTCGTCATACGAGAAGACGTAATCCGATGATGCGGGCCTCCGTCCTCGTAAGAGGCGCAACACCGTGTCTGTGGCCAAACGATGCCCTTGGTGATAAGTTATCGGTGCCCGTGCAGAAAGAGGAAATGTTGGTGCCTGGTTCTTCGATAACACCACCTCCACCGCTTACTGGTGCGCTTTCAACTGATCTTGGTCCCAGCTCTATGTTTGGGAGCGTGCTAGGTTTTCGTGGAAGTTCTTCCCGGCCGTAGAGGTCTCTAGTGGTAGGCGAAAGGGGAACTGTGCCTCACTCTTCTTCGTTCAAAGCTTATATTCTGGACTGGGTGATTACTAGGGAGTCTTTACTATCGGAGGATGCCACTACCCATGAATGGAGTGGCAGTGCTCATCCTCTGGCCACGATGGAGTTTCTTACGGGCCAATCGAGGGCTCGTGCAGCTGATGACCTACGTTATGTTGTGGCGCAGGCTTCTGCTCTGACGGTTGCTGCTGCCAACCGGGTTTGCCGAGCCGGTGTGAAGAAGCGCAGTTGAGATTTTTGCACAGTACCATCGCCAACCTAAAGGAGGAGGTCCATGATGCAGATGTTGAGCGTCACATTCTTTCTAAACAGAACTGCATTATGTCCTGCGAGAAGGCCATTCTGGAGGAGCATGCAGTCACTTTGGAGAGCCAAAAAGAACACGTTGAAGGTCAAGTGAGCTCTCTCACTCGAGAGAAGTATGTGCTAGCTAACAGACTGTCCAGGTGTCAACGTCAACTGGCTCGAGCCCGTGTTGAAGGTGTTGTTGCTCGAGGTAGTTTGTAGTGGGTGTTGGAGAAGGGGGGGTTCGTGTGATTGACAGAGTCATAGAGAGCGATGAGTTCGCCAAATGGGTCCAGGGTGTTCGCGAGGCTTGTGAAGCCCTTGGGTTTGAGAAGGGGAGGCAACTGATTGGTTACTCCACATCTTCTGGTAAATCCGAAGCCCCGGGTCCTGGCCAAGTGGCGAGCAGGGCCAAGGAGGTCGACACTGCCCTTACATCCTTTTCCGAGACGGATTTTGATGGCCTCTTCCATTTAGGGGAGTTAGATTATGATGGTTTCCGTCAGTTTTGTGGCAAGTTGAGTCCAGGAGGTTCTTCATCAGACTCTGAGGGATGATTTGTGTTTGCCCCTTTTGTTTGTTCTGTAATGTAACTGTTTTTCTATGTACTATGTGTATAGTGTAAAACACTAGTTGTTAATAACCATAAACTGTGTTTTCTTTTTTTTATTTGGCATGGAAGTGTTCTCTTCTATTTTCTTGTTGTATGTATACACATTGTTGTGGCATGTTAACACATATATTGTGATTTTTCCTTGTTCTAGGGTTTGCGTTGTGTGCTTCAGATGTCGCATAGCTGCTATTACTGAGCTATGCTCCGTTGATTTGTATGCTTAGTTAGGCTTATTGTGTTAAGCCGTGAAATGTTAGTCATTGTAGAAGACTGTACTGTATGGTCTATCTGTCAATACATAGGCCGAGATCGTCACCTCAAGACCTTTTACTGTTGTAATATCAGGGGAAAGGTTATGAATCTTTTAGAACCCCTTTTACTATGCCATTAATTTTGATTCATACATTCTCGGCTCTGAGATGTTATTGGCACATTGTAGGTAAAGATTATGACTCTTTTAAGACCTACGGTTGCATCCTTGCATAGATTTTGCTCAAGTAGCGTAGGTGATCAGTGGTTGTTGCTACTTGGAAAATATACACAACCTCTATACTTTGTGTTTTTGCAATACAGAATTCTGGAAAGCTTTTTTAAAATGCAAATTATATTATTTCTTGAAAGGAAAAGAAAGACATAAGACAATAGACCCTGAATGTCTAAGTGTCAGGGTGTATGCCCGGTTTTTGCTTCGACGCCTGGAGTATGGTTATCTTGTGCGGATTTCGACCATACTCCTTTTCTAGGCCTTTGCTTTATTTTTGATTGAGTGCTCTGCTATGGCTACCTCATTTCGACTGTGTCTATGTGCCTCATCTGTTGCAAGTGCTTTTTGATAGGTTGGGGTTTCCTCCTGTTTCCGCCAACAGTGCCCAGCGTGAGAGGGAGAGGAACTTAGTTGTTTATGCTCTGAAGGTGCCTGTACTTTCCTTTCTTCTCGACACAGTGTTGGATGTAACCGTGGGAAGTACCTCCCCGCGGCCTGGTGAGAGTGCCACCCGCGCTTTCTAGCGCGCCTATCAACCTTGCGTCTCACACCATTGCTTGGGATGTCGTTTAGTGTGTCGGGGGCACCTGTTAATTGTCTCCCATAGGAAAGTTTGCGTGGTGGGAGGATTGGCCCTTTACCTCTAGCTTTGGTGCTTATGGTGCCTATTTCCTTCATTCCATGAGGTTTTGGTCCATATTCTGCATTGACCAAAATGTACTTTGAGTGTCGAATCACTCTCTGGCCTGGCACTTCTCGGCCATCGGTTATGGGCCTGGCTGGTGCCTTTGCCTGTGAGTGGACGATTCTTTGCTTTGCGGTTTTCGCTTCATACTTTGGTTGATTCATCTTTAGGTCAACGCTTTCTTCCTTCTGTGGGAGAGACGTTGTGAGCCGACCGAATACATCTCGTTGTCTTTTCCTGGACTCGTGGGTCAGCGCTTGTGCTGCTGCCGCTCTCTGCTATGGATCTTCCACCTTCTGATGACCTTCGCTCCGAGACCATTGGGTTTCTCGCTTCCTTTCCCGTTGGGTGTCGCATCCATTACCCGGCTTGGCTGCCACTACCATTGCCGATCCGTCACCCTTGCTGAATTTGAGAACACCGTGAAGAGTAGACGGAATCGCTTGCAGCTAGAATAGCGATGGCCGGCCTAGTAGAAGGTTGTGATTAGTCGGGTGGTCGACAACCGAGAATTCGAGCGACCTTGTTATCCGTTTGGTTCCATCATGGCTGATCAATGTAAATGGGAGAGTGACTATTCCTGTTGGCCATATGTCATGGTCAGTGAACCCAACTAACAGGCCTTGGCGTGGTAGCTGGATGTGCTTTTTCCATTCAATTGGTACTACCGAAGGCAGTGTTCATAAATCACGTTGACCCTGTTTTCGGTATCGATGTATACTTGTTCAATCACGTTGACCCTGCACGTATGTTACTTGTGGCTGAGACAGTGCAGGTGTTGCACCTGGCGTCTTCTGTGCAAGTTGGTTGAAGATCGACGGTTGTTGTGAAAATATCGGCACATGAGACAGCCCTGCCATGGCGACGTGTGGGTGGACCATCAGGGGATATTGTGGCCGCGGCTGAATGGTGTGAGGGATCCAGGTTCCGATGCCGGAAACGTGTGGGAAGGATTATTGTTGCGAGGCAGGGATCTCTGTTTGTTGCGTTGCGATGATCTGGGGAGTTGTGGTTACGATTGCTACTTGTGGGGTTGTGTTGGTTGGTGGGTGCCATAAATTAGCTATGTAAGTGGCCGCCGTTTCAGCTGCAGAACTGGACGGTGTCTGTGAGGCCGGTGTGCGGTTTGAAGCGTGCTCCTCCTAAACGGAGGTTTTCCCGCCATCAAATGACTGCATTGGGCGTAGCGGGCTTTTCGCCGCTGCCCCTGATGTCACTGGGATATCACCTGCCATTGTTGCTTTTTGGGTTTGCTTCGTGGATGTATCGTTCTAATGATACGCCCGGATGACGCCAAATGTTGTGATATATCGGAGGTGATTGTGTCGAGATTGCCGGTGAACCCCGTGAAAATGACTTCCCCTGATATAACAATACAAAACAGGATAGAGATCGTTAGACGACGTCTGGGAGGGGTTCCCGGGATGAAGCTCTGACGATTAAGTTAGTATGAGATCTGAGAGAGATTGTAGTAGATTACAAAAAAGAGAGAATTATGTCCCCTTCCTTGTGATGAAGAAGGATCCTTTTATACCTGTTTATGAGGCGTGTCCCCCAACTGATTCTGTTGAGGATTCCCTCGTGAGATGCGACGTGGCGGACCCATATTGGAGGGTCCTCCATCATGTCTTTTGCTGTCACACCCCGCTAAAGCAGAAACGCAAGATATGACATCGATAAAGGTTTCATTGCAAAAGATAAAGACACATCACCATAGTAGTAGTTAAAAGTTTACAACCCATAATTCAAACAAAACAAAATACAAGTTTTCCAAAATGACATTGTTCAAAAGATAACTTCATAAAATAACTTCCACACGATGCAACATGCTCTATGATGATGAATCTTTATACCCACTTACTAATTATTTTCTGAAAAAGCATGTAAAACGAGGGTCAACTATGAAAATAGTTGGTGAGTTCACAAGTTTACAAAATCAAGATTTGGTATAAAACTTTCCATAAATACAAGTACATTGCTATAATGAGAAACAAAGTTCATTGCTATAATGAGAAACAAAGTTCATTGCTATAATGAGAAACAAAGTTCATTGCTATAATGAGAAACAAAGTTGATTGCTATAATGAGAAACAAAGTTAATTGCTATAACGAGAAACAAAGTTCATTGCTATAATTAATAAGCAAGTTTATATGTATATGAATAAACAATGAGTTCACAACCAAGCCTATGACTGATGCCCTATCAAGATCTATGCTTATCGTTCCATAGATGAATATGGTATCATGCACTCAAGCAATCGGGCGAGTGAGGAGTTGTCAATTCCTAATAGCACTATTCATAATGACCATTGGCTCAAAGAGTTAATGGTTGGAGTAAAGTGGAAGGGACTTAAGACGGTAAGACCTCATGTTTTAACAATAACATACACATACACAACAAAATATAGCAAAATATAACAATCAAGTTTGATACAATTCAACATAAATACATCAATCATAAATAGTTTTGACATGCTTTTCCACCCCAAAAGATAAAAACCGAAAATAGGGGGAATGTGTGAATACTCACAATGTTTCAAGTAGCTACAAGTGGTGCCTCGGAATACACCAATGCCTTTACTACCGGGATCCTACGACATCAAACACACGCTAGTGAGTTTCTATGTCGAAATCTAATGCTAATATATTAAATTCTACATATAGAGAAATGCCAAATTTTTGTTCTAATATTGGTTTTATATTAAATGGGTAACAATTTTTCTGAAATGGTGATATTTTATAACTCATGTGATTAAGATAATTCTGGATATTATTTTTCAGGTTTTTGTAATATTAATTGAGGGTATTTCAACACATTTAAAGGTGTTTTAAACTCCTAAAACTCCAAGAAATATTATCAAACAATTTCCAAAATTCATCAAATTTTACATTTTCGTTCCAAATACAGTAGAGGTCTTCCATAAATTTTCCCTTGAATTTTTGATGTGATTAACTTTTTTTTCCAAATTTTTAAGCCTTCATAACAAAATAAATTCGTGAAAAATAGCATCCAGATGATAAAATTCCCAAACTTTTTATAATACTGCCATTAAACATACTTAAGCTGGAAAAAATATAAAAATGGGTTTCTAAATAGTTTAACCCAATTTTATGATTTTTGTGCATTTATTTTAACAAAAATGGAAATAAATAGAAAACAGTTTCCAAAATTGCCCAAACTTTTTGTAACACTGTTATTATACATATAGAAGCTGTGAAAAATATAAAAGATATTTTTCAATTAGTCTTGCTATTTTTCTTTGTTTTATTCTCTTGAATAATCATTAACTGGTGAATAATTATCAAACAGTTAAAGTAAATCACCACAATTTTTGTAAACTTTATTTATAGTGTACATAATCCAGGAAAAATACCAATGGTGATTTTATATACTGTAATATGATTTTGTGGATTTAAATGTATTTAATCTTAGAAAATAGAAGAAAAAAAGCATATTGAATAGAAAAATCATCAAAATTTAAAGTTCTAATATATTATAAGGTCTTCTGGTAAATTTTCATGAGTTTTGGATGAGTAGGACTATTTTTCCCATTATTAGTCCATTATAAATACAAAATTCGGGGAAAAATAGGTATGCATTATGAAAAATTCTGAAAACATTTTTCTGAGTATTCCACATGAGGTAGGATCTGTGAAAAATCTTAGATAGCCTTTTCACATTCTGTAAAGTGGTTTTATGCTTTATTTGAATTAAACAAAAAGAAAATTCAAAACCATACCAAATAGTAACCAAAATCGATGAAACTTACTGAGATGTCATCATTTACTTTAGGGGTCATCCACGAATTTACCTAGGATTTATAGACCTCAGAAAGTATTTTAAATGATTTATGGCCTTGTTTTCTTGTAACAATTTTAATAAATTAAAGAAATGATAAAAACTCCTGGGATTTTCCAGATCCTCATATCATCGTTCTGGGAATCTGAGGAAATTTTATTTCGAACAGAAAAGGATATCTAGATTTTTTTATGAATAAAATCATTTACATGCACTATTAACAATGTACTTTGATCATCAAGCTCTTTAACTTGATATTCATCACATGCATCACGTTTTGAAGACCATGCATGGACATATTTTGTTCATAGTGATGTTTTCAAAGGAAAAACTTGAATGTATAAGGTAGATGAATCTTCAAAACTTGTAAAAATTCATATTTTAGGGTTTGACATAGGTTTTGGTCCTTGGATTTCACCATCAAACAACATGCATGTTGTTCTTGGGTGAAACCCTACCACCATCATCATCAAACTCAAAATTCATGGATATGTTCATGAATGTTCATAAAGAATGGTGTAGAAGAAGGAGAAGTGCAAGAAAAGCCTTTAAAACAAGAAAGAAAAATGAAGGAAGATGAAGGATTTTTGTGATTACCTTGAAGAACAACCCTAGAAGATGAAGATTTGAAGGTTGAGAGATGTTCTTGGCTGGAGAATTTCGTGGGTTTTGAGAGAGAAATAGAGAGTTTGAGTGTGGTAAAGAGTTGAGAGTGAGTGAGAGAGAGAGAGAGAGAGTGAAGGGAAGTTGGAGTGTAAGAGAAGATAAAATGATTGAAAGACTTGGGGAAGAGGGAGCATGGGATGTGGTGGACGATTTTTTTAGTATGAGAGGGGTCTTTTCTCTCATAATTTAATTTTTATATAATTTCTCTTTAATTTTTATAAAACCCTAATTTTTATAAAAAGGCTTCTTTATTTAATTCTTAACTTATTAAAAATCTTTGTTTTTAGCTCATAAAATATGATGAATGTTTGATAATTAAATTGTTTATGTCTTTGATTATATCCCATAACTTAATTATTTAAATTTGATATAATAAGGTTTATAACAAATCTTATAGAGTTTTTAGGTTTTAAAGTTTATAAATTTGGATTTTTGGGCTCTTTTGGGCTTTTGAAACTTTGTTAGATATTTACCATCATGTTGAAATGAGATTAGAAGATTTTAATTTATTTTTAGGGGTTTATACCCTTTTTTTTTAAATTGTAACAATTGTTTAGAGTTCGTTCTAATTCGGGTATTGGCATTTCCTACAGTAGCTAGACAACTTACTAGAATCGTAAGAGTCAAGTATATTAGTCCTAGATTTTAGTTGGATCCTAGTTTATACAAGATTGTGACCTAATTTCTATTACTAGGTCATGGCTTGATGTGCATATATGGTTTATAAAAAGCTGAATGAGTCCGAGAATGACCTGAATTTGACAGTTCTCACATTTGCCTCATTCTCTCATTAGCTGGAAGGAGATCTTCCAAACATTTACGAAGATCGTGGCTATCATCTAATGGGCGAGTGGGACTCTCTGATTGGTCCTACGTTTGTCGGGGTGTAGTTCCCTGGAGAAGGGGTTAAGGCGCGACTTTGCACCTTAACCACCATATCAGCGCTCTTCGCGTTGGCGAAAGCCCGAACTTGGCTTTACACTGGGTTCTGACCAGGCCAAGCCCGATGTTAGTTTGAATTCTTTTTTGACGTTCCCCTGACGGATACGTTGTCACACCCCCAAATCAGAACGGCGGAAACGTTCGGGGGCGGAGGACGTCATGTAAGTATCACAACACATGCATTATAGTAATCAAAGTACAAACAACCATTGCATTAATAAGTATAAGTTTTACATAAGTGTTTAAACATTACATATTCAAACATCGAAATAGATACAGTAGAAGACAAGAGTCGCAGTACAGTAATAGGCAGTCTTCTCAAAAGCTTCGGGAGTATACATGTCTACTGGATTCCTGAGAATACAAGTTATTTTGAAAGAGTAGATCAACATTTAAGCTGGTGAGTTCATAAGTATTTTAGTTATATGAAGTATACTTTAAGTTCTTAGAAAAGTTAACTGGTTCCTCCAGAAAATCCTATATCTTTCGACGTGATAATATGATAACCATAATAGTTCTCTATATAATTACTTAGTTTATACTAATCATATATAACCTAATATCAAACTGACAGTTAAATGGGTGAATCTGCCCTAAGCCCACAACCAAACAAGGAACAAGAAGTAAGGCGGAAGTCACACATTTCACTGTCAGTCGGATATTGATTATGTATAAGTCTGGTGTATAAACTAAGGAATTATAAAGTTAACCATTTTGAGGTCCTTTATGTTATACTAATTTTAAGAGAATGAATGATGATGTTCCAGAAAATTCTATATTTTCTGCTTTACATCTGATAAGTAGTTTTAATTCCATAAAACTGTTCCATATAAGTAATATTATACTTATAATAAGGTTTAACATAATTTTAACTATCTATAAATTTATAAGAAGGATGTCTTCCTTCTTGTTGATGAAAAGTAGTTTTAAATCCCATAAAACCGTTCTGATAAGTAGTTTTAATCCCATAAAACCGTTCTGATAAGTAGTTTTAATCCCATAAAACCGTTCCATTTTGAATTATGAAAAGTGAATACTACAGTAGTATTTCTTAAAAAGAATAAACTACTGGTGAATAACTACCCTAATATTATCCTGGTTAATTAGGGTTTAAAATGTGATAACGTTGTAACCATGCTGGACTAGAATGAACACGACGACCTACTGGTGTCGAAACAGAATATGTGACATTTGTCACCCCATGGTTGGTCTGCCTGACTATAGCTAGCAGTCGGGATGTGGGATTGTCAGTACCGTATAGATCTATACACACAATGCCCGCTCTCCCTCCAGGAGACTCTAGTTACAAGAATATAACATAGCAAGTATTGTTATGTCCTGAATACGTACCATCACATTTTACTTTGAATAAAGATCGAATTATATCCTTTTCTTGATAAAGTAGTTTAGATCTCGTATACTTATCTAGGAAAAATAGATTTCTCGTTTGTTTCATAAATTATACCTATTATAATTTATACGTTCTATCTGATTAGCATGATCTATCCTGAAAGTATCCATTTGCTCAACATGATACAAAGGTAATGATACTGAATGAAGTAACATTTTATATTCCCATATGTATAATGTATATAATTAAGAAGGAAATGACCTTCGGACAAATATCCTCACCTTAAACCACATCCAAACAAGGAAAAGGAGATAAGGTAACTCATTAGTCCTAAGCCTTTAAATCTTATTTATATACTTATACATATATGAACATGATTTTGACAATTATAATATGAAATAGTTTATAAAATCTTTTTCAAAGAGTTTAACAGTATTAAAAGAGTTTTAACAGTGTTTCAAAAAGAGTTTACATGACTTTAAAGATTTAACATGACTTTAAGTCATTTTGGAAGTATTTGGTAATCCTTAAAAGCATAAGAAAATCCTTTGTGTAATAGATATCATATACAATTATTAACACAATTTAACAATTGTGTTCAACTTGTATTCCCCCCCCTAAAAAGCATTAAAAATAATTTGAAAAGGTAGATTAAAGGGGTATGAAGTCACCTTATGTGGGTGATTCAATTGAAGATTCGCGTAAGGATGAGAGGTTCCACGAATGAAGTCCCGCGACACAAACGAGTCCTAAATGACATATATTGATACATATATGTACATAATTAGTGTAAAAACAACTAATCATGAAGGGAAACAACCTAAGGGACTAAGGAACACTTGAAATGAAGTGTAGAATCACATGTGATTGATCAAAGGGTAGTTCATGGCCACCCTAAGGTGTGTACGGCCAAGGTTCACGGCTCGCCAAGTGTGTACGGCCGTACACACTCCAAAATGGTGCAATTTGGGTCTTGATTCATGGGGATTCATGGGGATTCAAGGGTTCAAGAGTTCTAATAGATAGCAAGTACCTAGAAGTGTTTAAGGTTCATGGTTATGAACTAAACAAGGGTATACGGCCGTAGAAAGAGTGTACGGCCGTACACTCTTGATGATCATGAGTTTGTTGATGTTTCAAGGCTAGAAACAAGTGTTTAACATGTCTAACCAGATGATAGGGGAAAAAATCTCATATTGGAGGTCCTTTAGGGTGTGTACGGCCATTGATCCTATGAACGCGGCCGTACACCCTTCAAGATCATGAAGTTCATGTTGAAACATGAAGAATCAGGGCTTAGATCAAGTGGTCTTTCAAGTATAACAAGTTTAAGGATGAAACACTTACGTTTTTTAGGCTTTGGAGTGTTCTTAGACGAAGCTAGTTGAGAGAGAATGGAGTTGTTTGCGGCTAAAGAAGGAAGAAAAGAAGACAATGAAGTGATTTTATATATATAGGAGGTGGTGTACGGCCACCTTGGGTGTACGGCCGTACACCCATGTTTACGGCCGTACACACCTCTTGATGGTGTGTTTGGCTCGAATGCAACTTGAAGAACCTAAGTTAACTGATCCCTAAACCCAAAACTTGAATGTACTAGGCTTAGAACACTCAAACAGACCCTACACAATGCTAAAAGATAGCAGAAACGAGTCTGACTGTGATTGAATTGAATGACTGTATAAGGTAGAAATTTCGGGTTATCACATCATCCCCCCGTTAGAGAGAATTTCGTCCCGAAATTAGAGTTTAAGCAATTAAGCAATTACAAATAATTAAGTAAAAAGATGAGGATATTTCAGTTTCATTTGATCCTCGCGCTCCCAAGTGAATGCAGGTCCCCGCTTGGCATTCCAACGAACCTTCATTATAGGAATACGGCTTTGCTTTGTTTGCTTGACCTCTCGGTCCATGATTTCTACTGGCTCTTCCACGAAGTTAAGGCTCTCGTCGATCTCGATTTCGTCGAGTGGGATTACAAGAGTCTCGTCGGACAAACAGGTTGAAAGATAAGGACGTGGAAGTTAGGGTGTATGCTATTGAATTCTCAAGGTAGTCAAGGTCTCGAGGTAGTCAAGGTCTATACGTTACTGGATCAAATCTAGTAAGAATCTCGAATGGTCCTCTGTACTTTGGATTTAGCATTCCACGCTTTCCGAAGCGTATCATGCCCTTCCGGTTGAAACCTTCACATGACAAGGTCACCCACCTGGAATTTCAAGGGTTTTATCTTATGGAAAGTGTAGCTTTTCTAATTGACTCTGGAAATTTTACGTCGCTTTCTCGACCAACGAAAGTGCCGTCTGGAAATCGAACCTCCAGCTAGTTGTGTGTCACCTAATCTAGTCCAACACAGAGAGGATCTGCACTTACGACCACAGAAGGTATCTAATGGAGCAACTTTAAATGCTAGCATGGTAAAAGATTCGACTAGTTGATAAATGGGCATCCTTTGCTTTACCCAAGTCGATCTTATATGCTCTCAGCATGACTTCTAATGCTTGAATCGTTCTCTTATTCTGTCTGTTGATTTAAGGATGGTAGGATATACTCATGATTAGCCTAGTTCCCAGAGATTTCTGAAGTGACTGCCTGAACTGGGAGATGATTCTACTATCTCAAATGGAGACAACAGATATTGGAACACCGTGCAGTCTAACTAATCTCTTGGACACATGCTCTAGTTATCCTCTCTATTTTGCCTATTTCTTTACAATGGCAGGAAGTGTGCGGACTTGGCTAATCAGTCGATGATCACCCAAAATGGTATCATGTCCACATGTTGCCTTGTGTAATTTGATTATGAAGCCCATTATAATACGCTACCACTCCCACTCAGATATCTCCGATTGTTATAGTAAGCCTGCGGGCTTTTGCTCAGAAGTTCATGATAAGACTCATACTTGGTTTATCCATCATCACTTCGTGTATACAAGTCGTATATAATTTAGATTTGACAAAACGTTCGGATGGGTGATTCTGCCCCAGGTCCACAACCAGACAAGGAACAGGAGATAGGGTGGAATCACACATCCTAAATCTTGTTAAGTCTAAATTATATACCACTCTCACGTATACACTGTTGGATTAGATGTCTAAGCCCATAACTATTATTGGTATGTACTTGACCCGAGAGTAGCATGGTCCATTTGGGTTGCATATCATCAGGACAATTTGTTAGGATGGACTTTTGAGAGAAGATTATTTATGGTTTATTAATATATTATAAGTTATAATATATATATGAAATCATATGTTTTAATTAGTATCGATCAAGAATTAATTTGGAATTAATTTAGTGATCAAAAGAGACTAATTAAATCTATGGGGACTAATTATGATAATTAGTTATATTTATATGTGTTGGGCTTATGATCCATGTTGGACCAAGTTTATGTATGGATACATAAAGAGTTGGGCCACATGAACCATGGATCATAAAACCCATGGGTATGGATTATGGGTTATACCCATGACCCTTGGAATCCTACATATAAATAGGTTACTCCATAGCCAAAATCACCACTTCTTTTCTTAGAGAGATATGGAGGTGTTTTGGTGCATGGAATTCTCTCTCAAGAGCCACCTTTGTCCTAGGTGTGTTGTGATTCCATTTGAGGCATTTCATACTATTGGTGCTGAGCTCTTAAGGCCAAATACATCAAGACTTCAAGCCACATAAAATGTATGTTTCCCTAACTAGTATATTATATGGTTTATGTCAAATGCATGCTAGTTATAGGTTTAATGCCTTGGAAACCATTTGCATGTATAATAGAGAAAACATAGATCCAAGGTATTTAGGGTTGTATGTGCACCATAGGATGTTGTAGTATACTAAAACCCAACAGTGGTATCAGAGCCATGAGTTGTTTTCTATTATATTTGATGCAAATGTATTTTTTTTTTCAAGTTGAAGGAAAAAAAAAGGAAAAAAAACACATGAAGTTTGTCAAATTTTATGATAATTACTTGATTTTATGAAAAACTAATTATTTATAAAATTTGAGTCACTTTACTACAAGAGTTGAATTAGGTCAATTTATTAAAATATAGAATGATATGATTATTTTATTTGTTTTAAAAGTTTGATCTAAATGGTTTTAAGGAGTTACAAGTTTTGTCATAAAATTTTGGAACTCAAAAGTTTTTTTTAAAGTTATGATCTTAAGAGTTTTGAAACTTCCATAAGTTATGGATGTGAAATGTCTCATTTATTAACTCTTTAGGTTATGAATTCCAAGAGTCTTCAAAGGATAATTGTCAAAGTTTCAAGATTTGTATTAGTTTATATGATTATCTAATTTCTTGAAAATTGTTGATGTGAATTATCTTTACTTATGAGTTTAATCTAGATCATAGAAAAATTATTTGATTATTGTGTTAATTGGAATATTTGATCTTAATGGTTTTTATGAACTCCATAACTTGTACTCAAGTTATGGAAAGTGAAGAGTCACTATTTTTAATGTCATCATTAAATGATTTAATGTCTTCCATAACTTGTCCTCAAGTTATGGAACTTGAATTTTTTTTTCATTAAACCTTAATTAAACTCATAAGTTATGAAAAATCCAAGAGTTTTGAAAGGTTTCAAAACTTGTTCTCAAGTTTTGGAATTTGTAAAGTTACCCCCCATGTATACTTTAATTCCAAACTAGACCTTAGAATTTTAAAAGTTTAAAATTCAACCCTTATACTATTATTATAATTTTAATTATATAGATATGTATACGATAAAGTCGTCTTACCATTAGTAGACCTCATTCACGAAGCCGGTCTATAAGGGGGGTATAAGGTTACTGCCTATAAAATGGCAGTTTAATGGGTGTCCACTCTCACTCACCGCTTCCTTGACCGGTGGAGGGTCGTTAGCCGAACAGGTAGGACAAGGACTATAATTCTCCCTTCATTATAAGTATAATGATAAATACTAAGTAACTAAACACTTATAAATTCCCAATCTTAGTTACTTAGGAAAATGTGAATAAGGTGCTAATCCATGAAATTACACTTTGCACTTTGTTTAAGCTGTTAGTGAAGCGTGTGTGGTTAACCGGCACACTAACCTGGACTTAACAACGTAGGCAAAGGGTAACTTAATGTTTATCATAGTATCGTTGGAGCGTGTGTGGTTAACCGACACATCGATTGAGGGGTAAATATTAAGGGTACCAAGTATATTTGCATGGTTACTTCACACCTTGTTTTGTGATCCTCGGCATCCCAGTCACAAAACCTGAATGGCACACTCGAGATTGAAACATGCCATTGAAAAGTTCAATGAATCTCAAAAGAATCTAGGAGTTTCAAAACTAATTAAAACCTAATAATACATTTCGTTTATCTTGGTGGAAATTGGTGAATCGTCATTCACCTACCTTCAAATATTTTATAGCTTGGATTACGGCATCCCTCTTCCAAGTTATAAAATAGTTTGTTGGGTCCTAGCCTTAATATATCATATTGGGTGTTATATTAAGGACTTAAATCAACTTTACGTGAATTTCTCCCATTGTTGATGTCTGGTTTAGACAACAATGATCTTCCTAAACCAAGCTTTCCTAATGAATACGATTTCCCGAGTTTGGCTCATGGAAGTCATACTTCTCTTCCTCCACCTCCTCCAATTATTCTCCCTAACCCACAAGTTCAAGGTCACTCAAGACCTAATGGCAAGCAAGGTCTATGTGTGATCACATCTTAGAGATGAAGTCACATATTGACAAGCCGGGAGAGTTGGGTGTCAAAGTCTTGAGAAAGTTGGATGTTCAATCACTTTCTAAGTCACATAGTGAGTTCCTTTGGGACTACTATGTAACAGACTATGGCATGAACATTAATGATCATATCTATTTGCTTGGTGCTGCTAAATCAGCAATGATTTGGAACGATAGTAAAGCAAATTTGATTAGAAGATCAACTTCCAAAAAAATTTATGGACAGTGACAATGGTGACACTGGAAATCCAGAAAAAGCATTCTCTTCCCAATGGAAAGGGATTGGCCATAGTCAACCCGGTTGACCAAATGGTAAAGAGAAAGGCTAAGTCTGAGATAGTCCCATTACCAAAGGGTCCATATGTTTATTTTGCCAAAGGAAGGGGCGTTGATTGCAAAGCTGCCAAATTTACCTAAGGATGTTAAAGTCAATAAGTTTGACTCTACATCAGGTAGAGCCCATTATCTTGTTGGATAAGGTGTCTAAGTCCATAACTATTTCTGGTATGTACTTGACCCGACCCGGCATGGTCCATTTGGGTTGCATGGCACCATGCAATTGGATAAACTAAAATGAGAGAAATAACACTTATGGTTTATTAATATATTATAAGTTCTAATATATTAATAATATTATTTAATTAGTTTGATCAAGAATTAATTTAGAATTAATTAAGTGATCAAAAGATAACTAATTAAATATATTGGTAGATTATGTAAATCTTCCATATCTTATATAGTGGGCTAAGAGGCTCCATGGATTATCAAGTTGGGTTCCACCCATAGGATGCTCCATGGATGCTCCATGGGAGTTACAAACCCATGGGTCATGGAAATGAAGAGTCATGACACATTAGGGTTTACATGGTGTAACCCTAGATGTGTCAACACTATATAAGAAACCCATTCTCCACCAAAACTGGCTACACATAAGAAACAAGAGGGCTAGGCCGATTTTAGAAGTGTGTATTCTCTCTAAAGTCATTCCAAAAGCATTTGGTGTTGTGTGAAGCATTTGAGGCATCACACTTGGGGTGCTAGGCTCACAAGGTTTCAAGGATCATAAGCAACAACAAGGTAAGTTATTCTATCTTTCATGCAAGTTAAAATTTGTTCCCCATGTATGCTAGATAGGAATATAACCTTGGAATTCAACTTTGCATGATAATTAGACAAACATATATCCAAGGTTATTAGGGTTGCATGTACACTTAGGAAGTGTTAGAATGCTCAAAACCCATCAATGGTATCAGAGCATGGTTCGTTTGTTGTTTTTTTTTGTGTGCAAACAGCTTGAAAAAAAATCGTTTTTCTGTTTTCTGCTCGTATGAAAGTTTGCACATTTGTTGCTGGAAATGGACTAGAAACATTACCCTAAACTGTTTTGATGTTTTAAAGCCTTTTTTAGATGGTGTAATGTTTATGCTAATCCATTTACAATGGCAATTATTAAAATTACAAGTTTTTTTTAAGTGTAATTTTTGATTCTTGAAAGTGTTCATATTCATGTTCTTGAACTTATGAAGATTAGTTGATCATAGGAATTGTTTGTAACCTTCATGGTAGTTTAATTCATGATCATAATGTGTTTTAATGGAGTCCATAACTTGTCCTCAAGTTATGGAAAACCAAAAGTCTCACTTTTATTAAAGCCATTAAAAGAACACAAGAGTTATAAAAATGAAGAGTCTTCATTTTTATTACTCAATTAATTCATAAGTTATAAGAAATGAAAAGTTTTGGAAGTTTACAAAACTTGCCCTCAAGTTTTGGAACATGTAAAGTCTTGATTAAAACTTTAGTTCCAACCCTTAGAATTTTAAAAGTTAAAATTCAACCCTTATACTTTATAATATTATAAGTTACTAATATATATATGTATAACGACAAGTCGTCTTACTGCTAGTACGCCTCATTCACGAAGCCGGTCTATAAGGGGGGTATAAGGTTGTTGCCTATAAAATGGCAACTTAATGGGTGTCCACTCTCACCCACCGCTTCCTTGATCGGTGGAGGGTCGTTAGCCGAACGGGTGAGACAAGGACTTATAAATTCTCATTAAAAGTATGATGAATATTATAAAGTAACTAAATGCTTTTATTAAATTCTCAATCTTAGTTACTTTAGGAAAATGTGAATAAGGTGCTAATCCATGAAATTACACTTTACACTTTGTTTAAGTCGTTAGTGGAGCTCGTGTGGTTAACCGGCACACTAACTTGGACTTAACAAGGTAGGTAAAGGGTGACTTAAAGTTTATTATAGGTCGGTGGAGCTCGTGTGGTAAACCGGCACATCGATTGAGTAATAAACATTGAGTGTACCAAGTGATTTGCATGGTTACTTCACACCTCGTTTTGTGATCCTCGGTATCCCAGTCACAAAACTTGGAGGGCACACTCGAGATTGAAACATGCCTTTGAAAAGTTCATTGAATCTCAAAAGAATCTAGGAATTTCTAAGAACCAATTAAAAACCTAATATTTATATTTCGTTTTTCATGGTGGAAATTGGTGAATCGTCATTCACCTACCTTTCAAATATGTTATAGCTTGGATTACGGCATACCTCTTCTAAGTTATAATATATTGTGATTGGATCCTAGCCTTAATATTACATTTGGGTGTTTTATTAAGGACTCTCTTAATATCTAAACTAATCTTGTTCTCTTCTTTCAGATGTCTTCAAACAATGCTGCTTCTGGCTCTAATCCTAATGGCTCCTTTACCCTTATGAACTTGTGTGGGAAAGTCACTTTTGATGGATCCAACTTCAATGAATGGATCAGAAACATCAGGATGATTACCCGCTACGAGGACAAAGAATATGTCCTTGACAAGGAGCTTAAGGAGATTGATGAGACCACTGCAACTCCCCAGGAGATCGCTGACTTCCGGGCACATGAAAGGGATGCTACAAAAGTGGCATGCATCATGTTGGCCACCATGACAGCGGAACTCCAAAAGTCCTATGAGGACTTCTACCCTTTTGAAATGCACCAAGATCTGATGGAAAGATACCATCAAAGTGCACGACAAGAGAGGTATGAAATCATATGCTCTATCATAACAACCATGATGAAGGACGGGGAATCCGTCACGAGCCACATGCAGAAAATGCAAAGGTATGTGGATCGGTTGCTGAAGCTTAATGTGAACTTCCCTGAGGAGCTTGCAATAGATATCATTTTGCACTCCTTACCATCGTGCTATGATCAATTCCGCATGACATATCACATGAATAAGGAAGAGGTCACACTCAGCAAACTTCAGGGACTCCTCAAGACCGCAGAAACAGGTCTTAAGGGTAAGTCGGTTGTTAACACTCCTACTCCAAACTCCGCCCCAGTTTTGGCAATCGGGAAAGGTAGAGGGAAGAAGAGGAAGAGCTCTTCGAAGGGTACCAAGGCTAGGACCCTTGATGGCTCTTCTTCAAGTGGAACCAAGAAAGGTTTTGTCACTCCTTCTTCTGACCCTAAAGAGGCTGAATGCTTCTATTGCCATGAAAAGTCACATTGGAAGCGGAACTGCCCAAAGTACCAGCAAGATGTGAAGGATGGGAAAGTTAAACACAACCATGCAGGTATTTACACTATCTTATCTAATAACTCACCCCATTCTAACTCTTGGGTCCTTGATACCAGTTGTGGTATTCATATCTATTCTGATTTGCATGGACTAAGAAGAAGTGAGAATGTGGAGCATGGAAGAATAAACTTAATCATGGGGAATAGGAAAGCTTTACCTGTCACCAAGATTGGAGTTTATACTTTATCGCAAAGTAGTGGGTTTAGTTTAGATTTGAATAAATTTTGTTATTCGCCAGAAATGGCAAGAAATATTATTTCCTTTCATGCATTGTATAAACAAGGTTTCACCTTTTCATTTGATAATGAAGTTGGTTCGATTAATGCTTTCTTTAATAATGTTCTTTATTTTAAAGCATTACCTTGTGATGGTGTGTATGAAACTGTATCTGTGGTTGATAACTTAGGAAATAATGTATTGTGTATTGATTCTGTTAATGATAATAACTTGGATAAAGCATCATTATGGCATTGTCGTCTTGGACATATAAGCAAGAAACGCATAGGCCAACTCCAAAAGGATGGAGTATTGGAGTCATTTGACCTAAAGTCAGATGATAGTTGCGAATCATGCTTACTTGGAAAAATGACAAAGTCACCCTTCACAGGCTCTTGTGAGAGGGGTGAAGGTTTGTTGGATCTTATACACACGGATGTGTGTGGGCCCTTCAAACATGCCACAAGGGATGCTAATCGTTATTATTTGACTTTTACTGATGATTACAGTAGATATGGATATGTCTACTTAATCAAGCATAAGTCAGAGACTTTTGAGAGGTTTAAAGAGTTTAAACAGGAAGTCGAGAATCAATTGGGCAGGAACATTAAGATGCTTCGATCCGATCGAGGTGGTGAGTATCTTAGTTCAGAGTTCCTCGACTATCTTAGGGAATGTGTGATTGTCTCACAATTGACACCTCCCAGGACACCGCAGTTGAATGGTATAGCTGAGAGGCGTAATCGAACCTTGTTGGATATGGTTCGTTCCATGATGAGTCGAGCTTCGCTACCAATCTCATTTTGGGGGTATGCCTTAGAGACTGCCGCCTATATCCTTAATCTAGTTCCCACAAAGAAAGTTGCCAAAACTCCTCATGAGATGTGGACTGGTAAAGTACCCAAACTAGACCACATTAAGATTTGGGGTTGCGAGGCTTTCGTGAGACGCGAGACTCATGATAAGCTCGAACCTCGAAGTGAGAGGTGTATTTTCATTGGCTACCCACAGAAATCCTTTGGTTACCTCTTCTACAGACCTAGTGAGAATGTGGTCTTTGTAGCTAGGAGGGCTTTCTTTCGAGAGAGAGAGTTCATAAGCCAAGGAGACAGTGGGAGGCAAGTTGACCTTGAAGAAATTCAAGAGTCAAGTGGTGAAGGAACTTCAAACCCTAGCACTCAACTTGAGGAGGAAACTCCTGTTGAGCCAATTGACAAGTCTGTACCTCTGAGGCGTTCCACAAGGGTTAGGAATGCACCTGAGCATTACTATGGATTCCATATTACTGCGGAAGGTGATACACTTATCAGTGATGAGACACTGATAGGTCTGGATGAACCTAACAGTTACGCGGAAGCCATGGCAGGCCCTGAGTCAGCCAAGTGGAAAGAGGCAATGGACAGCGAGATACAGTCCATGTATGACAATCAAGTTTGGAACTTGGTTGAGAATATACCAGGTCGTAAGACTATAGGGTGCAAATGGATCTTCAAGAAGAAGACCGACATGGATGGTAATGTACACACTTATAAGGCACGACTGGTTGCAAAGGGTTTCTCACAAACTCCGGGAGTTGATTATGATGAGACCTTTTCTCCAGTGGCCAAAATTAAGTCTATTAGGGTTCTGTTAGCCATAGCCGCATTTCATGACTAGGAAATATGGCAAATGGATGTCAAAACCGCTTTCCTTAATGGAAAGTTGGCTGAGGATGTTTACATGAGTCAGCCAGAGGGTTTTGTCAACACAGAGTACCCTAATAGAGTGTGTAAGCTTGAGAAATCCATTTATGGGTTAAAGCAAGCACCTCGCAGATGGAATCTTTGCTTTGATGAGAAAGTCAAGGAATTTGGCTTTTCTAGGAGTGAAGATGAATCTTGTGTATATGTCAAGGCTAGTGGGAGTATAGTTAGCTTTTTGGTATTGTATGTGGATGACATACTACTCATAGGAAATGACATCCCAACTCTGCAGGAAGTTAAGTCCTGGCTTGGGAAGTGTTTCTCTATGAAGGACCTAGGAGAAGCTGCCTATATTCTAGGGATAAGGATCTTGAGAGACCGGAGTAAAAGACTAATTGGACTTAGTCAGAGTACTTACTTGGATAAGGTGTTGAAGAGATTCGGCATGCAGGACTCCAAGAAAGGAGAGTTACCCATCCAGAGTAATGCCAGATTGAGTAAGACACAAAGCCCTAGTACTGAGGCTGAGATAGCATAAATGAGTCGAATACCTTATGCTTCGGCTGTAGGATCGATCATGTATGCTATGACGTGTACTCGACCTGATGTAGCCTTTGCTTTGAGCATGGTTAGCAGGTATCAGGGGAACCCTGGCAAGGCACACTGGACTGCGGTAAAGAATATCCTCAAGTACCTACGGAGGACTAAGGACTGGGTCCTTGCCCTCGGTGGGAGTGAAGATTTGAGAGTTGTAGGGTATAGTGATGCTAGCTTTCAGACTGATAGGGATAATTTCCGCTCTCAGTCAGGCTGGGTCTTTACCTTAAATGGAGGAGCAATTTCTTGGAAGAGTTCCAAGCAAGAGACAGTGGCTGATTCAACTTGCGAATCAGAGTATATAGCAGCTAGTGAGGCAACAAAGGAGGCGATATGGCTGAAGAACTTCATTGGAGACCTTGGAGTTGTACCAGCTATTAAAGAGCCAATGGAAATTTTCTGTGATAGTGAAAGTGCAGTTGCCTTAGCCAAGGAACCAAGGGATCACGGGAGATCCAGACACATCGACAGAAAATACCATTTCATCAGACATCGAATAGAAGAAGGACTCCTCGTGGCAAAGAGGGTATCATCGGATGAGAATCCAGCAGATCCCCTCACGAAGGGACTGACTCGGGTTAAGCATCTCCAGCATGCTCAGAGCATAGGGCTGAAGGATGATATTAGATTTAGTAGTTAGATAACCTTGAAATTTGTAAAGTGTAATTGACATTAGATGATGAATAAAAGGTGTTTTATTTATGAGTAAAGTGTTGCTATCTCTTGTCGATCGTTTACTATATTTCTTTTGCATGTTTTGACTTCCAGAATAATTATGTTTGGTATATCATATTATTCGAACCTCCACAGTCAGTTATATGTCGGAAGTAGGTATGAATCAAGACTGTCATGATTGGTTGCAGAGGTCTAAGTTGTTGGACATGGCTACAACACTCATGAGTGCTCATAAGTTCTGAGCATTGGACTCAACCCACGCTCACTGGAATCACTTCATGGAATTTATCTCGAGTGATCGTGAGACGGTAATATCATATAAGTTATTAGACTTATCCAAGTGGGAGACTGTTGGATAAGGTGTCTAAGTCCATAACTATTTCTGGTATGTACTTGACCCGACCCGGCATGGTCCATTTGGGTTGCATGGCACCATGCAATTGGATAAACTAAAATGAGAGAAATAACACTTATGGTTTATTAATATATTATAAGTTCTAATATATTAATAATATTATTTAATTAGTTTGATCAAGAATTAATTTAGAATTAATTAAGTGATCAAAAGATAACTAATTAAATATATGGGTAGATTATGTAAATCTTCCATATCTTATATAGTGGGCTAAGAGGCTCCATGGATTATCAAGTTGGGTTCCACCCATAGGATGCTCCATGGATGCTCCATGGGAGTTACAAACCCATGGGTCATGGAAATGAAGAGTCATGACACATTAGGGTTTACATGGTGTAACCCTAGATGTGTCAACACTATATAAGAAACCTATTCTCCACCAAAACTGGCTACACATAAGAAACAAGAGGGCTAGGCCGATTTTAGAAGTGTGTATTCTCTCTAAAGTCATTCCAAAAGCATTTGGTGTTGTGTGAAGCATTTGAGGCATCACACTTGGGGTGCTAGGCTCACAAGGTTTCAAGGATCATAAGCAACAACAAGGTAAGTTATTCTATCTTTCATGCAAGTTAAAATTTGTTCCCCATGTATGCTAGATAGGAATATAACCTTGGAATTAAACTTTGCATGATAATTAGACAAACATAGATCCAAGGTTATTAGGGTTGCATGTACACTTAGGAAGTGTTAGAATGCTCAAAACCCATCATATCTAACTCTGTTAAGTTCTATTCTGAGATCCTCATTACATGATGTGACTGGGTCACATGTTGATGTTTTAAGAATCAAAGAATAGAGAGAAATCTTAAAGGAAGTATATGCTGATTCTGATCGCGAAGGTGGATTTCGATCGCATCAGAATTTTGAGCAGTTGCTTAAGAAGTTATGATATATTGCTAAGGAATAGATAACAACAATTTTCCATGTGGATTGTAAGGATAAGTTTTTCCACAAAGTTTTAAAATAAAAGAAAATTGTTTAATTTTATTTATTTGAAGTATCCTTACAATTTGCATTTGTGGAAAATTGTTGCTTATATGATTCCACTGACAACAATATTGGAAAATGGATTTGATTCTTTCATTTGTGGTAGTGTCTAAATTTACCAAATCAGGAAAGTTCCTCATCACCCAAGTTTCAATTGGACCGAAACTTGGAATCATGCAAGTTGAATAGTATGATGAATGAGAACTTTCAAGTATTGGAAAATCAAGACTAATTACTTGTTCACATGGATGTGTGAGTCAAGTGAAGGACTAAAGGGATCGAGTACACATTCTTGTGCACTGGTCATGTCCACCACAAAGCTCGTTAAGACTATTTGATTTACTAAAGTTTAGTAAATATGGTTATACTTACAAGTTTAAGTATAATTCTGAAACATTGGAAAAGTCTCAATGTATGGCAGAACGAATGGGAAGAATCAAATTAGGCAGAAAGATAAAAGTTTCTCAAATCTGAAAAGATGGGAGAGTATGTTAGTATCATGTTTGTGATCATCTTAATGATTTAGAAATCATATCACAATTAGTCCTCTAAAGGTCATCTTAGTGAATTCTTATGACTAAGAAGAGGAGTCATGAATTGTTGAAATGGTTAGATCAGGAAGATGAGTCATACTTCGTTCCAAAACAATTCTTATAGTCATACTCCAAGATTGTAACTTGAGTGACATATCTTAAAGAAAGGTTTAAAACACTTGTCAAATGTAAGAGTAAAAGTGTCCTACTCTTGTACATTTCAAATTGGTAAGTTGTGATGTTTTGGATAAAACAAAGACCAACTAAGGCCAATTGTGTGAAGTGTTTGTCTTGATAAAGAATCCGCACTATCTCTTGAATATTTGGCAAGATAGTCTTATATGTCAAGAGGATAGTGGGAGTCTTAAAGATCCTAAAAAGAATTTCAAGAACTAATCAAGAATAAAACCTGAGGTTCTTCACTAGCACACGACTTGAGGTTTATAACCTATCGTGTTGACATATTCTGTGCCCATTCCAGTTAAAGTTGGCTTTGCATAGGAGTTCTGAAAGTTCTCAATTGGTTGCATAACAACTTGGAAGCAATGGCAGGCCCTGTACTGCCAGGTGGCAAGAAGTTAAGATTGCATAAGTTCAGTCCATATGAGTTTGGATTTGTCATTATCCTTGTCTTGTGACTATGGTTTTGACGATTCACATGGATAAGAACACATACACCATAAAATCTAAGGGTCATAAGGTTTCTCTCCGATTCATGAAAATGATGGTGAGGAAACACTTCCACCAAGTAGATTTGAAGCAGATGGCAAAAGGTCTAAACAATTGAGACTATGATTACGACATCCCTTTTCATAGTTGTGAAATTGTTTAGACACACATGCATGCTATCTAAGGAAATGTGTATGATTTTGATAAAGTTTTATCAAAGCATCTCGTATCAGAAATCTGAACTTTGGTAAGAAAGTCAATAAAGTATTGATTTCTAGAAGTCCAGCTGATTTCTGAGTACATGTCAAAGCTAGTGGGAGCATAAGTGTTATGCTAATAATCATCATGTTAGTGGGAGCATTATAATTATTGTTAGTGTTGCAAGTTAGCAATGTTAATTATAGAAAACAAAAGTTTCAATTCGTGAGGCTGCAGGGATTGAAAAAGTTGTTTTGTTATAATTAAGGGAGAGGATATACTTCATTTCAGTTCTAAAGGCTTAGATTGAGACCTTAATCATCTTTAGTCAAGAATATATATATATATATATATATATATATATATATATATATATATATGAATTTCATGTTGGATTGGTTCAACTTAAGGAAATTCTATATATTGCGTTCTCAAAATTCGATTATGATTACGGCATCCCTCTTCATAGTCAAATTTTGAAAACATGGCAAATAAAAATATTGTAGCAAAAGACTGGTCTAGAATCATGTCTTTATGTGAGACATCATGAATCGTGTACCATTTGCTTTGGGTACAGGATCGATTGCATGTGCTATAATATTTGTCATTTCTAAATTTTTCCAAATGCCCAGAGGCATTAAGAAGGGAAAAGGTCTAGAATTGGATATGACTAAAATGATTAAGCAATTGTCGAGGACAATCTGAGGTTTACCAAAGATTGGTTGCTTAGGGACAATTGGAAGTATAGTGCTAATTTTGGAAGGACCATATTGACATATTCTGAAAAGAGGCATCTCTTATTCAGAAGTGATAGTCAAAATGAGAATATGGAGTTGTCTCCATAGGTGGAAGTTATCCGTGTAAGATTAGAAAACTTAATGCAAGAAGCATGTCCAAAGCAATGTACTTTGAATATGAGACTTAGTTTCCATGGAGTTGATCTCTATTGGAATACCTTATAATGACTGTTGACAAGTCTTTGTGACTTTGTACATATTCATTACAGGAGGGTCAGTGCATATAAGTTTAAAATCTAAACAGATTTCGATAAATGATAGGAATTTGAAATTCTCACATTTTTCGATAAGGATTTGGGAGTGTGAAATTAGAATCATTGAAATTATGTTCAATTGGTTTATTTCACAAAGTAAGGATCATAGACAAACATAGAGTGCATACTTGGTGTATGGCAAAGCTATTGTTTAAGAAAAACATAGTGTACATGCTTGGAGCATGGGACAACTAGTGTTTTTAATTCAAGTATAAAGTTGATAAAACCGAAACAATGAATAATGAGTAATCAGTATGGTGATAAATAAAAGTGTTTATTTATATTCATAGGGTTTGATACCATATTTGATTCATTTATTCTTGTGTTTCACTTTGCATGTTTTGACTTCCAGAATAACTAAGTCGCTCTTCCTGAATGATTAAGTTATTCAAACCATCCACAGTCGGTCATATGTTGGAAGTAGATATGAATCAAGACTGTCATGGGTTGGTTTGTAGAGGTCCAAGTTGGTGGACAAAGTGGTGCTACAACACTCATGAGTGCTCATAAGTTCTGAGTATTGGATTCAACCCGCGCTCATTTGAATCACTTCATGGATTTTATCACGAGTGATCATGAGACGATAATATCTTATATTCTTCAAACCTAGAGATATGAGTTGTTACTATGAGTTGGTTATACATTGATTGCACGAAAACGCATTGGTAACTCGATGTTATAAAACGTGCCTTTGTGTATGATTCAACAAGTAGTAGAACAAGCCATATGAGTCGAAGTTTATCAATTCCTTTTACCTTCGGGATAAAAGCGATATCTGTGGGCCCCTCGATGATTTAGCGATGACACATGTGAGTGCTTGGCCAAGCCAGGACTGATTTGATTTGTTCAATCAGTCAGTCATCATAAATCGGAAATCAGGAAACAACAAATGGACAGAGAGAATGATTTATAATCCATGTCTCAGTCCATATGATATCTAGAATGGAGGAATATATGATCCCTTATCTAATGGACGTGTCATTGATTTGTTCAGAGTTCGACAGCGGCTTTAAGAGCTACGATTGCTAGTCGGGTTATGAAGTCGTACTTGCAATAATAGTTTTAGACTTATCCAAGTGGGAGACTGTTGGATTAGATGTTTAAGCCCATAACTATTATTGGTATGTAGTTGACCCGAGAGTAGCATGGTCCATTTGGGTTGCATATCATCAGGACAATTTGTTAGGATGGACTTTTGAGAGAAGATTATTTATGGTTTATTAATATATTATAAGTTATAATATATTAATATGAAATCATATGTTTTAATTAGTATCGATCAAGAATTAATTTGGAATTAATTTAGTGATCAAAAGAGACTAATTAAATCTATGGGGACTAATTATGATAATTAGTTATATTTATATGTGTTGGGCTTATGATCCATGTTGGACCAAGTTTATGTATGGATACATAAAGAGTTGGGCCACATGAACCATGGATCATAAAACCCATGGGTATGGATTATGGGTTATACCCATGACCCTTGGAATCCTACATATAAATAGGTTACTCCATAGCCAAAATCACCACTTCTTTTCTTAGAGAAATATGGAGGTGTTTTGGTGCATGGAATTCTCTCTCAAGAGCCACCTTTGTCCTAGGTGTGTTGTGATTCCATTTGAGGTATTTCATACTATTGGTGCTAAGCTCTTAAGGCCAAATACATCAAGACTTCAAGCCACATAAAAGGTATGTTTCCCTAACTAGTATATTATATGGTTTATGTCAAATGCATGTTAGTTATAGGTTTAATGCCTTGGAAACCATTTGCATGTATAATAGAGAAAACATAGATCCAAGGTATTTAGGGTTGTATGTGCACCATAGGATGTTGTAGTATACTAAAACCCAACATACACTTAGCAGTGATATATTAACCTAATGAGTTCTTAGTCTCTATTCTTGAACTTGACCTGCGGTACAATGATTTTCCTATGAGATCTATTGGGGGTACTTCGGTGGTTACTGACTTTTGAGACTACTTCGGTGCTTTTCGTTTCAAGTTTCCTATCTACTGAGTAGGCTAGAATGGCGTGGTACCCTTCGCATGGGTACTTCTGAAGTTTTGAAATGAGAAGTGATATAAGGGTTTTCGTTATGGGTTAGAAGAATTTCGTCTGACGGCTGATTAAGGAAAAAGTGCTTTACACAGCATAAGAATTTTGCATGGTAAGGACCAAACCAAACCATGTCAGATGAAGATGCCAAAATTTCTTGACGAAATAGATATTAAGTCGATCTGGGAGAAATGATTATTAGGATGATGAACTATCCTATGTACATAAGTTTTCAGCGCTTCCGGTTTTATTTTGTTATTACTGAAACGAATCCCCTTTTTGATTTTAAATTGGCGGGTACTACCAATACGAGGGTTCTGATAATTTGAAATTATGAACTTTCATGAAATGATCCTTACTAGGTCTCTCTATAATCGCTTGGTGTATACAAGTCATGTATAATTAAGATTGGTAAGACCTTTGACTGAGCAACCCTGCCCTAAATCCACAACCAAACAAGGAACAGGAAATGAGGCAGGATCACTCACTCTAAGTCTACAAATCTTAATTATAAATGACTCTAATGTATACACTAAGCCATCATAGCTTACCTGTTAGGGTTTCAAATTTTATATGAGAGTTGTGATTTGGTTCGAACGAGAGAGTAAAATTAATTATTGGGGTTTGGAAGCGTACCAAAATATAGCAGGGTTCTTTGATGCTTCCCCATTCTCTGGGGTCAAACTGCTCCTACTTCCCCATTCTCTAGCGACAAAATCCGAACAGCCCTGAGAAGATAGCGTCTGGCCCTCGCTGCAGAATACATAATCGGCCCACGCTGCGGTCTCTCACCCTGAATCACCAACTCTCCCCAACTTGGGGTCCGAACCCAAATCAACTGCTTCTCACAGTCGATCACCTTGTTCCCACACAAATGAATGGGAACCAGATCTACCGGATACCGCTCGCTGAATAACTGAAGATTACAACCTCGGTGAACCCTCGCAGCCCAAATAGACCTATCATCAACAATCTCAACATCTAGAGGACAATGCAGCTCCCCCGGAGCTCCAACAAATCTCTTGCTAAGCGCAAGAGATACAAATGACCGGGTAGCCCCCGAATCAAATAATACTAAAGCAGAGATACCGTTCACCAATAATCCTAGTGCAAACTCCACACCACTCTCCGCCATCAGCTGCAAAAGGAACTCCCGCTAACTTCCTCTCACTAGCTCACGAATACAATTACATATTACAAAAACTAGATAATTCTTCGAATGAGAGGTCTCACACTACAACGGTTGGACTCAAACAAGAGTTGCACAATAGAGTTATAACCTAACCCTATAAAATTATTTAGTTCCCATAATATGTAACTTAGCATATTCGCTTACTAGTTAGCTGAAGCTACTTAAAACTCCAAAAAGCACAAAGCAAGCAACATTCGAGCATCAAGCAATCATAACCAAGCATACCATAATCATGCCTTCCTGTTACTGACTGATCAGTACTAGCATGCAAATCTATAAGCTCATACAGCAGGCATACAAAGGCATCTCTCTTAGATCCTTAGCCCTAAACTAGCATGCGATCACAATTCACAGTTCAACATATCATAAACATGTATGGGTATTTTAGGATAACTTACTTTAGCTCGGTTGATTGCACGCACTACACCCTTTCTTATTTTAGAAAACATTTTCTTAAAAATATTTATCTTTTGAAAACTTATCAAATCCTCGGTTTGAGTTCAGACACCCCCGAGAGTGTGCCCGAATCCCTCAAACCAAGGCTCTAATACCAACTTGTAACATCCAAAAACATGGTCCCAAAAATTTCATTTTTATAATAGATAAAATAGTATTTTCAAACATCATCCATACATCTCAATAAAATCAATGTATCAAAATTAGAGTAATGTCAAATGCGGAATCCCCATGGTGTGTGCAATACAGTCAGCCCGAGCTCTTCCCCTTGGAACCGGAAGTACCTAAAACATAAACTGAAAACTATAAGCACAAAGCTTACTGAGTTCCCCAAGATGCCACATACCAACATATCACATAACGGGCCCCACCCAAAGAGATACGGGGCCTGCCCACACTCGCATAACGGGCCCCGCCCAGAGAGATATAGGCCCCGACCACACTCACAATACGGGTCCCGCCCAACAAACATACATATACAAACACATACAAGTATCACACAGACAATGAGTATATCAACATAATCAACAAGGGTTGGCCTTGGTGCCTTAGACCCACTAAACCCGGTGAGGAAAACTCACCTCGAAAAGATGAATGAAACGAATGATCCCTGACTGCTGGTTCTACAGCTCCCCGAGCTATCAATTACCAAATAAAGGATAATTAACATTTGGGATCTACATCATTAACCAAAAATCCCCACCTGGGGTAAAAAGACTATTTTACCCCTAACATAACTTGGTCAAAGAATGAAACCCTAAATCACAATCCAACGGCCCAAAAGTTAAACAATCCAACAAGTACCAACATATGGCCCAATTTCCAATTGGGCCCAATCCTTTCGCGTGGCCTTAGCCTAAGGCCCAATAATGCTTCCCTAGCCCAAAGGTTCGATTTCAAATTGTAACATACACGTTAATAACCTTGTTCGATTATCGTGTTTTGTAAAGCTTATTACCTTAAAATAAATAATATTATATGTTTTTGGGCGTTGAGTTCTAACAAGATATTTTTTACGAGATTTGAAGTAAAATTATGTTAAGAATCATTCGGAAAGTATTGGAAGTCTTATGAAATTCCGATCAAAAGTCAAATATTGAAATTAACGAAAATGTAAAATTTAAGTTGGAAATAAGTAAAAATAATGTTATTGAAAGTTGTAAATTATCTCGTTAGAAACATTTCGGCGAAAACCTCATCGAAATCCGAGTTATAAAGAAGAAGTTATGACCAATCGAAGATCCGCGACAAAACCGGCAAAACACTATTTAGCGTAAAAAGTGAGTTTTCGATAAACTACTTTTTAGCCTTTGTGATCTAAATGAAAGTCGTAGTATTCATTAAACCGAGAATTTTCATAAAAAGAACGTCCAAATCTGACTTCGTATGAGCAAGTTATGATTTTTCTAAGTTTCGGTATAGCAGTATACAGCTAAAAACTCGAAATAAAGATCGAGTGATTTTTTAGCCGACACAACCTAAACGAAAATCAAAGGTCTCGTCAATAGTAGTACAATGATAAAAAGATAGACGAAAACGGACGTCGAATGAAGAAGTTATGAATTTTTAATGGATTTTCCTGTCCCGGTCTGTTAAAAATAATAATATTAAAAATAAAGTCAAAACTAGCCAACGAAATCTAAACGAAAGTTGTAGAGTATAATCTTGCCTACGCGTGCATATAAAGAACGTCGAAAACGAAGCTCGTATGCGAAAGTTATGAATTTTTGAAGATTTGGGCACAAAATCTGAGAAATTTCGCATGCATGGCTCGTAATCAGCCATGTACCGCCCTCGCAAGCCTGCCCCGTGTCCGACTCGTGGCGCGTCCGAAGGTACGAAGCGAGCCACCTCGCCTGCGCATCCGACACGTGCCTCGCCCTCGCTGCTGACACATGTCTCGGCCTCGCATGCGAGCCGCGTGTCCTTCTCCCTTCCCTCCGGATCAGAAGCCTCGCACCCTATATAAGGAGAGGTGCGAACCCTCCCGGCTTTGGTTGGATTTTTGCACACTTTTTCACTTTAAACCTTCTTTTAAGCTATTTTACATACCCCGAAGCCCCATGATCATACCTAACACTCGAAAAACGTCCCGAAGTGTCCGAAGACCCCAAGAAATTTATATTTTCGGTTTGAAGCTCAACCCTCGCAAGGCCAGGTTTTCAATAAAGCTCCTGGTTTTCATTGAAGAAAGTTAATTATAGAAACGAAGTGCTGCCCAAATTACTATTTTAACCTCTGGTTATTTCACGGTGAGTTCAAATTATAGGAACAATTGTATGTTATGTGTTATATGTGCAATGTGCTTTCCCGTGTTATTATGATAATAGAGTTATACCTTTGACCATGAAGTGAATGACTAAGCATCAGTTTGGTACTGGTATGTAGCCTTTGACCATGAAGTGAATGAGTAAGCATCACTTTGGTATTGGCAGAATGCTAGATAGGGCTGAAAGCCTGTAAATTCTAGCAAAATGATAATCCGAAATTGTATTTTCTGTGCCACTTGGGCTGAAGTCTTATTGATGTATATCAAGTTGAAATTGTTGTATCTCATTGATTGTAAATATTTGAATTAGATCATTTGTTGATATGGAAAGCTTGTCACATGATTCACATGTCTTTGTTGTTCTTTGTTCCTCTTTGTTTCCGTCATATTGGTATATATATGACATAGCGTTATATTGTATCTATTTTTGAACTCACTAAGCGTCACCGCTTATCCCACTCAGTGTTTAACAATTGCAGGTAATAAACATCCATTATAGTCATGTACAGTTGGAAGATTTAGATTAGTTAATACTATTACTATTGTATTTAGTGTTCATGTATGTATAAAATTAGAATTTCCTGGATAGTTATGTAATATACTAAAACTTAGTCGGTTTGTATCCAATCTTTTGTAATTAAACTATCAATGTAAAATATTGTTTATGAATATGCATGTAACATGTTTTGGAGTAATATGATGTAGTTTTAGAGAGGGGTTCTCTCAGTCATGGTATCAGAGTAGTAGTTTAAGTGAACTAAATACCACGGATTGATATTTAGACTTAAACCGTCGGAAGTTCAATATATGAACGGATTCATTAGGAGTATATGGATACAAACCATAGGAAAGAGTTAAGTGGAGTATTGGATAATGATAAATCTTAATATTTTAAAGTACTAAGCTACTTCAAAAATTTTAGAGTATTAGTTTAAGCGAACTAGGAATTGTAAGGATTTCTAGGCTTAAACTTGAATTGATAAGTAATGATGGTACGATGTGTGCCTAGTATACTTTAGTTTGAATATCTCACTTGCTATAGTGTGCACTAGCATACTTTAAGGGAGATGTCTTATATGCTAATATGTGATAAAAGATAAATAAAATACCCGAAAGCTCGAGCACGACTTGGAGATACGTGGTGTCACTCTTTCGAAGCATCCACGTGTCGATAGAAATGTTTCTGTTTCTTTTATTCCATCGGCATGAAACTTTTCGAAGTGATAAGGAGACTTACGATAGTTGACATCGATAAACAGTCAAAGGATATCGTAAAATAAAATCTATCAAGTGATACCGTAAATAGTGTATTAATACCTATAGAGTGGTGTTGTACATTCAAATTATGTTTGATGAAATAATAACACCTTTGGAGGAATGTTGTGTGTTCAAAGTACATTCGGAAGAGATGAATGTTTTGGTGTAATTCATGAAGTTGTTCCACCACTGATCAGATTGAAGCAGTGATTGCTTACAGAGTTAGAAGAGCTTAAGATGGTGATAAATACTTCGAGGGTTCCAATCACATATATGACCAAGGGTTGTTCAAAGTACGTACTAGCTTGTACGCCCAACGTACTCACTCATTAAGCCATAACCCCAATAAGCACTTAAATCCTTAAGACCAAGGGTTCCAATCATATATATGAGTCATATGAAGTGTCTTAAACCATAAAGTCGTAAACTTGGTGGCTTTGCATGCCCCTAATGAGCCAAATCTCAAAATATCAAACATTACTTCCATAAAATGAACCCAAACTCATGCATCGATGATTCAAAGCCTCAAAGATGGCAACTTTATGACTCAAAGACCAAATGAGCACCAAGAGTAGCAACTCTAAGCTCCAGAAATGACAATAACTCACAAGATCTCATCTATGGGACCAAAAAGACCCAAAAACTCATAAAAAGAAGATCTAAGCATTAACAAAGCAAGTTATGAGCTTTATACCACAAATAATGCCAAATGATGAAGATAATTTGGATCTTGAAGCTCAACTCCAACAACTCTCCTTCACCAACTTCTTCTTCTTCTTTCCAAAGCCTCAAACTACCAAAAATGCACTCTACAAGGTCAAGAACACACCAAGATGATAAAGGGTTCGATTTTAGGGTTTCTGGACAAGAGAGGCTAATAAGGAGGCTAACCCATGGGACTTAATGACATTATATAGGGCTTGAACCCTAAAATTTAGTGTTTTTGGTCCTGACCACGTACGTTGCATGTACCTCTTCGTACGCTAAGTGTACATGCATGCCTCCACGTTCCTTAATGGACCACTTACGCCCCACGTACACCAGTCTTACGCCAAGCATACGGCCTCAGCAACCCCACTCAAATAAAGCCCAAATTCACTAAGCCCACACAACTTGCATAATTAGACAAATAAATAAAGGATTAAATAATTAAATGGAACCTTAGAACCATCGGCCATTACACATGCCATGTGTCACCATCTGGTGGCAAGGCGTGCGGAGGAAGAAGTGGCTCATATCTCGTCACGTGTCACTCGCAGATCACTTTAAAATCTAATTATCTTTTAAAATCCGAAACTTTCGTATACGAGCTCCGTTTTTTGACGTTCTTTACATCCACGCGTAGGTATCAACGGGATCTACAACTTTCGTTTAGACTCTGTCGCTAATTTTGACTTTATTTTTAAAGTTATATTTTAACAGACTTAGACAGTTAAATCCGTTAAAAATTCATAACTTTGTAATCCGACATCCGATTTAGATTGTCTTTATATCGTTGAGCTCCTATTGATGATATGTAAAATTCTCATTTAGGTTTTGTCGGCTAAAAATCAACCGATCTAAAATTCGATTTCCGAGCTGTGCACTGCTATGCTAAATCTTAGAAAAATCATAACTTCCTCACACGAAGTCAGATTTGGACGTTCTTTTTATGTACGTTCTCGGTTTAACATATACTACGACTTTTATTTAGATCCCTAAGGCTAAAAAGTAATTTATCAAAAATTCACTTTTTATGTTACACGATGTCGTACCGCTTTAGCCGTAAAACTTCGACGGGTCATAACTTCTTCGTTATAACTCGGGTTTCAGCGTTCTTTATATTTACGGAACCTTTGTGACATATACTATAACTTACTTAAGATTATTTATTCTAAATAATTTTCTATCAAAAAGTCGTTTTTTGATGCTTATTGCCTTTAAATTGACTAGTCCGAATATGCGGACATTACAATTATCTCCCCTTAGGATGATTACGTCCCAGAATCATCAACAAAACATGTCTTGTATAATGACTCCACACGGTATCTTTTCATCCTAGGTAATAAACGTAGCTCTTATGTTCTTTCAAATGAGTATCTAACTCTTGGACTTCTTGACTGTTGGCGGTGCTCAATCTTGCACCCGCTCTTTATCCTATGTTGGTCTTTCAATCATAACCTTCGAGTTACAAAGTCGATCCTTATTGGAGACTCCTGCTCCTTCTTAAACAGACTTAACTTAAGATAAGTTATTTACTTTGATTATCGTAACAGACTGATGGATCATTTTCTAATGACCTCTCATCGTATGATGCAATGCTTAGACTCAGATCTTTTAGAGCCGGATTCCAGAATGGAATATACCTTCCTTCACGTTCTAATGTGATATAATCACATTTTACCATGTAACACTTCTAGCTACAAGCTTTTTACTTTCACGACGATCGTGATATTTCTATTGATCGCTTCGATTATCCTTCACTTCAATCTTCAGGCTTAAGTCGGACGCTACATTGAACTTGGTTCTCTGAACCACGTAACACACTCATCTTAGTCGGACTCGATTTGATATGACCACTAGGGTCGGAATAACAATAATCTTCTTAGTCATTACCGAAACGATGGTAACGACATACATGAATCAAGCAGAATCAATTACTAGAGCCTTGGTAACCTTGTGACTTTCCCTGATCCAAGTGCGAGTCCTGTGCTTCCTGTAGAATAGGCATCTACTATCTTTCACACCTACTCATAGTCGTCCCAAGTATTGTCTTGCAGTCCACCAAGTCACCATACAAGAATTTCACATAGTCATTTAACACATCAGATAACATAACTAAGGTTTATATTATTTCTTGAAACGATTACATAGATGTTAAAGTTCACCCTATACTATGCCTCTTATATTAGGCTACACCACATGCTACTATCTATATGGCTACTTTATAGATCCTTACTTCCGATCCCTTGCATCATCGCCTGCTTTATTAAGGATCATCTGGAATGCTCTTGTATATCCATTTACATGATTTGGACTTTACTCGTTTAGATTAGGAACTAGTTCATAGGTTTGGTCCGGTATTCGGATTGGCATATCTTCCCATATTGCTGCCATTCACTCGTCTTTAACACACTCTTGGTTGAACACATGCTTGGTTGAACGATTCTGTTTGCACAAGGAACTTTCAACAATGACAGCATTAACGTACCTGGGGTTTGGTTTTCTGAGTCTCAATGAATGTCTAAGACTTGTCGGTTCTATGTATTTTCATCTGGGTTAGCAACATAAAATAACTCCTATATGACATGATTGTTGATTATGAACACAAATGGGTTCTTCTTTGATAATCGTTTCACCCTTATCAACGTTAAATAAACTTTAGATGACTCTAGATGTTCATTGAGTGCATCGATGTTAAGAAGAGTTTCATGATTAGTAGACCACCATGAAGATGTCTCGTCAAAGACTACATTCCTAGAAACATAGTATTTTCCATTGTTTGGGTCGCAACAACACCACCCTTTCCGCTCTTGATCGCTCCCCACAAATATGCATCATATAGCTTTCTTCTCTATCTTATGGCATAGATGGTTGGGTATGAAGACGTAACGGAAACAACCAAACACGCAAAGTTGGCCTACGTTGGGTTTAGATTCAAAAGCTTCTCGTGTGGTTATACGTACTAGAGGCCTTGCCGAGGGATACGATTGATAACATAAGTAATTGTGTTCCTCCCTTCCGCCCACAAACGACCAATGATATTTTTGTCGTGGATCATACCTCCACAAACATCAGCTAGATGCATATTCTTCTGTTCTGAGACACCATTATGTTATGATGTGTTAGGACACATTAGGTTTCGTCATATTTTATGTTCCTTCAAGTACTTTGTGAACTCTTTTGCAAGATATTCATCATCGTTGTTTGATTTGAGCTTACGTGCACTATGCTTGGTTTCCCTTTCTACTTCGACTTTGAATTCCTTAAGCTTATCAAACGCTTCAAACTTCTCCTTCGTGAAATATACCCACACAAACCTAAAGAAGTCGTCTATTGACGTAATCATATACTTCATTCCATTAGTTGAAAATTGCTTTACACGTCCAAAGTTGTCTGAATATACTAGCTCCAAAGGAACATTTGCTTGATAGTTTGACTTTTCATAGGGCAACAGATGAGCCTCACCAAATAGGCAACATGCAGGCATCTACAAGCCTTTTTTTCATCATCATGTCTAATCTGTTGTAGCTCACATGACTTAGCCGCATATGCCAAAGGTCAACGTTTTGGTTCTTCATCGTTTTGTAAACATATGTAATATTTGCAACCTTAGGGTGTAAGGTGTGGACAACTCCCACTTGCGTTTTTGTGACATTGCACCGGGAAAACGTCATGAAAACGACAAAAGGGGTGGTATTTGCCATGAAAATGTCGTCGTGAGAGAGGAAGAAGATAGCAAAACGGTCGTTTCCTTTCGTTACCACAACAACGCATCATAACATAACCCCTAATAACGTCGGGACGTGACGGTGTTGCAGGCTTGCAACAGCGTTATCTTGATGGCCAGGTCACAATAACGCCGGTGGGCGTTGCCACACCGGCCAGTCGTAGGCTATTGGTTTGGACGGGGTCTCAAATTTTTGTAAATACTTTAACATCATCATATCCTAATAACACATAATAACCCGTTTGTTGTTGACTACGATACCGATATCAAAATCTTTTTCATTCCCGGTACGTGGTAAACATTTTGCAACATTAATTCTTTTTTATTTTCTTTTAGGCAAAAAGGAACATTACCAACATGTGTCATTGGCATTTGTCGGTTTGGAGTTGTCCGCAGTTTCCTTTCGTTACCACAACAACGCATCATAACATAACCCCTAATAACGTCAGGACGGGACGGTGCTCCAGGCTTGCAACGACGTTATCTTGATGGTCGAGTCACAATAACGCCGGTGGGCGTTGCCACACCGGCAGTCGTAGGCTATTGGTTTGGACCGGGTCTCAAATTTTTGTAAATACTTTAACACCATCATATCCTAATAACACATAATAACCCGTTTGTTGTTAACTATGATACCGATATCAAAATCTTTTTCATTCCCGGTACGTAATAAACATTTTGCAACATCAATATTGTTTGTCCAGTTTTCTAGGAAAAATTTCCAAGAAAAACAGAAATTTTGAAAATACGTTTGGTTCATTTTGCAAAAGTTTTGTAAGAAATAAAAATTTTCAGTTTTTCAAATTGTATGTAAATTAAAAAAGTGATTTTTCCAGTTTTTCAAATTTCTAAGATGAAAAATGAAAACAACACCGGTTCCAACCAAACGTATTTTCTAAAATTTTCATTGAAAATTGAAAATGAAAACTCAACTTTATTTTCTCAAAATATTTTCTTAAAAAATGAAAACAACTTTCTATAACCAAAGGCACCTACGAGTTTGTTAACAAACTAGTTCAAAAAGTTTTGGTTTGAAAAACTCTTCGATATCATTTTCAATTTTCAAAAAGACTTTTGGTTTATATTTCTTTTGTTTCCTTCTGTAGGCCAATTTTCAACGAAATCGTATGAGTTATCCAGAATCCCAGATGCTTAATACAATGTTCGCTATGATGGGTCCTGTCCCCCACTTGTTCCCAAACAGGAATTTCCGATTCGGATTCCAATTTTATTTCTACCATAATCATCATGATTCGTGATAACGATTCTTAATTAATGAATTTAACAATCAGTAATTAACCTAATCAATGACTAAAACTGGAACCAATTTTGTACTGGATTATAAGTAAAAAAGTAGTAAACACATAAGATAATCATCCATTAGCATATAATCACCATGATAATGAAAACATACATTGCCGGAGGAAGTCGCCGATCATGAATCATCTGTCGGTGGATTTCAGTCTTCGTAGATACGACACTCGTCCGTCTCGGGATTTTCCTCACAAAACGACTGTAAAGGATCCCTGTTCTCCTCCAGTTTTAGCCGGAGATCAGCTTTCGCCTGACTCACCTCCTCCACCTCGTCCCACGCCACCTTGCACTCGTCGGAATCACGATCTCCCTCGCAAACTTGCTTCGCTTCAGCGACTTTTGACTCGATCAACTCCGTCAGCTTTTGCTCTCTCATCTGTGTTCCTTTGTACTTGGCGGATCCTCCTCCTCCTATTCCGTTCACGACAACTGAAATCCTCCGACATCTTGCTGCTCTCTTCGTATCGCAGATCGGAGGAGTATAGATCGGATTAGCAGCAGTTACTTGAATAGATCTGAAAGATGATGGTAACTTGAAGCTCATAACACTGATCTCCATTGAAGATCGCAACCTCTACGATTTGAAAGATTAACGAAGACCCGTGAACTAACCTTCTGCTCGTAGTACTATTCTGCACGAAAGTAAAGAAGAGAAATGCGTCGGGAAATAGTTAGGTTAAATTACAAAAGTAGCCTTATATGGTTTCCAGATTCTTCGTTATCAACATATTTTGATTTTCAACGCGCCAATTATTCTTTTTCACTTTTCGTTTACATCTGTTTTTTATTTAATTATATTTTCTTTTTAACTGTAAATTTAATTTACTTCTAAATTCCTTATAGTTTCATTTCCTAGGATTGGACTTGAACTCTTAGATCAGCCAATGTTATAAATAATTTTTTTAGAATGGCTTTTTGGCAACTCTTCTGTTAAGACCAACTCTAAAAAAAAATTTAACAACAAAATTTTATATATTCATACTTCTAACAAATTGCAAGAAGAAAAATTATAAAAGGTTTTGTAATCCAATCATTCCACTTTTGAAGACTAGAAAGTCTATTTTTAAACCAACAGAAATAAAATAAAACAATATTATTAAAGATTATGTTTTTCCGTATTTTACAAGAATCAAACACTAAATTATTTTTAAATCTCCAATCAATGGTAAGAAACACCACTTCCACTCTTACATTGGCTTGTGAATTGTATGGACCTTCTACCATCATCAATCCAAAATAGTCATACTAGAATATTAACCGAGGCATGCGAGATTATATCACATCATCTCTCCACCAAATTCCAAATGCTCGTCGTCAAATCACACTAGAAGAAAGTATGCTCCACAGATTCTACTCCCAATGCACACGCATGACATATAATCGATTGGAGCTCTAACCTTTTTTTTGAGAGAATTAAATGTGTAGACAGTCGATCATGATGGGTTTTGGAGGTTAAAAAACAAATTAATGACGCAGCGGAATCATAAAACTATTTTATAGGCACATGCAACCTAGATATCTATGGTTTTTCTCATAATAGCAACATACAATGAAAAATATAAACTAACTAGGTATAATCAAAATTTACATGGATTAAGATACATACCTTTTAGTATAATCGAATATAATAACTCCTTTGAACTTCAATAACTCAGGGAAAGCAAGCGCCAAAAGTATGAACGCCTCTAATGACTCACACTCAAAACCCTAGAACACTATAAATCAAAAGCAGAAAGGAGATATGAAGAGAAATTTGTATTTCACCTTATGAGAGGTAAGAACCATGAAATTTAGGAGTTAATGGGTCATATTTATAGCTAGGGGATCTCCGAGATAAACCCTTAAAACCGTCCAAAACCTTTCTAGAACCCTTAAAACCGTCCATACCAATTATTAAACATCAGCAAACTCCCTGACTACCGGAACCTCTGAAACTGGAATCTGATCTCTGACTCGTGTATCTACCACATACGCTAGATAACTCGCACACCCGTGCTGAATGTATTGTCGAGCCCTGGCAGCTGAACAGAACCCCGATCCCAATCTGGTACCCTCGCCATAGACAACCAGTTCTCCCCCACTTGGGGTTCGAACCACCACTCGCTGACCCTCGCAATCGATCATAGCTCCAAAGCGACTAAGTCAGTCCATACCCACAATCACACATACATCCCCCATGGGAATCGGGATCAGGTCTATCAGAAAAGATACTCCGAAAATCTCCAATACGTAACCCCGATAGACCGAAGATACGGAAATCCCGTGTTCATTGGCGATGGAGACTTTCAAAGGACACTCTAACTCTCCCACTGGCAACCCGAACTCCCTACTGAAAGTCATAGAAACAAACGACCGACTCGCCGGCCTGGCTGAGAGCTGTGGACAATTGGTCTTCACGTGACCAACCTGATGACAATGGTAGTAGATCCTTATATCCTGAACCGGGGCCATCTGATGACAATCCTTCGCATAATGCCCCTCCCTGCCGTATTTGCAGCACGCACTGTTGAACCTGCAAAGCCCCGAGTGACCCTTCCCGCACTTGCCACAAGTGCGACCCTGCTGTCCCCCTGGTCTGGAATCAGCGGTCTTAGACCGCTTCCGCGCCGGCTGTGGCTGTGTCGGGGCCTGCCGCTGCTCTCTTATCTGCAGCTCAATCTCCAACTCACGCCGCCTAGCGGCCTCCTGTAGATCCAAAAGCGTATCACAACGCTGGGTCGCCACAAACTGGCGGATGTCAGTCTTGAGCATGCTCAGATAACGTGTCATCTGAGCCTGCTCAGAAGCAAACTCCGGGCAGAACATCGCCCTCTCCGTAAACATACGGGTGATCTCCGTCACCGTCTCACCATCCTGTCTCAACTCCAAAAACTCCTGAGCCAACCATTCCCGCTCGACTCATGGAATGTAGCGAGCGCGGAACATATCCGTGAACTGCTCCCAAGTAACCGCAACTCTCTAATCATCAGTGTAAGACCCAATCATCAACCTCCACCAGTCCTTTTCCCCAGACCTCAGCAGGTTCAGGGCACATCTGACCTTCTGGTCAGTAGAACATGAACATGTGAAGAAGCACCCCTCCACATCAGATAACTACCTCATAGCCTTGATGGGATCCTGAGTCCCATCCAAAGTAGGAGGCTTCGTGTTGTCGAAGTCCTGATACTGAAAAACCTGTCCGGCTCCCAATCCTGCCGCCGATACAGCTGCAGTGGATGCTGCGGCAGCCGCCTCAGTGAGGGATGCATACTGATCATCAAAATACTCCACCATAGCGGTCTTGATAGATCCAAACATCTCCGGTAACTGAGCCCGGATCATAGCGGCGACCTCATCATGCAGGATCTGGTTATTGTTTATATGTTTGCAAATGTTGACATTGTGTGGCTGGATTGATGCGATACTGCTTTGTGTTGTACACCAACAAACCCGGGAGCAAGCCAGTCATAAGCTGAGGGTTGGGAAGGGCATTCCAGTCTTGTGTTGTGGGCTTGGGAGCAATCCAGACATAACTTGAGGGCCGGGAAGGGAATTCCAGTCTTATGTTGTGGACTTGGAAGCAATCCAGACATAAGCTGAGGGCCGGGAGGGCAATCCAGTCTTATGTTGTGGGCTCGGGAGCAATCCAGGCATAAGCTGAGGGTCGGGAGGGCAATCCAGACTTATGTTGTGGGCTCAAGGGTAATCCAGTCCAATGATTGTGGACCTAATATGCATGTTTTTATATGTTTTATTATGTGAGGTATTTTAGGGGAATCGTAACATCCATAAAAATCATGCCAAATTTAAACTTTTTAAATCATTTATAAACCAACAGTTATTACAAATTTTGTTTTCAAAATAGTTCTATATCAGAGTATCCCAGAAACATAGTCATAAAATATGAGGAGCAGTACCATCACGCCTTCGCCTTCCCGCGATCGACAGAAGTACCTGAAACAATAATCGATAAATGTAAGCTCGAAGGCTTAGTGAGTTACCCCCCCCCCAAAAAAAAATACCAACGTTATATAGATATAACCATATCATATAAACATATAAGCAAACAACATGCATAATGAGCCTTCAGCCTGACTGGACCACCTTGCAAGCCTTCAGCCTATCTGGACCGCTCTCCGAGCCTTCGACACGTCTGGACCGCCTCGCAGGGCCTACATCCTATCCGGACCGCTCATCGGGCCTTCGGTCTAACTGACATGTCTTCCTGGGCCTGTAGTCTATCCAGACCGCCCTGGGTATGTTGGCCTTCGACACAAAGCAGATCCGCCTCAACCCAAACCCCAATCAAAAAACATGTGCACATAATATCATACGCTAGCATATATATAACAGTCAAACCGATCTAACATATCATCAATCATAGCAACATCCTATAACTAGGATACAGACCTAACCGATCACTAGCATAACATCATCCTATATACCAGGATACCGACCTAACCAGGTCACTAAGCATATCACCATCCTAACTACCAGGATGTAAATCAATAACCATATCATGCAATAAACCCGGATACAAATCCGATAAGGGCCGACATTGGTGCCTTAGATCCTGTTGATATAGTGAGGATATGTCACCTCGCAATGTCGATCTCAACTGATGAATCGAACTCCCGAATCGCTGTCTCACCAAAAATCCCGAACTATCCAAATAATAAAAACTATGTCAATACACTGAATAATGATCTTGACTAAGGGTCCACATAATCCATTTTGTCCTTTCTATTTATTGGGCCAAGGCCCAATTGCCAAATCCATGATCTTAAAAGCCTATATATCCAAAGCTCATTAATGGACCAAACTTCCCAATTTGGGCCTAACTTCCTAATTGGGCCTTATTATAGGATCCATTATCAAAACTAGCCCAACCTCAATTATTCAGAGGGCCCAACAAGGCCCAAGTCCAATTAGTCCAAAAGCAGCCCAATCCCGAAGCCCATTTTGTCAAAAGCCCAACAGAGGACGTACGCGGGGCGTACTCTGCCTGACGTTGACCACCATCGGGGTGGTTGACCCAGTACGCTGGGCGTACAGGATTTATGCGGGGCGTACACGGGGTTTTTCCAAAACCCTAATAAGTGCTTAATGGCTTAAGCACTTAAGCCCATATTTCAGATCCATCGACCAAAAGTGTCTTAGAACCATAAAGTATCGAACTTTATCACTTTGGACGTCCAGAACGTTCTTAACACATGGTCTTAATACATTAAGACCTTCCTACTCCATGCATGAGACACATTTAGCTATTGGGACATCATTTTTATCACTTAAGACCTCTTCTAGGGTCTGAAAGGACAGCTTATTTTGTCCAAATCATAACATGCACCAACTTGGGGACTTTTGGGACAAGAATGGTTCCATAAAGCTAGAATGGCTAGATCTATATCATACAAGCATGAAGTTTGAAGCTTTTTACCTTCTGAAGCTTCTAGGGCACCAAACAACTTCAGATCTACAAGCTTGTTCTCCTTCTTCAACTCCTTGATGCAACACCTTCTTCTCCAACTACTCAAAATACACTCTATAAGCTCACACACTCAAGGAAAGGATTAGGGTTTGGGGAAAACGGCTCTAAACAGTGGAGGCTGAGGTAAGGGAGGGTTATGAGCTGATAAGGTTGTTTATATACCATCCAAACCCTAAATATTAGGGTTTCTACCTGACATGAGTACGCCCAGCGTACACAAGTGTACGCCCAGCGTACACAAGTGTACGCCCATCGTACTAGGGTGCGCCTAGTACGCTCAACGTACCCTTATGTACGCTTAGCATACTCTCTTGATCCCAAAGTTGCAACTTTAGCCCTTAGACTTCTCATGGGTCGACTCCTCTAACCCCCAGGGACTACAAATGACAAAATAATAATAGAAGAGAGAATTCGGAAATACCTGCTAAATCTCGGGATGTTACAGGAACTCACTAAGCTTTGGCGTATAGTTGTTGATTTCAATGTTTTCAAGTACATCATATGATCGGGGCAAAGCAAATGTGTGATCGTACACATCCTCCTACTGATTTATGTTTTGAGAGATTACTTGATACTCTGATTTTAAGGATTTGATTTGGAAACAATGGTTGATCATCTTATGTTTTGTGAGAAATGTTTTGTAAAAACGAAAAATTTTATCATGGTTTTTGGGACGTTACATGTATAATAAATTAACAAATCATTTTATCTCGCTCCTAAAGTCATTTATAGCTATTTCTAGTTATTGAGGGCAACCAAAAAGGACTTTACGTTTATTCCATAAAGTTATACCAAGTTAGTTTTGCCTTTGACCAATTTAGTTATGACCTTGGACACATATTCAAACAGTCTCCCACTTGGAAAAATCTTCAACTACAATTGAAAAATATAGACTTTGAATAACCATCAAGGTGTGCTTTCAACAACAACTATTGAACTATGATATAATCAAACATTGGCCCTTAGACAAGTGATCAACTATTCCTTCGTTCTACAAGATATCGTATGAACACGAGACATGCATACAAATCAATCTCATAGTCCAAGATGATATTTTTTGATTTCTGATTTATGATGACTAAGTTTAGACTACTAATTGAAAACATCAATTTATTATAGGCAAGGCCTTGCACATGAATGTCAACATCAAATCACCGAGAGGCCCAAATACATCATTTTTCATGTTAAGGCAAAAGGAACAAATAAATTTTGACTACATAAATATAACTTTTACTTATCATGCCATAAATGGAACTACATTTTATAACATCAAGTTACAGATGCGTTTATGTAATACCAATGCACAACAGACTCACAAACTATAACTTATGTATCTCCGCTTGAAGAATATAAGATATTATCGTCTTAGAATTACTCGTGACTGAATCCATGAATTTATCTTAAAGTGCGGGTGTGACATCCCCATTTTCACGGCCATTTTAAAATTTTTTATTTGTTCTTATTTAAAACAAAGTTTATTTATAAATGTGAAATTTGGTCCCGTAAAAGTATTTCCGAAGAAATGTTTTTCATTGATTTATAAAAGCTTGGTATGTCATAACTGATACAAAACATAAGCATAAACATGCCTTACAGTATCTTAGACTAACAGTCTACATCTCCTTGAATCTCTCATCATTCATGTACATTTGTACCGCTACCTGTGATACAAAGAAACTGAGTGGGTCAGGTTGGGAAACTTATTGAGTACATAGGGTTTTCAACCCACAATAATATAGTTTAATATGTTTAATTATTAAAAAATTAAACTGATTACCCATCCCCACTTTCTTCTTTATTCTTCCCTAAGGATGTATCCTAAGGGTCATCTTAGTCATCGTAGCTGACAGTACTGATACAAGGATTTCTCTAAAATACATGTCAGTAGGTTTTCTTTCTATTTTCATTTCTAAGGATTTGTCATAAGGATCATCTTCATCATCGATGCTGACAGTACTGTTACAGGGATTTCTCCGAAATACATGTCAGTAGGAAGTAGAGTACATCAAATAGGCACAAATTCCATCGTTGCTTGTGTTCCACGGGACTGTCATCAAATAGTCTGGTGGTTTTCATCTATACTATGTTAGATGATTCCATCTCTTAGTACAGTAGTACTAGTAAGTTAAGGTCTTTTATTATTGTTTTCATCTCTCATCATCCATCTCCATCTTTCTTCTAATCCTCCCTCATTACTCATCACTACCCAATATATTATAAGTATGAAAATACGTATATATCAAGTCATATAAAAATCATCTTATATTATTTCATCTAACATAAAGCATTTTGGTTACAGATAATAAGCACATATAACATTCATTTATCTAAATACTCCATATCTATGTGTAAGATGAAAGTAACTATGCACTCACTTGATAAAAGTGGATGCCTCAGAATTTGGGCAGAACTTCGCCTTGGTATTTTATCTTTTCCTCTGACATGACCTAGGTACGAATATCACTAAGTCTTAGTCTTATATTCCTGGTGACAAATGATCGTCTAGATTCTTCACTAATCCCAATGTCTACATCAAGATCTATCAAGTAAGGAACAACCATGTAGGATCATATCGAAGGTAAGGTTCGTTTGGTATACAGAGTATATTGTTTGGAAATTCCACTTTAAACACTGTTGAGTATATCAGATTGCGTCATTGGGCTGTTTTGTTAGTGTCCATTATGTTTCCGGTATGGGCCTGTCCATCCGTATTAATTATTAGGGTTATAGTATAAATAGTGCATGCATGCACCGTAGTTAGTTGTTGTTGATATCATTATTGTAACCCTACCACACCTCTACAGTAGCAAGTCTTTATAGAGTTCTTTTGAGGTTGTGGCTTATTAATCATTCGACATCTGTTTGATTCATCTGGCGTTCTTATTTACTTTGTGTTCTTGTATTGCTTGTTAAGAATCTTATCGATCTTAAAGAGTTTTAGTCTCATCAATTGGTATCAGATCAGGAGGCTGTGTAAATAATATGCATCTCTTCTGTTAGAAGAAAATCTTTAGGGTTTCCGCTTTTATCGAATCCATTGGAGCCGTCATTACCTTATTGACGCTGTTCCTAGATCTCGATATTACCCTAACTCAATCTTTATAAGTCTGATTCTTGACAGGTACGCAGATCAAATCATCATGTCTCTCGATGAGTCTCAAAACAATCCCATCAACATTTCTAACATCATTGGCTCGACCACAAGGATTCCGATCCTATACACTCACGAATATGAGGTATGGGCTCTTCATTTTGAATACTATGTTCTTGGTTCAGAGGATAACAAATATTTGATTTGGGAGGCCATTACTTTGGGTCCTTTCGTTCACTCCGGAACCAACAAAACCATCAAGACACAAAAAGAGTACAATCAACTAATGGTAGATGTGAAAGAAGTTCCTCAAGATGAGAAGGACAAACTGATTAGCAATGTAAAAGAAATGAGGATGATCAGATTCGCTTTACAATCTGATACCTTTCGTCTGGTAAGTATGTGTACTGCTGCAAAGGAAATCTGGGAAAGGCTTAAGGAGTTATATTCCACCGATGAGGATCTCGATCATTCCATCCAAACTCTTCTACTTTCGGAGTTTGGTGACTTCAAGCAAAAGCCTGAGGAAAGTCTTATACAAACATTCAATCGTTGCAACCATCTTCTCAGTAAGATGATTAATCACGGAATTGGTAGAGAGGTGATCGAGCAGAAGGTAACTTTCATGAATGGCCTAAGATCCGAATAGATGGCGGTGGTTTCAACTCTTAAAGCACATGAACAGTTCAAGACTTACTCGTTGGCAAAGCTCGTAGGGATTCTCAAGTCACATGAAAGTGTTGTGACAAAAGACTCAAAAGTTGTTTCTAGTTTGGGCTCTTTGGCTCTTGTGGCTAAAGTTAAATCCATGGCCGATGAAGAACCTGAGACCGATCTCTCAGAATGTGATCTTACTAGTGAGGAGTATGCTCTGATGGTGTCTAACCCCATGCGGTTCGCAAGGAAGAAATTCCCTTCTGCCAAGAACCGAAACTGGCAAGGGAGTTATAGCTCCGAGAAGGCGATTGAGGAGAACCAAAACACTTCTCAGAAGGAAGAAGAGAAGAATGAAGAAAAGCTAGTTGGTAACTCTGGGTATGACTGCCACTACTGTCACGGGAAGAATCATTTGGCGAAGGATTGCATGTTACGAAAGCTGAATAAGAAGAAAGAGGGTAAAGATGATGAAGCTTACTCCAAGCGTAAGCTGGAGGAAATCAAGAAGAAGAAAATTAATGATAAATCTATGCCTGATTTGGTTGTGCAGGAAGATGTCGTAGAGAACGAGTTCGGTGGAGTAGAAGTTTGGTCTACTGACTTGGAAGATGAAGAAGTTCGCAAGCCCACACATGGAAGGGAATTTGTTGCGAAGAAAGAAGGCTCTGAAGTTACTGGCAGATGTTTGATGGTAACAGCTGGTGTGTCACAAATGAGAGGCTACACAACAGATGGTGGGTGTGAAGAAGCGAAGGAGAGGGAAGACAAATGCTTTACCACAAAACCAGTCGGAGAGCAGATCAATGAGTGATCAGTTGATCAAGAAGGTAAATTCCATCCTTGAATCTCTTAAAATACCCGTATCTAACTATGAAAAAAAATTAAATGATTTAAAATTCACCTTCTCTAGTTTAAGTGGCAGCCTAAAACAAACTCGACTCACGAATTCTAACCTAACTGATCAAATTAGCAAGGTGTCTTCCAAGAGTGAGGAGCGAAGGATGTGGATCGAGAAGAAGGAATTAGAGTTGATTAGGGCAAAAGATGAATTGATTTATTTGCAACGTGACAATTTAAAGTTTTTGAAACAAAGGAATATTTTTTGCTTAATTGCTAAACGTCTTGATTCCAATATTACTCAGTTGCATTTAAATTGTGAGATTGGCAATAAAATTCACAAAATGATTTTGCCTTTCCTTGAATTAAAGGAAGACGAAATAGATGCGGATTGCTATAATTGTGAATCAATTGTCTCATCAGAAGAAACCTCTGAAGCCTACAGAATTGGACTGGACAAAATTGAGTCCTTTATTAAGTCCAAAGACCACAAGGACATGCTCAGAAACGTACTGGATGAAAATGACAGATTGAAAATAAAGACCGAAACTGTACAGAAATTTGATTCGTCGAGTTCTAAGTTGAGTTCAGATAAAAAGATCAATGCTGAAAATACATCTGAATTTGATGAGAGTGAAAAACAGATACGTAGCTGAACCAATAAACAAACCATCGAGGTTCAGTAAAGCTAGTACAAGTGGCACCAAGGACGTTCAAAGTGAATTTTCGAAAGGAACAAGTGAAACTAACAGTATAAGCGAACCTCAGTTAGTGAAAACCGAACCTCATGCCAGGAAGGCGAAACCGAATGTGAATATTCACAAATCATCCAAGCAACTTGCCGAGTAGAAATGTCAACGAAATAGGAGATATCAGAAAAATCTCAACGAAAGGAAGCAGTTTTGGCAATCCCAGAACTCCAACTATGTACATAAAGAAAAAGCTTCCAACCAAAAGACGAAAGTACATTCACAGGCGAAACCCAAACAGTGTTCACACTGTCGTTCCTACGCTTCACAGAAACAAAATGGTGGTTTCGCTCATAAGTCATCAGTTCCAAAAAGGTTTTCTGAGAAACCCAATCCTTTTCACTCTCTACCAAAGAAAACTCCTATCAAGTATGTTAAAGGGAAGGGAAATCTCGTCTCGGATTCTGAAGTTCAAACAAAGAAGACGATCACTAACCCTAGGAAGGATAAGAGAGAATTTGTTAAGAATCAACATAAAGAAAAACAAACCGATTCAAACAAAACGAGTAACAAAATCAAGGTTTTCACCATTAAAAGGAAAGACGAAACCACTCTAATAAAACGAATGTATATGCTTGATCTTTCTAATGCTTTTCCTTGTTCTGTAAAAGGCGCACCAGGACCCAAACAACTTTGGGTTCCTAAATCCGCTTAACTTTTGCAGGTCATACGTGACGAGCAGTTTGACAATGAATGGTATATTGATAGTGGCTGCTCGCGTCACATGACAGGAAGAAAGGAAGAGTTGAGAGAGTTTCGTGCTCTCAAAGATGGTGGATGTGTAAAGTATGGTAACAATTCCTTTGGAACAATAAAAGGCTACGGGATGATCACAAATGGAGATTTTTCAATCCGGAAGGTGGCTTATGTGGAAGGGTTGCAACACAATCTAATTAGTGTTTCGGTATTAGTTGTGGGAACTGGCCTGAAAGTATCCTTTAATGATGAAGGATCAGAAATTACAGAGAAAAAGACGAAAGTAGTTCTATTGAAGTCACAGCGAAAAGGGGAAATGTACCCCTTAAACCTAAATCCCATAAGAGGGAAGCCTGCTATATGTCTGCTAACGAAGGCTCACTTTGATGAAAGCTGGCTATAGCACCGAAGGCTTCCGCACCTTAACTTCAAAGACTTCAACAAGCTAGTTCTTGGTGTTCATGTGCGATGGCTTCCTCTCTTAAAGTTTGATAAAGATCACATGTGTGCAGCATGCGAAATGGGGAAGCAAAGCAGAAAGAGTCATCCAACTCTTGTAAACACAAAGATCATAGAGCCTCTTGAGCTTCTTCATATTGATCTTTGTGGACCGTCTGCAATCGAAAGTGTCGGTGGTAGTAAGTATATACTTGTTATTGTTGAAAATTTTCCCGTTTCACTTGGGTATATTTTCTTAAACAGAAATCAGAGGCTACTCCAAAGCTGAAGAACTTTCTAAAACAAGTGGAAGTTCAGTTGCGAAAACTGGTTCGTAACATCAGAAGCGACAATGGGCTGGAATTTAAAAACAAAGTGTTTGAAGAATTCTTAGCTGAAAAGGGAGTAACTCACAACTTTTCTGCTCCCTACACTCCACAGCATAATGGCGAAGTTGAAAGACGAAACCGTTCATTATGTGAAGCAGCCTAAACCATGCTTAGTTTCGCTTGTTTACCTCTGTATTTATGGGCTGATGCTATCGCCACATCTTGCTACACTCAAAATAGATCCTTCTTGAATAAGCGATTTACCCTTACTCCATATGAAATCTTAAATAATTGCAAACCTAACGTCAAGTTTTTCCATGTCTTCGGTTCCAGGTGTTTCATCTTTAATTCTAAAGAAAACCGAAGCAAGTTCGATGAGAAGGCAGACGAAGGTATATTTATGGGTTATTCGCTGACCTCTAAGGAATATAGGGTTCTCAACAAACGATCCAAGAAAATAGAAGAAACTTATTATGTCACGTTTGACGACAACTACCTGAAGAAGAATCAATCAAGCGAAAGTCAAATGGGAGACATCTTTCCAACATCAAGTCAAGTCACAATTCCAATAGCTGACCTTTATGAGGAATACATGCTACTTTTTGATGAGCCATAGAAGGCTATCCACTCTGAAGCAAAAGCAGCTGATAATAAAGTCAATGAAATAAAGAAGATAATCGATGATGCCACAAAAGAAATGGAAAGCAAACCTCCAATCTCAAGCGAACCTTCAAAAGAAAGCACTCCATTGCAGGGGGAGGGTTCATCTACGACAAATAAATCTGATTCGCCTTTCCAGGAGGAGAACCCATCTCCAACCATGACCCATGAAAGTCCACTCGAGGGGGAGAATTCTGAACCTGATGTTGAAACCGTCTCATCATTGGAGGGGGAGAGTCAAAATACAAATGTTGATTCGGATGTTCAATCAGAATTCGAAGAGGAAGTCAACGCTGAACTAGATCCTGCCTATGATCCATCCTACCCTCCGCTCACAAAATGGACAAGAGATCACCTAAAAACTCAAGTTATTGGTGAATCATCTGAGGGAGTTCTTACACGCTCTCAACTGAAAGCGAAGCAAACTGCTTTATTCTCTCAAGTGGAATATTACATGTTTAATTCATTCGTCTCCAAAGTTGAACTGAAAATAGTTTATACTGCACTCGATCACTCTGATTGGGTTCAGGCTATGCAAGACGAACTCAATGAGTTCGAACGAAACAAGGTTTGGAGATTGATTCCCACGCCACCTGATGCATCTGTGGTTGGTCTAAAATGGGTGTTTCGCAACAAGATAGATAAAGAAGGCAACGACATAAGGAACAAAGCGAGACTTGTGGTGAAAGGATATTGTCAGAAAGAAGGGATCGACTATGAAGAAACTTTCGCTCCAGTAGCAAGGTTAGAATCAGTTCGAATCTTCTTGGCATATGCAACACACAAAAACTTCGAGGTATTTCAGATGGATGTCAAGTGTGCTTTCCTGAACGGAGAACTAGAAGAAACCGTATACGTTGAACAACCACCGGGTTTCGTGAATGAAAAGTATCCCAACCATTTCTATATTTTGGATAAAGTCGTATATGGTCTGAAGCAAGCTCCTAGAGCCTGGTATGAAACTTTAACTCGTTTTCTAAAGATGTCCAAGTTTAAACAAGGTTCGGTTGACCCAACCTTCTTTTGCAAGAAAGAGGGTGACCATTTAATGATCGTACAAATCTACGTCGATGACATCATCTTTGGTTCCACAAATTCTAGCCTAACAGTTGAATTCCGAAAGTTGATGGAGACTAAATTTGAGATGAGTTCAATGGGTCCAATTAACTTTTTCCTTGGATTGAACATAAGACAGGGACCAGAAGGCATTTTTATCAATCAGGAGGCTTACACAAATACTTTACTAACAAAATTCGGCATGATGGGAGACTCAAGAGTGAAAATTCCAATGGCATTCGGGACGAAGCTAACTCCATCTCTGGAAAAACCGGTTGCTGATATGACGCTCTATCGGCAAATGATAGGGTCTCTAATGTATCTTACAGCTAGTAGACCAGATATTGTGTTTTATGTTTGTTACTGTGCCAGGTTTCAATCCAATCCACGCGAACCTCACTTGGTGGCAGTGAAGAACATCTTCCGATACCTGAAGCGAACCTCATATCTTGGGATATGGTATCCAGCGAAATCAGGATTCTTCGTTCAAGCATTCTCTTATGCTGATCTAGGAGGATGTGGTCTAGATAGGAAAAGCACTACAGGCGGTTGTCAATTTCTGGATGGCAAAATCGTCAGCTGGCAGTCCAAGAAACAAACGTATGTATCATTGTCCACAGCCGAAGCTGAATATATAGCCGCTGCATCTTGTGCTTTGCAGGTCATTTGGATTCAAAGTCAGTTAAGAGACTATGGCCTAAACATGAAGCAAATACCACTCTATTGTGACTCTGAAAGCGCAATCCGAATATGTCACAACCCAGTGCAACACTCAAAGACGAAACACATAGCATTGAGGTACCACTTTATCAAGGATCATGTGGAAGATGGAAACATTGAAATTCATTTAGTGCGCTCCGCTGATCAATTGGCTGACATATTCACGAAAGCCTTGCCTGAAGCAACCTTCAACAGAATACTCCAAGGCTTAGGAATGATGGAAGCCGAATCTGTACCGAAACCACTTTCGCCTCATTAAACGTTTAACAAGCGAAATAGAGCGAACACTCGGTCTATTTCGGTTCCGAATTTTTCGGGCACCGAATTGTACCGAACGCTCGGTATGTTTCGCTTCATACATCAAAAGGCGAACGCTCGGTTGACACTTAATGTATACCTTTTGTACATTTTATTTTTTCCTTTATGTTTTTATTTCTTTTTCAGAAAAATCTGAAATACAAAAAATATTTTTCCTTTCTGTTTTTATTTATTTTTCAGAAAAATCTAAAATACAAAAATAATTTTCTTTTCTGTTCAGACATATCGAAAATGCAAAAATATTTTTTAATTTGTTTAAACTAGATTGTTTTACAATTGGTGCTTGTCTCAACAATGTATCATGGGGAAGGTATCAACTCTTAATCTATATACTAGCTAAGTGTCCCTAGAAGCATGTTGCTGCATGTTGTCCAAAGCCTCGACGACTCTAGAGTGAAGCCTTACTGATTCGATATATACAAATCGTTTCTTCCCAATCAGGCTGTTAAATTCACTTAAGTCATGAGCTACCTTACTCTTCTCACATTGAGTTAAGAGTTATTTGCTTGGTCACTTTCGTATAGCAGAGGTACTTTCGGTTCTTTAACCACCTCACCATTTTTCTCTATTATTTTTGATTCCATGAAAGTAACCCTTGAGACTCTCATCATGTACCACTGAGGTTTACGGTTACACAACATCTGTGTTAATGATCTTAGTTTCATTTCACCATGATCTAAGTGAAACCCACAATCCAATACCTTACATGAATTGACGGTGAACAATTGACTTTTCTAGTTTTTCACCCATGTATTAACGAAACCACTCATGTGGTATGTACCAAGAAATCTCTTTTATTTTTTGATATCTTTATGAAATTGTCTAAAACTAATACATTTCTTCCCAAAAGATCCTGTTTTATTTTTGTTTTTGAGATTTCTAAACTTTTCCCAAGTCACTACAAAATTATCAAACCTACTTGGTGTTTAAAGCTACACTGTCTACACAAGTACTTCATCCCACTTTCGTTCTTATATCAAGTTCGTAGTTTGGTTGAAGCGAAATCCACCCTTAAATCCAAAATTAAAAGATGCCTTTCAATGTTTCTTAACAAACATTTGATCGTACTTCAACGGGAAACCACACAGACATTTCTAAGTCTTTATTGACTTTGAAAGAAGAGATTCGTGCCCGGGATCCTCAGTTTCATGTCTCTAATGAAATCACTTAAATCTCATAGATATAACTTGATTTATTTCTTCTTCTTTGGCATACCCTTGCACGAAAGTCTATTGACTTTCCAAAAAGTCTTGTTCGTGGTAACTATGGCTTATTCCTCTTACAGGATGTTACGGTATCTCACTTCCACTTGGGATTATTCAGGCGAAAGGAGCTTCGTTTATTAACTTAGAATATGAAGCGTTAAAGGATAAAATGAAGAGGCGGGGAATGGATAAGATTTCAAACTAAAGGCGCGTGAATTTGAAACGTCACCACTTGATCACGCCGCCTGACACGCTTTTCGGGATGCCAGTTGTCAAAATCACGTCTTTTTCGGCGTTGTTTACGAGATCTCTATCTGCTCGACGATTCAATTCTCTCTCTTGGGCAATTGTATAAAAAGGTTATCGATTCTTACATTCAACTTTACCACTTTCAAAACTATCAAGAACCCTAAAAAGAAGATTCTCTCTTACTGTTCATCTTCTCCAATCACCTACAACAATGGCTGACTCTTCATCCGTTTAAGATCAATCCGCTCATTCCTCTTTTCTCTCAATCAAGCCAAATCAAAATTTGATCTTGGATCTTGCACCAGTAAAGTACGTTCCCTACATGCTGCCTATAGTGGAATGTCTCAAGTACTCACCGTTGGTCATTGCCCTAACCAAGGTCGAGTCGGTTCCACTGTCAATGCTTTCCAAGGCTTATTCCACTGCGATGTACAAGAAGGAAGCGGAGAAGATCATCTTCGAGATCCTTGACAAGAAAGCTTCGATTTCAAAAGCTTGATTTTGCTCACTGCTAGGGCTAACTTATGATGACTCCATGGTCAACCCAGAATCAATTACAACTGCCCAAATCTTCGAGATGTTTTATAACATGGGGTACAACGACATTCTCACCACGATCACAAAGTTCAAGAAATCCTCTCTCCCACCACAATGGAATGGTTTGTTCACTCTCATCTTCAAAGCCTTTTCTGAGAGAGTTGCTGGGTCGGATGGTGCCAACAAACTTTTTATGACAATTCTTTATGGCCTCTACCATGGGATTAACCTTGACTACGGCTCAGTATTGTGGGCTCAGTTGCTACAGAGTATGAACTCTTCTTCGAGGCACAATGAAATCTCTTGTGGTCGTTTTTGGACCATAGTGGTGCAAAGGGTAATTGAAAAACTTAATGTTCCTTTCATGGAGGATTCGTTGAAGGCCTCTATCGCCACATTCCACACAACAAAGATCATCATCTCAGACAACTCCAAATTCTCCTTCATAGGATCAATTCCTGAATCCATGTTTCGAAACGTGTCTGGGGCAAGTGCTATTTTAAAGTCATACAAGAAAAACTGAGTTTCTGGTCCAAGAGAAATACTCCTGAGATGCAAAAAACTTTCTGATAAACCCAAAAAGGGAGGAAATAAGGGAGATAAGAAGAAAGGGGTTTTTGAAGGTCCGTCAACACAAGTCTCCAACCCCAAGAAGTGAAAGACAAAAAGTGCTGCTCCTTCCGCTCCAAAGAAACGAAAGTTAAGAAAGATGACTCTGCAGCCTAGTTCCTCTTCCTCAAGCGATTCTGAGTATGTTCCTAAGGAGAACACCATTGGAGAATCAAGCGAACGTGACGACTCCCAATATGAGGATTCGCCCCGGGGTCATTCGCCTCCACCATCACCAATCCATGAGGTACATATTAATGATAAGATTTCAACTCCACCTCCTTCTCCCACTCACATCTCTATTGCCATCACTGTCGCACCTTGTCCACCTCCTGTCATTTCTCAAACTGTCACCACTGGTCCTCCACCTGTTTCGTCTCAACTACAATCAACTATCCCCATTTCCATCCCCATCTTCGCTGATTCTACCATTGCTCCTACTATCTCTATTTAACCTTTTGTTTCTATCAACGTATCTGATACGGGGGCTGCAACTTCAGGTTTTTCAACTCATCTTTCACCTCCTATTTCACCTATTAACCGTGACGATCCAGACATGGTCTTCTGTGATGACGAAGACGATGATATTGAAGGTTTTACTTACAGTCCCTTCCAAATTAGGACTGAGACGGATGGTGTGGAACATGTCACTACAGAGAAACTTCAATCTCTACATGAAAAGATTGACCAGCTGCTTCAATCTACCAAGGTCTCGTCTACAGAGGATTATGCCAAAGCAGCTGTGGAGTCTCTCTTTGAGTGAATCATGAAACAACATACTACCTCTGTTGAAACCTCGAATAAAGTTGTTGTTGATTCTGCTGAGGTTTGCAAATCCACTACCGAGAAAGTTAATAAACTCATTGAGCAAACCACTGCTTTCATGGAGAAAATGTGGATGGTGGATCAAGAAAGGAAGTACCAAAAGCTCCTGTCAAGCCTATTACCAAGAAGGAACCTAAAGTCAAGGAAAAGTTATTTCGTGATGACCCAATAATTGATAATGAAGAAGACGAGGAGCTTTCTGAAGGCAAACTGAAAAGACAAAAAGTTTGTGAAGCTGAAATGGATGAGCATCATCGAATCATCCGTGAAGCTGAGGAAAAAGAAAGGGCTGAAAAAGAAGCACAAGACACTTTATAAAGTAAAAAGGTGTTGTTTCCTAAGTGGACTCTAAAGCGAATGCAACGTGATGTTGTTGATCTTCCGAACCAATATTGGTTGGAACCTGTAGTTTCGTTCGAGCTTCAGAACACACGAGACTCCCAACTTGATATGCCTATCACTCCAAAAGCTTTTCGTTTTTGTGCTTTCGTTAAAGTATCGTTTGCTCCAATTACAGACAGTGGAGTTGATCATATGCTTTTCTATTTCTATCTTAAGCATATGAAGCCCCAATATGAGACCTGGTCATTGAGCAAGATTACAGGAGTGAAAGTTACAGGACCGATTGAGACTGATAGCTTTCCAAACGCTAAGTTTAAAGAAGCAATAGGTTCAGCCAATCAATGATTCGAGTTTACTCTTGTAGATCTTCCATGCCTGAACCCAAACGATTGGATCACTCTTTGTAACCTGTTGCTGAAGAACAAGGAAAAGTATGAACCTGTCATGTTGTCATACCCCCAAACCAGACGGCGGAAACGTTCGGGGTGGATGACTTCATTTGTAGTATCACAACACATGCATCATAGTAATCAATGTACAAACAACCACTGTATTTAAAAAAAGTAATAGTATTTACATGTATTTCATCATTGTATATTGAAACCAAAATAGTTATACAAAAGAAGAAGACATGACTCAAAATAGCTCCATCTTCTCAAAAGCTCGGGGAGTACCTGTCTACTGATTCCCTGAGAATACAAGTAATTTGAAAAGAGAGTATCAACATAAAGTTGAGTGAGTGCATAAGTATTTATGTTTGAATGAATGTGTTATGTTTCTTGAATATGTAAACTGTTCCAGAAAATCCTATATTTTCTGCTGTATATGAAAAGTAGTTTTAATCTCATAAAACCGTTCTGTTTGTAAAACAATGTTCTGTTTTTGTATTCCTTTATGTAAAACTTGTAACTGTGAGTGTGCCTGGTTCCACCAGCTGTTATTGTAAACTGTAATGTAATACTGTAATTGTATCTTGTAAAACTAGTACTTTGAAAATGTATTTATGTTTAGTTAATTATACACTAACGTATTGTTAATATCTTTTTAATGAATTATTATAACCATACTGACTAGATGGCCTGACCCAACGCTATGAATGCATTAATGCTGTTGATAACAACTGTCGCTCGTAGGCGTGTATGCCTGACTGTAGCTAGCAGTCTGAGTGCGGGGTTGTCAATCCCAATATAGATCTATACACACATTGTTTCGATCCACGACTGGAGATTCTGGTTATAATATCAGGACTTTAACTATATTGTTTAAATGAATTAAACAACCTGAATCAAATGACTCATAAAAAAGCATATAGATGTTACATGTATAATAGTTATGAAAACCCAATCATTCTGAAATGAATGATTGATAGTATGCCCCTGAATTAGTATATGAAAAATGTATACTCTTGATTAGTTTTGAATCAAACCTTTGTTCTTGTAACACAGTGTACTTTAGTATACTTAAATCGTGAATTAATTTTCTATGAATCATAAATTATACCTATTATAATTTATATGTACTTTCTGAATTGAATTCTAAGTATTCATGAATGCAACCCCTTGCTCAACTTGTTACAAAGGGTATCTAAACTGGATGAAATAACTTTTATATTTATATACATATACAATTATATATAAGTAAAATTTAAATCACATTCGGACAAATAACCGATACTTATAATCCTACATCCAAACAAGGAAAAGGAACCAAAGTGAGTTATCAGTCCTAAGTCTTTTAAATCTTAATTATATATATATATATATATATATATATATATATATATATATATGATTTTTGGGGAAAACATAAGTTTATAAAATCATTTAAAAGAAGTTTAATATTTTGAAATACTTTTGGTGACTTGATGTCATTTTAACACAATCTTTGAAACCATTTGAATTGATGATGATTGAAATCCATTTTGATAAGTTATTTTGAAACCATTTGTTTATAACACAAAATCTTTGTGTTAGACTTGTATTCCCCCCCCCCCCCCCTTAAAACAATAAAAACTATGAAAATACGGGGGTATGAACTCACCTTTTGGAGGGTGATTCAAATGATGATTTGATATAGGATGCTTAGTTCCACGAGTGAAATCCCGCAAGAAAACAAGTCAAATTGAAGTGTTTGAAGCTAGATTGGAGGCTAAAATGGGTTTACGGCCAGGTGTTCTTGAAGGATGAAGAACACTTGATGATCCTAGACCAGATTCTAAGAAGATTCAAAGGTTTTGAGGTGCTTGTTCTTCGTGTTCTTCACGTGTTCTTCGCGTTCTTCATGAAAACTAGTGAAATCAATGGATTTTAGCCTAGTAAATGAAGATGGAAGGGTGTTCTTGAAGTGATAACAAGATCAAGAATTTATACCTGTTAGATCTTGTGAAGAACTAGTGTTTAACACTTGAATAAGATGAACAAGGATGATTATAGCATGTTCTTGAGGAGAGAGGTTGTTCTTCGTGTTCTTGGCTGATGATACTTGAGAGAGTTTGAGAGTTCTTGGCTGGAAGATGTGAGAAATGAAGGAAAAATGAAGGAAATCTATATATATATATATATATATATATGCGAGGGTTCACGGCCCGAGGGTTTACGGCCGTGAACCTCGTTTACGGTCCGAGGTCGGCTAGAGTTTACGACCGTGAACGTTCCCCAATGCGATAAGGTTCGGTTTCCGAGGCGATAAGGTTCGGAGAGTTTACGGCCGGAGCCTGTTTACGGCCTCGTTTACGGCTGCGAGGAGTGTACGACCGTAAACTCTTTGCGGTCCAAAGTGTTTACAGTCCGAAGCGAAGGAATAAGATGCGAAGTTTCTCGGTTTTTAAGCCTTTTCCTTCCAAATTCAATTGTAATTATTTTAAGGATTTTTAACAAGTAAAGGTTATTATTATAACCTAAATAAAACCCAAACAATAAAAAGGACCTTAGTTGACCCTCATTTGACTTTAAAAGATAGAAAATAACGGGATGTTACACATGTCTAAACTTAAAATTATGATAAAGTCTTACATCCAGGAAATTGGTGAGATTGATGCTGAAATTGTTGCAGTCCTGCGAAAGAAACCTTCGGCTGTCCTTAAGGAAAATCCTAAGGATTTTGAAAAATTAAAACCAGGAAAACTCTACAGTGGAGATTGGTTCGTGGTTTATTCTGCTAGGGAGCGATCTGGAGCAGATTTTCGTAAAGGTTGTTTCTATCTTTCAGATAAGCATCTCTACACCACAACCTTTCTTGAGTTTATTTTGGAGCAAGTGAGCAAGTTCAGAGGCAACAAGAAAGATGATATCAATTGCTTCTCTGATATGATTCTTTGGTATATTGAAGTGCGCCAAGCATTATATGCCATAATTCCAAAGGTGTACGATGTACAGAAGCGAATCCTAGGCTGAAGGATTCAGGCCTCAATTGACGCAAAGGGGGAGATTGTTGAGTATATCAGATTGCGTCATTGGGCTATTTTGTTAGTGTCTATTATGTTTCCGGTATGGGCCTGTCTATCCGTATTAATTATTAGGGTTATAGTATAAATAGTGCATGCATGCACCGTAGTTAGTTGTTGTTGATATCATTATTGTAACCCTACCACACCTCTACAGTAACAATTCTTTATAGAGTTCTTCTGACATTGTAGCTTATTAATCATTCGACATTTGTTTGATTCATCTGGTGTTCTTATTTACTTTGTGTTCTTGTATTGCTTGTTAAGAATCTTATCGGTCTTAAAGAGTTTTAGTCTCATCAAACACCTCACTAAATCCAACCTAAACATCATCCCCGTAAGTAGATCAATCGGTATTTTGACTTGGAATCACCGATAAATTTTATTTATATGTTCATAATAACGACTATGAATAGTAAATATAAGTTGCACTGAAAGCAAGAGTGTAGCTTAACTTATAGAGGTTTTAGCAAAAACTGGGAAAACGCGCAGACATAACTCTGAAACCAAAAGCTTCTATTTGTCAGGCTCCTAGAGCTCCAGAGACTTTACTAAAATATTCCTAAAAGTTGGGAAAACCGAACTCAAAAGTGGGAGAGTATTTGAGAGATACTTGGGAGAGTTTGTGTGAAAAATGAATAGATTTTGCAGCCTATTTATAGCCATTTTAAGGGAGCAAGCTGCACATGGCATGAGGCGCGCCGCGCCTACGAGCTTTGTTGGCTCCTATAGAATTCTGCAACGTGTTATCGCCACATTGCTCCACATCCTCCCTTCTAGAAGGTTGCCATATGTCACCATGTCATGGTGCCATGTGTCGCCATTTCCTTGGGCCACGTCACCATGTCTCGGAAGAGGGGGTCGCCGACCAGGCTACGTGTCACCTCCAGAATGTGCCACGTCATCAGCACATTGTAATTTTAGCAGATCTTCGGATGGACATAAATTTTGCATACGAGCTCCGTTTTCGACGTTATTTATATCCCCAGAATCCTCTCGAAGAGCTCTACAACTTTCATTAAGGTCTCAACATCTAATTCTTGCTCTAACAAAAATTCATATTTAGACCGGTTTACAATGTTAAAGTCCGTGCGAAATTCATAACTTCTTCATACGAACTCCGTTCTCGACTGTCTTTTTATCGACAGGTTCATATTCACGAGATCTTCAATTCTTGTTTAGATTGTTTTGACTAACAATCAACCGATTAGGATTTTGATTTATGTGCCCGCACTACTACGCCGAATCTTCAAAAAATCATAACTTCCTTTCACGAAGTCAGATTTGGACGTTCTCTATATATACGCTCTCGGTTTAACAACAACTAAAACTTTTTTTTAGATCACTTAGGCTAAAAAGCAATTTATCAAAAATTCACTTTCTTCGATACGCAGAGTCGTGCCGGTTTAATCGTGAAACTTCGAAGAAGCATAACTTCTTCATACGAAGTCAAATTTCAGTGTTCTTTATATTTACGGAATCCTTGTCACATATACTATAATTTTATTTAAGATTATTTGTCCTAAATAATCTTCTATCAAAAATTCATTTTAACGCTTAATATATCTTAATTGACTAGCCTAGATCTGCGGGTGTTACAGCGGGTTTAACCAATATGTCATGTCCAATCATTATGTACAATCTACTAATACTCCAAGAAGTATTAAATCATTACTTTGTAACATCCTTGAAGAGAATTTGTTGAGAATAACCCTATTTCTAGGTCAACTCGTCGAGTTGGAGGGACCAACTCGACGTGTTGGATGTAGCAACCCGAACCTTTTTCCGTTAATGTTAGCCCGATTTCCGTTAACAAAATTTGAATTTAAGGAGTTCCGTCAAATTCCTTTGGTTTGGAAAATCATTTTAGTTATATAATTGAATTTTATATATGAGTCGAAACCAAAATCACGCGAAAAACCCGAGTTTCCTTCGAAAAATCAACAGTTTCCGGCCTGACTGGTGTTCACGGCCGTGAACCCGATCACGGCCGTAAACCCGTTCACGGCTGGTCCCCACCACCGACCATACTCCCAGGCTATATATGCGCGACTCCTACCCTCATTTATACTTTTCTGGCCGCAAACACACTCCCTCTCTCTAAAAACCCCCACCCGAAAACACAAGAAAACTCAAGATTTCTCTTCATCTATCACTCTACCCGCCTTGGAACTAGTTGAGGAGCATCAAAACATCAGCTTTTCGTCAAATCAAGTGTTTTTGTTATTGAGTTCACGGCCGTACACCCTTTAAAACTTCAAACCTTCAAAGGCCGCAAACCGTTCACGGCCGTGAACCCTTCAAAAATTCATATTTTCTTCAAGAACACCGTTCACGGCCGTAAACCCTTCAAGGGGCTGTTCACGGCCATAATCCCTATCACGGCCGCAAACCCTTCCTAAGTGGTGAACTTGGCTGAAACCCCGCTTTTCCGATTCAATCAAGTCCCGGTAATATTCCTAAACCAAAAGCAAGTGTATTTTCCAACACTATAAATAATGGGTTCACTAATAAAATTACATATATGTATTTAATTGTTATTAGGATCCCGTTAAGTGCCGCGTACATCAACCCGAGGGTCCTCATTTCCAGTTTCGTTGTCCGACACTTCACGCAACCAACAGTGAGTTCATACCCCTATGCTTTTATGGTTTTTAATGTTTTCAGGGGGAGAGTACAAGTCAAACACAAATGATTGTGTGAATTTATACAAAAGGATTTCAAAACATTTAAAACCGATGCAATGGATATAGTCATACGGTTTCCACATTTCATAAAATTTTAGATGTTTTATCCCTTTTGTATCATGCTGAGCATAAGGGACGTTTTCAACTTACTGCCAAATTGCATGGTTTTCAGATTAATTCATGAACCAAATACATAATATTCATGCAAACTATAATAGATATAGTTTGGGGTTTCAATATACAGTATTACAAGTTCAGAACTTATACAATGCTAAACATATAAACTATGACAGATTTAGTTTATGATATTCTCGGGTAACAAGGATACTTTATTACATAATTATTTAAGCATAATTATTATTCTATAAAGTAGGGGTGTGCAAAAAACCGCATAAACCGCACAAACCGCCCACACCGCACCAAACCGCACCGCATAATGCGGTTTAGAATTCCGCGGTGCGGTTTGCGGTTCGTAATTTTGTCAAACCGCACTACGCGACGCGGTTTGCGGTTTATAGTTATCAAACCGCGGTTCAAACCGCACCGCGTCGTATTAATAAAAATTATATATATATATATATATATATATATATATATATATATATATATATATATATATATATATATTAAAGTTTCCAATCACCAAATACTTCAAACCGTCGAATAACTTTTTTCTATATCATGATGGTTAAATTTGATAATTAAAGACTTAAAAGACTATGATATCAATTTCATAAGTCACAACAACTTAGAAAAAGATTATGTGGTTTTTTTGTTTGCAATTTCTACGCATTTTGAACGGTATGCAATATAATTAATAAAATTTGAAAGTGTTTAAATGGAACGATTAACAACAAAAGTTATAAATTGGAACAACTTATCAAACAGCATAAACCGTAAACAAACCGCAAACAAACCGCCCGCATGAAACCGCACCGCATAATGCGGTTTAGAGCTTTCGCGGTGCGGTTTCCAAAAAAATCAAACCGCATGTGCGGTGCGGTTTGCGGTTTCAACTCTAAACCGCACCAAACCGCACCGCGAACACCCCTACTATAAAGTATACACACAGGTTTAAATACAGTAAATCAATACATAACTACAAATTAGATTATACATAATTGTGAGACTCTACTTCAAAAATTCTACCCTTTGGTGTACTGAACTAAATCCTATCATAGTATAACCAGAGTCTCCTAGAGGGAGAGCGTGAGATTTGTGAATAGATATATTCGGGACTGACAATCCCACACCTGAACTGCTAGCTACAGTTAGGCAGGCATGCCTGAGGTGACAAATGTCATATGTCCGACACTTGAAGAACGTCGTAAAGGTCTCTAGGTCATATCAAGCATGGTTATACGACTCACAATAGTATAAACAAACCTTTCCGTTTACGAGATTTCATTCTTCTTTAGTTTTATCTTCATTAGTAGAGCTATTCCATAATACAATTGGAGGATTCCAGAGATTTCAATTCATGGTTTTAATTTAATTAATAAAGACTAATATATATATATACTGGTGATATCCAGGGTTTTCATACAAAAAGGGATTTGACATTCAAAACCGTAATGTACAATTCATCTGGTGGTAATCAGGCATTCAAACTAATACTTCATGGAACACTGTAACAAACACATATGTTGGAAAATATGGGATTTTCTTGGAAAACATACAAACTTTTTCACTGATTCATTAACAGAGTTTCATTACAAAAACATGCTTATGAACTAATCAGCTTTATGCTGATACTCTTTTCAAAATCGCTTGTATTCTCAGGAAATCAGTAGACAGGTACCTCAACAGAATTTTGAGAAGACGGAGCATATAGAGTCTCGTCTTTATATTTTGTTATACTTTTGATGTATATGAATATGAATCAAACAGATGTAAATATCTTTTATATATATTCAATGTAATGGTTGTGTTTACTTTGATTACTATGATGCAATTGTTATGATACTACGCATGACGTCATCCACCCCTGAACATTTCCGCCGTTCCAGTTTGGGGGTGTGACAGATTGGTATAAGAGCTCTTGTTTATAGTGAACTAAGTATACCGGGCCTTACATGGTATACAACTATAAACACTAAAGGGGCCGAAGCGCTCTGAAACTAAAATTATACTTTAAAATACAAGTATTTTTACAAGAAGTATACAAGTATGCATACGTACAAGAAGCTATAACATAGTAACAACTACATAAAAGTATTTAGGACAAGTTGGACACTACGGTTAAACCTGAATAGTTATGTAGTCATATGTGGGGCCAATATAACCTGATCAACTATATTTGTCCGAGATATGACCAACATGTGTTTGGGAGTGACTGTGGTGTTGCGACAAGTCTAAAACTCACCAAATCATGCGCTAATGAAGCACATAGTTAAAATACAATAGGAGTATTTTATGATTCTATAACACTTCACAAGTAGTACTAATCCTAAAAAATGAAAGGCCTGCAATTCCTTGTTTATGTTAGTAAACCTTTATTGTAGGTCTCTATTATCGTTTTAGGATTAAGATATATCTTGCTCGAAAATATTCGATTCATGATCGTATAGGAGGCTTATCGTCATTTTCCCTTGTATCTTTTTAGAGAAAAGATGCCTCCCATAAAGAGACCCAACAAGAAGAACAACGATCCTCCACCGCCACCTCCTCAGTTTGATCTTGTTATGTTCCAGGCAGCAGTTACAGCCGTTGTGGCTGCTGCAATGTCGCAAATGAATCCGGGCGGTGTTGGCAGATCAGGAAGTGGACCCAATCCTCGAAATCTTGACGGCGGCCAGGGACACCCGAAGGATTGTTCGTACAAAGATTTCATGAATGCGAAGCCCAAATCTTTCGACGGCAATGGAGGAGTCATTGCCCTAACCCGGTGGTTCGAGAAGATCGAATCAATTTTCAAGATTTGCGCATGTTCTGAGGCAAGCAAGGTGAAGTTTGCCGCCTGCACCTTCACCACAGAGCATTAACTTGGTGGAATAGTCGGGTCAAATCCCTAACCCTTCCAGTAGAAAATGACATGGGTTGGGAGAGTTTAAAGGAACGTATGCTTGCTGAGTACTACCCAAGAGGCGAAATGTAGAAGTTGGAGCACGAGCTTTGGAACCTGAAGATGAAGGGTTCCGACATTGCCACCTATACAACTAGATTCTGCGATCTGGATCTTCTCTGTCCGGGGATGGTCACCCCAGAAAGCAAGAAAATAGAGAGGTACTTTTGGGGATTGGCGCCCCCAACTAAAGGAAATGTCTTGTCTGCTAAACCTCTCACATTTGACAGTGCCAAGTGTCTGGCGCAAACTCTTATAGATCACGGGGTTGATCTTGATGAAATAACAGCCGTTCCCGAGCCACCAAAGGCGAGTGGTGGGAAGAAAAAGTGTTGGAACAAGCATAAGGGCCAGTCTTCGCAGGAGCCCTCCATGAAACAGCACGCAGTGGCAGTTCATGCTGCTACCACTCCTGCCGCTGTTCCTGCAGCTCAAGCACCTGCCAGTAGATATGCTAGTACTCTTCCAAGGTGCGACAAGTGCAACTTTCATCATCACGGATCCTTCCGTGAATTGCAATGCAATAGTTGTGGCAAGAAGGGGCACACAACTCGATTTTGCAAGACACCAGCCCAACCAACCAATCAGGCTCCTGGAGCGGGCGTTGGCCAAGCCTGTTATGGCTGTGGGGAGATCGGGCACTTTAAGAGGAATTTTCCCAAGGCAACAACAGCTGGCAGCACAGGGAGAGTGCTAGCCATGGGCCAGGAGGAAGCGGTCGCTGATCCCACCGTTGTTACGGGTACGTTCCTCCTCGACAACTCTTATGCATGCATTCTTTTCGATTCTGGTGCGGAGAGAAGTTTTGTTAGTCATTCATTTAAGCATCTTCTCAAGCATGAATCCCAACCTTTATCCGAAACATTTACCGTCGAGATGGATAACGGAAAGAAAGAGAGCACTAACGACGTATTCATAGGTTGTACCCTTACCCTTAACGACCATTCCTTTCCAATCGACCTTATGCCAGTTTCCATAAAAAGATTCGATATCATCATTGTTATGGATTGGTTGAGCCCCAATCGTGCGGATATCCTTTGTTATGAAAAATCCATTCACCTCAATTTGCCCTCTGGCGAAACTCTTATTATCTATGGTGATAAACTTAACTCAAACCTTCGTATCATTTCATGCATCAAAGCCCAGAAATATCTGGGAAAGGAGTGCCATGCATTCCTAGCCCATGTTGTTAATGAGAAACAGGAAGTTAAAGACCTCGAGAGCATCCCCGAAGTCTGCAACTTTCCTGATGTTTTCCCTGAAGATCTTCCCAGAATTCCTCCCGAGCGCCAAGTCGAGTTCCGAATTGACTTAATCCCCGGAGCTACCCCCGTAGCTAAATCCCCTTACTGTCTAGCGCTGCCAGAAATGCAAGAGTTATCCAGCCAGCTCAATAAGCTAATCAACAAGGGATTCATCAGACCAATTTCCTCACCCTGGGGAGCCCCGATCCTATTCGTGAAAAAGAAGGATGGATCCTTTCGGATGTGTATAGATTATCGTTAATTGAACAAGCTTACCATAAAAAATCGATATCCTCTACCCAGAATCGACGACCTCTTCGATAAACTCCAAGGAGCCAGCTATTTCTCAAAAATAGACCTGAGATCAAGGTACCATCAGTTGCGAGTCCATGAAGGTGATGTTCCCAAGACAACATTTCGGACTCGGTATGGTCACTACGAATTTGTAGTTATGCCCTTTAGTCTAACCAATACACCCGCAGTATTCATGGATCTGATGAATCGGGTGTGCCACCCTTTCCTAGATAAGTTCATGATAGTGTTCATTGATGATATACTTGTTTACTCTCGGAGTGAGGAAGATCATAGACAGCACTTGAGGTTAGTGCTAGAAACTCTAAGGGCGGAGAAACTTTATGCAAAATTCTCTAAGTGTGAATTTTGGATCAGAAAAGCAACTTTCCTCGGTCACGTGGTTAGCGAGGAAGGCATACACGTGGACCCCTCCAAAATCAAGGCGATTGAGAATTGGTCAGCACCGAAGACGCCCATGGAAATCCGTCAATTCTTGGGTCTCGCTGGCTACTATCGCAAGTTTATCCAGAATTTTTCCAGGATGGCTAAACCTCTAACCACCCTGACTCATAAAGGTGTACCCTTTAGTTGGGGAGAAAAGCAAAACACTACGTTCTAAACATTGAAGCAGGCCCTATGCAGCGCACCTATCTTGTCTCTGCCTGAAGGGACGGAGGACTTCGTTGTCTACTGCGATGCATCTAATCAAGGCCTAGGCTGTGTGCTCATGCAGCGAGGAAAGGTTATTTCCTATGCCTCGAGACAGCTGAAAACACACGAAGTCAATTATACAACTCACGAACTGGAGTTGGGAGCAGTGGTCTTCGCACTAAAGATTTGGAGACATTATCTCTACGAGACCAAGTGCACTGTCTTCACCGACCATAAAAGCCTACAACATATCCTTGATCAGAAAGAGTTGAACATGAGGCAACGGCGATGGGTAGAGCTACTCAGTGATTATGAGTGCGAAATACGATACCATCCCAACAAGGCCAATGTGGTAGCAGATGCCCTCAGCCGGAAGGAATATTCAGGTCGTAAAGTGAAGGCACTAACAATGACTATCCATTCCCATTTGTCCGTTCAAATCAGAGAGGCTCAGCTGGAAGCCTTAAAACCATAGAACATAGTAGATGAGGCATTGAGGGGAATGGAAAAGAACTTAGAGATTAGAGGAGACGGAGTTTACTATTTCATGAACAGGATATGGACCCCAAAGTACGGCGCTTACAGGGAGGTTGTCATGAACAAAGCTCACAAGACTAGATACTCCGTTCACCCAGGTTCGGATAAGATGTACCTGGATCCCAAAAAGCTCTATTGGTGGCCAAACATGAAATCAGAGATCGCTACCTTCGTGGGCAAGTGCCTGACTTGCGCCAAAGTGAAGGTGGAATACCAAAAGCCCTCAGGTCTACTTCAGCAGCCATAAATACCTGAGTGGAAGTGGGAAAGGATTACGATGGATTTCATCACTAAGTTGCCCAAGTCTCCGAGTGGGTACGATGCCATCTGGGTAATTGTCGATCGACTGACTAAATACGCCCACTTCATGCCAATCAAAGAGAAATTCAAGATGGAGAGACTTACACGAATTTACATCCAAGAGATAGTTCGTCTGCATGGTGTACCTGTGTCCATTATCTCCGATCAGGATAACAGATTCACCTCGAGATTTTGGCAGTCACTGCAGAAGGCTCTTGGAACTAAGTTGGATATGAGCACATCTTATCATCCTCAGATAGACGGGCAGAGTGAGAGGACCATTCATACGTTGGAAGACATGTTGAGGGCATGTGTTATAGACTTTGTCAAGTCATGGGACACCCATTTGCCATTGGTTGAGTTCTCCTACAACAACAGCTATCACACTAGCATCAAAGTTGTGCCGTTTGAAGCCCTCTATGGTCATAAGTGCATATCCCCTCTGTGCTGGTCTGACGTGGGTGACACGCAGTTAGCTAGAGGTCAAGTTCCTGATAGCTCTCTCACTGGCCTAGAAATCATCCGTGAAACCACTGAAAAGATCGTACAAATCTGGGAATGACTAAAGGTTTCAAGAGATAGACAAAAGAGCTACACCGATAAGAGACGAAAATCTTTGGAGTTCCAGGTTGGTGACTGTGTTCTTTTGAAGGTCTCACCCTGGAAAGGCATGATACGCTTTGGAAGGCGTGGAAAGCTAAATCCGAGATACATAGAGCCATTCGAGATTCTCGCTAGGATTGGTCCTGTAGCATACAAACTTCATTTACCCCAAGAGCTTAGCAATATTCTCGAACCTTAAAAAGTGTTTATCCAAAAAAACCCTTGTGATCCCTGTTGAGTAGATCAAGATCAATGAGAACCTTAATTTCGTAGAAGAACCAGTCGAAATCATGGATCGAGAAGTTAAAAGAACGAAACAAAGTCGCATACCGATAGTGAAGGTCCGTTGGAATGCCAAGCGGGGACCTGAATTCACTTGGGAGCGCGAAGATCAAATGAAACAGAAGTATCCTCATCTATTTCCAAGTCCATGATTGTATTCTATGTTTAAATTTCGGGACGAAATTCCCTCTATCGGGAGGATGATGTAGCAACCCGAACCTTTTTCCGTTAATGTTAGCCCGATTTCCGTTAAAAAAATTTGAATTTTATGGAGTTCCGTCAAATTCCTTTGGTTTGGAAAATCATTTTAGTTATATAATTGAATTTTATATATGAATCGAAACCAAAATCACGCGAAAAACCCGAGTTTCCTTCGAAAAATCAACACTTTCCGGCCTGACTGGTGTTCACGGCCGTGAACCCGATCACGGCCGTAAACCCGTTCACGGCTGGTCCCCACCACCGACCATACTCCCAGGCTATATATACACGACTCCTACCCTCATTTATACTTTTCTGGCCGCAAACACACTACCTCTCTCTAAAAACCCCCCACCCGAAAACACAAGAAAACTCAAGATTTCTCTTCATCTATCACTCTACCCGCCTTGGAACTAGTTGAGGAGCATCAAAACATCAGTTTTTCGTCAAATCAAGTGTTGTTGTTCTTGAGTTCACGGTCGTACACCCTTCATAACTTCAAACTTTCAAAGGCCGCAAACCGTTCACGGCCGTGAACCCTTCAAAAATTCATATTTTCTTCAAGAGCATCGTTCACGGTCGTAAACCCTTCAAGGGGCTGTTCACGGCCGTAATCCCTATCACGGCCGCAAACCCTTCCTAAGTGGTGAACTTGGATGAAAACCCGTTTTTCCGAATCAATCAAGTCCCGGTAACATTCCTAAACCAAAAGCAAGTGTATTTTCCAACACTATAAATAATGGGTTCACTAATAAAATTACATATATGTATTTAATTGTTATTAGGATCCCGTTAAGTGCCGCATACATCAACCCGAGGGTCCTTATTTCCAGTTTCTTTGTCCGACACTTCACGCAACCAACAGTGAGTTCATACCCCTATGCTTTTATGGTTTTTAATGTTTTCAGGGGGAGAGTACAAGCCAAACACAAATGATTGTGTGAATTTATACAAAAGGATTTCAAAACACTTAAAACCGATGCAATGGATATAGTCATACGGTTTCCACATTTCATAAAATTTTAGATGTTTTATCCCTTTTGTATCATGCTGAGCATAAGGGACGTTTTCAACTTACTGCCAAATTGCATAGTTTTCAGATTAATTCATGAACCAAATACATAATTTTCATGCAAACTATAATAGGTATAGTTTGGGGTTTCAATATACAGTATTACAAGTTCAGAACTCATACAATGCTAAACATATAAACTATGACAGATTTAGTTTATGATATTCTCGGGTAACAAGGATACTTTATTACATAATTATTTAAGCATACTTATTATTCTATAAAGTATACACACAGGTTTAAATATAGTAAATCAATACAGAACTGCACGTAAATTAGATTATACAGAATTGTGAGACTCTACTTCAAAAATTCTACCCTTTGGTGTACTGAACTAAATCCTATCATAGTATAACCAGAGTCTCCTGGAGGGAGAGCGTGAGATTTGTGAATAGATCTATTCGGGATTGACAATCCCACACCTGAACTGCTAGCTACAGTTAGGCAGGCATGCCTGAGGTGACAAATGTCATATATCTGATACTTGAAAAACGTTGTAAAGGTCTCTAGGTCATATCAAGCATGGTTATACGACTCACAATAGTATAAACTAACCTTTTCGTTTACGAGATTTCATTATTCTTTAGTTTTATTTTCATTAATAGAACTATTCCATAATACAACTGGAGGATTCCAGAGATTTCAATTCACGGTTTTAATTTAATTAATAAAGACTAATATATATATATATATATATATATATATATATATATATATATATATATATATATATATATATATATATATATATATATATATATATATATATATACTGGTGATATCCAGGGTTTTCATACAAAAAGGGATTTGACATTCAAAACCGTAATGTACAATTCATCTGGTGGTAATCAGGCATTCAAACTAATACTTCATGGAACACTGTAACAAACACATATGTTGGAAAATATGGAATTTTCTTGGAAAACATACAAACTTTTTCACTGATTCATTAACAGAGTTTCATTACAAAAACATGCTTATGAACTAATCAGCTTTATGCTGATACTCTTTTCAAAATCGCTTGTATTCTTAGGAAATCAGTAGACAGGTACCTCAACAGACTTTTGAGAAGACGGAGCATATAGAGTCTCGTCTTTATATTTTGTTATACTTTTCATGTATATGAATATGAATCAAACAGATTTAAATATCTTTTATATATATTCAATGTAATGGTTGTGTTTACTTTGATTACTATGATGCAATTGGTATGATACTATGCATGACGTCATCCACTCCTGAACGTTTCCGTCGTTCCGGTTTGGGGGTGTGACATTGAAGATGGAAGAATCACGGGAATTTAAATGAACCAACTCGACGACTTGAGGAGCCTCAACTCGGCGAGTTAGCAGCTGAGAAGGAAACCCTAATTTTTAGGGTATTGCACCCTATTTAAAGGCCTTAAGTTCATTTTCTAGCCTCCTTATCAGCCTCCATTGTCAAGCTTTTGGAGCCTTGGAAGGAAGTTTGGTGTTCATTTTGTGCATTGTGAAAGAATTAGAAGATCTTGAAGTTTCTAGCTTAGGGAAAGAAGTCTTGGATCCAGAATCACTCCATTTCTTGTAGTCACTTTAAGGTATCAAGTTCATACCTTGACTTGTAGATGATTAGATCTCCTCATTTTGGGTTTTGTTGTGTTTTGGCCTCTTTTTGGGGATAGTGATGGAGTGAGGTCATTTAACGGGTTGTTCTTTCAGATATGAGTTGGTTTTGGTGCCCTTGAGTTTAAAGGTGCAAACTTTATGAGGATTTTGGTGTCATGCATGCATTAAGTCAATTATTAAGTCCATTCTAAGCGTAAGAGCTTCATCTAGACATGCATGAATGTAAAGTTGGCAATTTTACATGTTTTTCCAGCTCAAGGAAGTCAGATCTATGTTTTGGAGTCATGTCCTTATGGATAAAATGCTTAATGGATTAAGATGTGGGTTTCTGGCGAACTCGGCAAGTTTATGGATAAACTCAGTGAGTTGGCTCAGTTTTCCCCGGCATTTTCAGATTGATAGAGGAACTCGGTGAGTTTGTTGATCAACTCGGTGATTTGGCTTGGTTTTTCCCGATCTGTGCAGTTGATGGAGAAACTCGACGAGTTGTAGGACAACTCGACGAGTTGGGTCAACTTAGGCGGTTGACTTTGACTTTCGATTTATGTTTTGATCAATTTTGTCCCAAGGGGTAACTGAGGTAATCTGAATTTTAAATAAGGAAAATATGGGCTTAGGATAAGGCCCATATGGGGTTGGGCCCAATTTGGAAAATTGGTCCATTAGTGGGCCTTGTGGATCTTTTGGATTTGGGCCTCAGTTTGGTTCATCTTGGGTCAGGGGTAAAATATTCATTTTACCCTAAGTAAGGATTATGGATTATTGCATGGAACCCAATTGCTAATTGGCATGTTGTTGGTATTGATAGCTCGGGAAGCTGGCAGTACAGCAGCTAGGGATTTCTTTCAATGAGCTTCTACATTCGAGGTGAGTTTTCCTCACTATACTTGCAGGTCGAAGTCACCAAGGCCGTCCCTTTGGATTCGATATCCTGTTATGCATCCTATTATTCAGTAGTGATCTGTTAGATCGGTATCCTAGTTTTAAGGATGATGTCATGCTTAGTGATCTGTAGATCTGCCTGTCTGCCTATAGAATATATATATATATATATATATATATATATATATATATATATATATATATATATATATATATATATATATATATATGTTTATCTGTATATGTCAACATTTTCTATTAGGTTGAGGTTTTACTGCTTCGTGCTGTAGCCAACAAACTCAGGTGCATTCCAGATACGAGTTGAGGACCGGGCGGTATGCCAGACTCGTACTGAGGTCTTGAGGGTATTCCATCCCGAGGATGACTGGACCCGTTATGTATTGGCATTCCAACCCGAGGGTTGATTGGGCATGGGGTATTCCAACCTGATGGTTGACTGGACCCGATATGATAGTATGGTATGTGGTGAGACTGGACTGCTTTGTGTGTCAGTCAACAGGCCTGGGGTATTCCAACATGATGGGTGATTGGACCCATAGTATGTTGGCATTCCAACCCGATGGTTGAGGGGCCTGGGGTATTCCAACTCGATGGTTGATTGGACCCATAGTATGTTGGCATTCCAACCTGATGGTTGAGGAGGCTGGGGTATTCCATTCTGAGGATGATTGGACCCATAGTATGTTGTTTGTTGGTATATGTATATGTTGTGTGTTGGTATTGTGGGGGAAACTCACTAAGCTTCATGCTTACAGTTTTGGTTTATGGTTTCTGGTACTTCAGTGGATCGTGACAAGATGAAGGCGTGACCGTACACATCCTCGCGTTTTTTACCTATGATTTCTGGGAAACTCTGATAAAGTGAATGTTTTGAAAACTATGTTGAAAGAGATTCTGATTTTTAAATAATGTTTTGGGAACAACCCTTCTTTGTAAACACTTCTTTTGAAAAAGGGTTGTTTTGCAAAGTTTAAATTTTATGAATTCTTATGGATGTTACATACTTACTTCCCAAAAGTATGACCGATTGTGGCGTTTCGAGTAAATTAATTACTCAGGAATAAATACGCAAAATGAAACACAATAACAAACTAAACTTTCCATTATTTAATCACCATAACAATTACACATTTATTGATTGTATAAATGTTTCAGGATAATCGACTTAATAACTAAACTTTTATCATGGTTCATGCATATGCCCTTAGCATGCATATCATGGTTTCCTTTGGTTATCACTGTCGTGAACAAATCATCAGTAAGATACCCACTTCATAACTAGATCTCCATCCTCAACTCTATCTTGGATGCAGTGGAATTTCCTTCTTCTATGCATTGACCTTTTGTGGTCTCAAGGATCATTAGTCAACGCGATTGCACTTTCACAGAATATTTCTAATGGAAATTTGTTACTTAAAACAACTCCAAGACCAACTATGAAGTTTTCTAGTCCAAGTACTCTCCTTGGATACTTCATTTGCACTAATATAATTTGACTTGCATTGTTAAGTCTACCACCATCTCCTACATGAAAACTTTCATGTTTCTACACTTCAATTTAAAATGAATGTGTATTTAGACTGTTACGCATAGTCATCCCTAAAATTCATGTTACTACAACTCTTATTAATTATGTTCTTTACTGTCTACAAGCAACCAATCATTGGTATCTCTCAAATACCTCAGAATGTCCTTGATAATTATCCAACGATTCGGTCGAGCAAATTTATGACACAATCTCACGATGCTCAATGCATCTGAGACATAAAAATAAGCACAAATCATATCATACATGATCGATCCTATACTGAAGCATATGGGACTTGACTCATCCTATCATTTTCATGACTAGAACAAAAGACTTTGAGATTTACTCAAGTCCTTGCTATGATGCATATGAACAATCCCTTTCTTGGAGTTTTCCATGTTGAAACTTTTCAACACATTATTCATATATGTGCTTTGACTGAATCCTATTAAACATTTCGATTTATACTTTTAGATACGAAAACCAAGTATCAATGTCGCTTCCTCTAATTACATTCTAGCAAAACAATTCCCGAACTTTTACACTTTGCAACTTAGGGACATTGTTTCCTATGAATAGTATTGTCATGAATATGCAATACCCGAAAGACAACGACACTCCCATTAGCTTTGACATGTACTCAAGAATCATCTGGAATTCTAGAAAGACAATACTTTTTGACTCTTCTCATGGAATCACAAATTCTTGCTATGTGATGCTTGTCTAAATCTACAAATAGATTTCTTAAGCTTACACACCATGTTTAGACACTTTGTATGTTTAAATCCTTTCATAATGTGACATACATCCTTTGAAAGTTTCCTATTAAGGAAAGTCATTTAAACACTCATTTTAGCATATCTTATAAAGAAGGCAACAATGGTAACAAATACCCATATAGACCTTTTCTCAGCTAACGGTGAGAATGTTTCCTCATAATCAATTTCTTGAGTATGAGTGAAACCCCTTTCCACTATGCTAGCTTTGGTGTGTACATTCCTATCCATGTTAGTCTCCATATTGAAGACCTAATTGCAAGCCACTATCAAAAGACTAGGCTTCAGATCAAAAAATTTCAAACTTGGTTATCATTCATGGACTGAATTTCCCTATCCTTAGACCCTTCTCATTGGCAGCCTTATCACTTCCTAGTAGTTATTAGCTTGTCCAAAGTGATCAGTATTTTATCACTAACCGACGTGTCTCCTTATATAGTTAGCTGAAACTCATAAAACTCAGGAGGTGTACTAACAACTAGATCTATGAATAGGTAAGGCAATGTCATTTGACTCAACTGGTATTTCAAACTCAAGTTGAGAGCTAGTGCCAACTCGAATCTCTTCAAGGTCAATATGAATCCCACTGAATTCTTGATATGTATATGTTCTTTCTATCAAGGAACACTCATTTAGATATATAAGCATTGCATTCTTATGGGTCTTTAAAACAAATATCAAAAGTTTTTAGTGAATACTCGACAATACAACACTTCTCATATCTCGATTTAAGTTGGTCATTGGTTTCTCGTCTAACGAAAGACCTCACAACATCAGACCTAAATATGAGGGCACTTCCCAAGTCCACATTTCATGAGGTGTCTGCAAAACCAACTTAATCGGTTACAAGGTTCAAAACATGCTCTACTATTTCAAGTGTATATTCCCCAAAAATGTAATTTGTAACACCCAAGTTCCAGGTATAATTACCTTCATGAATATGGACATTTAAGGGTGGGTTTAACCTAATACTTTGTGGTGGCCACGACGTGGTGATGATAGCACCATGACATGGTGGCACCCGAGTGAAACACGCATTCTTCTTGGGTGCCACGACGTGGTAAGAAGTTGGCCACGGCGTGACAACCGTCTGCATGTAAAACCCTAATTTGTTGGGCCTTAATCCCTATTTAAGGGATGTGATGGATAGGGTTTGCACACCCTCAACCACCATCACCCCCCTTTCGACCTAGAACCATCCATATCCTCCATTGTTGAGTTTTTGTGGTGATTTTTGGTGAGAAGAAAAAGAAGAAGGCACCCCTTATGAGAAGATCCAGCAAGCAAGCTCCTCCTCCACATTCTAGCACATATTCTGGACCATTTTGAGTCTTCAAGATCTAATCTTTATACAACATGTTTCTAGATCTAGACTTTTATGCCTTATTCTTCATGTTTGGGTTAGTTAGGGTGGTGGGATCTCATAAAGTCGGCAACTTTATGGATCCTTGAGGTACCCTTGAGTTCATATGTCCCAAATCTGAAGAATGATTGAGTTTTGATTCCTTGTATAACATCCCAAAAATACCAGATAAATATTTTTTGTTTTAAGTCAACCAAAACCATCAAAAAATAATATATTGTGGAAAAATAGTTATCGGAGTACAATCCCAAAATCATAAATACTGGACACTGGTGGATGCGATGCGATCATGTTGAGCCCTACCCTTTTGTACCAAAAGTACCGGAAAACATTTAAACATAAACTGTAAGCACAAAGCTTAGTGATTTCCCTAAAATACGATATATCATACATAAACATCATACATACATATCAACGTAAAGTTGTAACGGGTCTATTTCACCCCTGAGCCCCCCCCCCTCCTAATCTCTGAATCCCTTCCGACTCTCTGAGTCCCTTCCGACTCCTTCGGTATCTTTCAACCGATATGGGCCTATTTCACCCCTACATCTAAGCATACAATCATACTAGCAAGAGTCACAAAGACAGAAAACACATACAAGCACATCAGTAAGTGTCACGAAGACCAATATTATCCTACAGTAAAATCCAGTGGGTTGGCATTGCTGTCGTCGACGTAAAAGTACAGTGAGGAGACTCACCTCAATCTGATGATAAACTTCCCAAAAATCAAGGTAAAATTTTCATTTTCAAAACCAAGCCAAAAACCATAAATGTTTACAAAACATAGTTTCCAAAAGTTATAATCGTGAATCAGAGTATCCCAAAATTCAAATATCATAAAATATGAAGGATGTTCACGATCAAGCCTTCGCCTTACCCCTGTCCTCTGAAGTACCTGAAACCAGAACAATCAAACTGTAATCCAATGCTTAGTGAGTTCCCCCAAAGTACCACCATACAACATTGTTGGATCAGGTGTCTAAGCCCATAACTATAATTGGTATGTACTTGACCCGAGAGTAGCATGGTCCATTTGGGTTGCCTTCACCAGAACAACTTGATAGGAAGAATATTTGAGAAAGAGGTTATTTATGATTTGTTAATATATTACAGGTATAATATATTAATTGTGAAATCATAATATTTAATTAGTATTGATAAAGAATTAATTTGAAATTAATTTAGTGATCAAAAGAGACTAATTAAATTAACGGGGACTGATTATGTAAATCAGTGACATATATATTGGTTGGGCTATTGATCCATGATGGGCTAAGCTTGTGTAAGTATCCATGAAGAGTTAGCCCACATGAGATATGGATCATAACCTAACTGTGTGGATTAGGGTTTACCCATGACTTTTGGAATCCTACACTATATATGTGTTATCCCTTAGCCAAAATCGGACTACCTAAGTATTCTAAGAGAATCATAACCGATTTTGGTAGTGTTTAACCTCTCTCTCAAAGTCCTCCTTTGTTCATGGTGTTTGTGAACCATTTGAGGCATCACACTTGAGGTGCTAAGCTCTTGAAAGGCTAAAACGACAAACTACAATAAAGAGGTATTCTTCTAATTTGATTTTATGATTCATGTACCAAAATTGTATGCTAGTTGTAGGCTTCATACTTTGGAATTTAATTGCATGTATAACTAGAGAAAACATAGATCCAAAGCTATTAGGGTTGTATATGCACCATATGAGTGTTATAGTACACAAAACACGACAGTGGTATCAGAGCCTATGATTGTTTTCTATTATATTTGATGCTTGGTTAATTTTCAAAGCTGAAAAAATCGATTTTCTGGCCTCTGACTCATGAACTCGCCGAGTCCATGAACTGAATCGACGAGTTCACTCATTAAAAGGGCAACTCGACGAGTCATGATCATGCACTCGTCGAGTAGAGGCTTCTGTTTGCAGAATTTCGAGTTTTTGGCCAGAATTGGATTAGGATCATTACCACAAACTGTTTTGTAATCATAAAAATCGTATTTTCTGATTTGGTAATGATGATCCTCATCCAATAAAAAGATAACTGTCAAAGTTTTAAGATAATTGTTGCTTTATATGATAAACAAAGTTACTTGTAAATTGTTGATTTGATCTTATCTTGCTATATGAGTTTAGTTAGATCAATCATGAATTATATGATAATTTTATTTGTTGAAATTGATCTAAATGTTTTAATGAGTTCCATAACTTGTCCTCAAGTTATGGAACATGAAAAGTCTCATCCATTAAAATAACATTAAACTCATAAGTTATGGAAATGAAGAGTTCTGAAGAGTTTCAAAACTTGCCCTCAAGTTTTGGTATTTGAAAAGTCTCAATTTATGAAAACACTAAATCTTGTAATTGAAAGGTTTCAAAAGATGCAACTCTTTGGTTCATAATTTAAAAATTAATTAAATAGTTTTAATTTTGAATTTTTTAATAACCTGGATGCTTTGAATAGTTCAATTACACCTTATGGACTTTATTAAATAAATTAAAGTGTTTAATTAAAAGAGAAGTTTAATAAATCCATAATAACATGGTTTAAGATTAATTAAACTAAGTGTATAATTTATTAACAGATTAAACCACCTAGTATTTTAAATGTTTAAAATACACCCTTATACTATATAAAATTAAATGTATAGTATATTATATATGTATAAGTAAAAAGTCAGTCTTACCGTTAGTAGTCCTCATTCACGAAGCCGTTCTATAAGGGGGTATAAGTTTACTGCCTATAAAATGGTGGTTTAATGGGTGTCCACTCTCACCCACCGCTTCCTTGACTGGTGGATGGTCGTTAGCCGAACGGGTAAGATAGGACATTAATTCTCATTAAAAGTATAATGAAATACCAAGTAACTAAATACTTTTATAAATTCCCAGTCTTAGTTACTTAGGAAAAATGTGAATTTGATGCTAACCCATGAAATTGCACATTGCGCCTTATTAGTCGTTAGTGGAGCGTGTGTTGTTAACCGGCACACTAATATGGGACTAATGAAGGATGGCAATGGGTAGCTCGATGTTAATCATGGATCAATGGATCGTGTGTGGTTAACCGGCACATTGATTAGGTGATTTGTAGCATTAAGTGTACCAAGCTAATTTTCATGGTTATTCACACCTTGTTTGTGATCCTCGGCATCCCAGTCACAAACTTGAAGGGCATAATCGAGACTTAAACATGCCATTGAAAAGTTCAATGAATCTCAAAGACTCTAGGAATTTCAATTCATTTAAAACCTAAAATTCATTATTGTTTTTCATGGTGGAAATTTGTAAATCGTCATTTACCTACCTTCAAATATTTTGCAATTGGATTACGGCATCCCTCTACCGAATTGTAGAATATTGTGTTGGGTCCTACCCTTAATTTTTCATTTGGGTGTTATATTAAGGACTTAAATCAACTAACTTGAATTTCTCCCTTATAGATGTCTAGTTCTGACAACTATGGTCTTCCCGAATCTTTTGGAAAAAGCTTTCCTCATGAAGATGATATTCCACAAGACAATCAAGGTGAAAGACTAATCCCTTCTTCATGTTGTAGTGGAACTTCACTTCCTCCACCTCCTCCAATAATTCTCCCTAACCCACAAGTTCAAAGACTTGAAAAGTTCAAGGTCACTCAAGCCCTATTGGCAAGCAGACACCAAGATGGAAGGTCTGTGTGTGCACATGTCTTGGTGATGAAGTCACACATTGACATGCTGGGAATGTTAGGAGTCGTTGTATCAAGGAAGTTGGTCTTTGACTTGGTTCTTCAGTCATTTCCCGAGTCGTATAGTCATTTTGTTAAAGACTTCTATATGACAGACAGCGACGCGACCCTTATTGATCTTAACTATTTGCTAATTGTTGTTGAATCATATATGATTTGGCACACTAGTAATGCAAATTTGATTGGAAGATCTACTTACAAAACTTCCATGGACATTGACAAAGGAAACATTGGAAGTCCATAAAAGTCTTCTTATCCCAATGGGAAAGAATCAAAGAGAAAGGCTAAGTCTTTGCTTGTCCCATGTACCATTCCAAAGGAGTCTGTTTGTTTCTATTGCCAAGAAAAGGGACATTGGAAGCGAAGCTGCCCTGACTACCTGAAAGATCTAAGAGATGGTAGAATCAAATTGTATGGTTCTACTTCAGGTAAGCTCATTATTGAACTCTATTAAGTTCCCATTTATTGATTCTTATTACATGATGTAAAGTTACATTTTGATGTTTTGCAGAATCAAAAAGAAAGAAGGAAATAGCATGCTGACTCTGATCATGAACAAGTGGATTTCGATCGCATGGTTCGATGATCGGATTTTTGAGCTGATGCTAGGAGTTATGATAAATTGCTTAGAAATATGTAGTAACATAGTTTTCATATGTATTTGCATTGTAAGGACAAGTTATTCGCATTCTATAAATAAATAAGAATTTGAATTTTATCTTATATTTCCTTGCAATGGCATTTGTGAAAACTGGTGTTTATATATTGTTAGCAATATTGAATATGGATTTGATTCTTTCGTTTGTGATAGTGTCTAAATTTACCAAATAATGGAAGATTTTCATCATCCAAGTTTCAATTGGATAGAAACTTGGAATCATGCGACTTGTATTGTATGATGAATGAGAACCTTCATCTTTGGGAAATTAAGACTAATTCCTTGTTCACATGTATATGTGAGTCAAGTGAAGGACTAGGGGATCGGGTACACTTGGTTGTGCGCTGGTCAGGTCCACCACAAAGAACGATAAGACTATTTGACATGATTTCCTAAAGTTTAGTAAATATGGTTGTGATTACAATATTAAGTATAATTCTGAATCATTGAAAAAGTTTCAATGTATAGCAGAACGAATAAGAAGAATCAATTAGGCAGAAAGATAAAAGTTTCTCCAATCTGAAAGGAAAGGAGAGTACATTAGTATCGTGTTTTATGATTATCTTAGTGATTATGAAACCATATCACATTTGATCCTCTAAGGACATCCTAGTGCACTTGTATGGCTAAGAAGAGGAATCGTGAATGTTGAAATGGTTAAATCAAACAGATGAATCATACTTCGTTTCAAAATCAAGTTTTAGAGTCATACTCCAAGATTGTGCCTTGAGTGACATAATCTTCAGAAAGGTTTATAACACTTATCAAATGTAGAGTAAAATGTTTTCTACTCTTGTACATTTGAAATTGGTAAGTTGTGATGTTTTGGATAAAACAAAGATCAACCAAGACCGGTTGTCAGAAGTGTTTATCTTGATAAGAAACCGCACTAACTCTTGAATATTTGTTTGACAAGTAATGTTTCTTGACAAAGAGAGTCTTATATGTCAAGAGGTCAGTGGGAGTCTTAAAAGATCTTTAAAAGCTTCAAGAACTAATCAAGAGTAAACATATTGTTAATCACTAGCACACGACTTGAGGTTTGTAACCTATCGTGTTGACATATTCTTGTTTCTGTGCCCATTCCAGTTAAAGTTCACTATGCATGTGAGTCCTATGAGTTCTCAATTGTTTGCATAAGGCAAAGCACCTTGATCAGTGAAAGTTCAATGATCAGTAAGGGTGATCTGCTGAACAACTTGCAAGACATGGTAGGCCCTTGTGCTGCCAAGTGGCAATAAGTTAGGATTGAACAAGTTCAGTTCATATGAGTTTGATTTTGTCATAGACCTTGTCTTATGATAATGGTTGGTAATGACAGTTTCACATGGATAGGAACCCATACACCATAAAAATCTAAGTGTCATAAGGTTTCTCTCTAATTCATGAAAATGATTGTGAGGAAACGCTTTCACTGAGTAGATTTTAAATAGTTAGCAGTTGTGATATTTGCATTCTCAAATTCGATTATGATTACGGCATCCCTCTTCATAGTTCGAATTGTGAGAAATGGCAGAAGGTCTAAACATTTGAGACTTATTGCTGTAAGTTCTAAAATTGTTTAAACACACATGTGAGCTATCTAAGGAAATGTGTATGAGTTTGATAAGCCTAGATAAAGTCTTATCGAAGCATCTTGTATCAGAAATCTGAACTTTAGTAAGAAAGTCAACAAGTATTGATTTCTAGAAGTCCAGCTTATTTCTGGGTACATGTCAAAGCTAGTGGGAGCATAAATGTTATGCTAGTAAGATAATAATTATTATGCTAGTGGGAGCATAATTATTATGGTAAGTGTTGCAAGTTAGCAACATTAATTATAGAAAACAAAGGTTTCAATTCACAAAGTTGCAGGGTTTGAAAAGTTGTTTTGCTATAATTAATGGCGAGGAATTTATACTTCATTTCAATTCTAAAAGTTTAGATTGAGATTTTAATCAAATTTAGTCAAGGCAATATATGAATGTTATGTTGAAAAGATTCGACACAAAAAATTCTATATATGGAAATGTTATAGCAAGAGACTGGTAAAGTATCAGGTCTTTATGTAAGATATTATGAATCGTGTCCCATATGCTTCGGATATAGGATCGATTGCATGTGCTATAATATTCTCCTATTCTAATTTTCCAAATGCCTAGGGCATGAAGAGGGAAAAAGGACTAGAGCCGGATATGACTAAAGTTGTTAAACAATTGCTAAGAACAATTCAAGGTTCGCCAAAGATTGGTTGCTTATGGACAATTGGAAGTATAGTAATGAATGGACCATATTCATATGATTTTTAATAGATAGGATTCTATTAAGAATGGATAGTCGTATGGAAATTATGGAAAAGTTTCCATAATGAGAGTTGGATGTCAAGAATCTATGAGTGAGTTAGAAACTTTTATGCAAGAAGGATGTTCAAAGGAATGTGCTTTGAATACGAGACTTCATATCTATGGAATTGTTTTGTAACAATCTCCAATGGAAACTTTTGTAATTGGCGAAGTATCTGTGACTTGTGTACATAGTTATTACAAAAGGATCATTGCATATAAGCTTAGAATCTAACAGATTATAGTAAGTGGCAAGGACTTGGTATTCTTACACTTACAATAAGGATTTGGAATTGTGAAATGAGTGTCATTGGAAATGTTTACAATTGATCTATTTCACAAAGTAAATACCATAGGTAAACATAGTGTGCATGCTTGGAGCATGGGATTACTATTGTTTTAATTCAATTATTAAGTTGATTAATCGAAACATTATACAATGAATAATGTGTAACCAATATGGCGATTAAATAAAAGGTGTTTTATTTATATTCAAAAGTTTTGAGACCATATTGGATTCGATTATTCTTGTGTTTCACTTTGCATGTTTTGACTTCCCGAATAACTAGGTTATTCAAACTATCCACAGTCGATCATACTTTGGAAGTAGGTATTGAAGCTATACTGTCATGAATGGGTCTGTAGATTGTCTAAAGGCGTTTAGACATAGCAAAAGTTTGTTGCAGTGTTCATGAGTACTCCTGTAATAAGATTTGAGTATTGGATTAAACCCACGCTCATTTCAATCACTTCATGGATTTTATCACGAGTGATCATGAGATGATAATATATTATATTTTTGAAACCAAGACATGTGAGTTGTAGTTTACAAGTCGGTTGCACATTGACATACGTAAACGCACCAATAACTTTGTGTTATAAAACATATTGTTGTGTGTGATTTGATGAGTAAGTACAAGAAAGCATTTGAGTCGAAGTTTATCCATTCCTTTTACCCAATGTGGGATAAAAGCGATATTTGTGGGCCCCTCGATGATTTAGTGATGACAACCCTAAGCGCTTGGCCAAGCCTGGACTGATTTGTTAAATTAGTCGGTCGTCATAAATCGGAAATCGGGAAACAACACATGAACAGAGAGAATGATTATAATCCATGTCTCAGTTCATACGATATCTAGAATGGAGTAATATATGATCCCTTATCTAATGGACGTGTCATTGACTAGGTCAGAGTTCGACAACGGCTTTTAAGAGCTACGATTGCTAGTCGGGATTTTGGAGTCGTACTTGCAATAATAGTTATTAGACTTATCCAAGTGGGAGACTATTGGATCAGGTGTCTAAGCCCATAACTATAATTGGTATGTACTTGACCCGAGAGTAGCATGGTCCATTTGGGTTGCCTTCACCAGAACAACTTGATAGGAAGAATATTTGAGAAAGAGGTTATTTATGATTTGTTAATATATTAAAAGTATAATATAGTAATTGTGAAATCATAATATTTAATTAGTATTGATCAAGAATTAATTTGGAATTAATTTAGTGATCAAAAGAGACTAATTAGATTAACGGGGACTGATTATGTAAATCAGTGACATATATATTGGTTGGGCTATTGATCCATGATGGGCTAAGTTTGTGTAACTATCCATGAAGAGTTAGCCCACATGAGATATGGATCATAACCTAAGTGTGTGGATTAGGGTTTACCCATGACTTTTGGAATCCTACACTATATATGTGTTATCCCTTAGCCAAAATCAGACTATATAAGTTTATCTAAGAGAATCATAACCGATTTTGGTGGTGCTTAACCTCTCTCTAAAAGTCCTCCTTTGTTCATGGTGTTTGTGAACCATTTGAGGCATCACACTTGAGGTGCTAAGCTCTTGAAATGCCAAAACTACAAGCTACAATAAAGTGGTATTCTTCTAATTTGATTTTATGATTCACGTACCAAAATTGTATGCTAGTTGTAGGCTTCATGCTTTGGAAATTTAATTGCATGTAAAACTAGAGAAAACATAGATCCAAAGCTATTAGGGTTGTATGTGCGCCATATGAGTATTATAGTACACAAAACACAACAAACATAACATACACAATGATGCATGTTGGGTCCAATCAATCATCGGCCTGGAATACCCTTGGATCCACAGCCATCAGGCTGGATTACCCCCAACCCAATCAGTCGTCAGACTAGAATGCCTCGGCCCAAATCAGTCATCGGACTGGAATGCCAATATACAACGGGTCCAATCAGTCATCGTACTGGAATACCCTGGCCCAATCAGTCATCAGACTGGAATGCCACGGTTTGTTGGCTTACACACATAGCAGTAAAGCCTCAACCCAAAACCGCACTATGTCGACATATGCACCAGATAAACATAAATAAACATATAACTAGCAAGTACAGGTAATAATATAGATATACCAATCTTACAAATTGCTACCGCATAGCAACATCCTATACACAACGATACTTAATTCAATGTAGTGGGTCGACATTGGTGTCTTCGACCCAAGGGTACAGTGAGGAAAACTCACCTCACAGTATAAAAGATAGCATAAATGAATGTTTCTCCAAATGCCAACTCTATAGGCCACCTATACAACAAACAGTGGCCTAATCTCAAACTACTGCTCGAAATACCAAAAATGCCCCTAAGTCAAACTTGGTCAAATTCCTTGTCAAAGAGTCAAAAAGTCAAAGGAGGTCAACACAGACTAAGTACGCCCAACGTACTCAGTCACTACGCTCAGCATAGTAAATCGCTTCCATGTTACGCGGCTCGAGCCTGGTACGCTCAGCGTACCACCAGGTACGCTCAGTGTACTCATCTAATTCCATTTTCCTTCATTAAGTGCTTATTCCATTAAGATCTCACGTCCAAAGCTCAAATCTAGTCCCAAATAATATTCTAAGTCATAAGGTTTCCATCTTTTTGACTTTCCATGGCTAGAAGGAGTCCATACACCAAAACCCTAACTTAATACACGAACTAAAGCATCATAACTCTTGCATGGAGGGAAGAAAGGGACCAAGATCACATTTTTATGGTTCCTAATAGCTCCATAATAGATAAAGTTTCCAACTTTATCCATTAGGATGGTCCAAATAACCAAGATCTAGTCTTTAAGTCTCAAAGGGACCAAAAAATCATCTTTCTCAACTTAATACATTAAGTCTAAGTCTCCAACCTTCAGATCTGAATCAATGTGATGTTTAGATGGATAAAGTTTCCAACTTTATCCATAAAAAGGTCACAAACTTTCAAGATCTAAACTCTATGCACTAAAGTGACCAAAAAGTGACAAATATGAAATTAACAAGATCTATGAAACTAATGAGCAAGTTTGAAGCTTTATACTCACAAAGATCCAAAAATGATGTAATCTTGTTGGATCTATGCTTGAATCATTCGTCCATACACTTTGCCACCACCTTGTTCTTTAAGATCCCACCTTCTAATGGAGAAATAAGCTCATAAATGATGTCAATGCTCAAAATAAGTGAGAGGAGGCTAGGGTTTCGAGTTAGAGGCTCATGATAGGAAGGACCCCCAAGGGGTTAGAGACGTTAAATAGGGCTCAAAACTATGAAATTATGGTTTTAACACTGTGACGGTACGCCCACCGTACCAAAAGTTACGCCCAACATAACACCCTAAAAACGCGTCCCTTTAGTCTAGTACACCCAGCGCACTACCTAGTGTACGCCCAGCGTACTACCAAACTTCCTTTTCCATCTTAACTTCAAACAACCATAACTTCTTCGTTTCAACTCCGTTTTTCAGCGTTCTTTATATGCGCGACAAAGGTATTGAAGATCCCCACAATCCTATCTAATTACTTTTGACTCAAGACATACCGAACTAAAACTCTTAATTCACGAAAGAAGTTTGAAACATCATTTTTCTCATTTAACCTTTGACTCTAAAATACACTCTAAGAGCTTGGACCACATAACCAATATTATCTACATCCAATGGGGGTCTAAACCCTATTTATTGAAGCCCAAGGCCTTTAATTGATCCATTTGTTGTCCAAAATCCTAAAATAAGAACTTCTCGAAATAGGATGTTACAAATTTCCCCCACTTAAATTGGATTTAGTCCTTGAAATTCATCTTGGTTAAGATCCCTAAAGCAACATCAACATTTTCCGTAAGCTCTCTCTAACCATCTCGACACCAAGGCATATTATAAGGAAACTTGAGAAACCACTCGGGAACCCACAACTATCAATCAACGACCCAATAACTTGAAAGTGCTCAACCACAAAATTTCTTTCTCTCCCTAACTGCATGACCCCGCTTCTAGAGAGAACCACTCAAACCAGGAACTCTCAGAACTATAACTACAAACCAAATCCGATAATATATTCCCCGAAATCGGGAACCCATCAGCCTAAACTCCAGAAACCATACCCTACGGCTGATGATCATCCAACCATCGCACCTACCCCCAGTCCCTTGAATAGTAACATCACCCAACCATGTATAAAGAATGCTCAAAACATCCTGATCGTGAATTTCACCAAATTCCAAATTCCTGAAATTGTGCCTAACAACCTTAAATACACACTTGACTTCCTGACAAATCATTACCAACCCGTTGATCCCACGAGCATAAGGATGGTCAATCCAAGATTTCTCACGTTGCATCCAAATCCCTTATCAGCTCTGATGCACCTCCACCTGACAAATCACTCGAGACATTCACAATGAACTTCATGACGCGAGATTCCATAACCGATACCCAACATTGGTAACCAAACTCCTAATAAAAATCCCGCAAGCAAATGGGGTTCATAATGCAAACACTATGCAAGAGACTTCTGATGCACAACTATTACTCCCAACAAACTTTAACTACCCACATCATCCAAACCAGCTAGTCACTGAGTCTCCCGACTCCCACAATGCACTAGCACCCAAATATTCCAAGAAAACTAACGATCCTAGACCTAAGAGTCTCAATCAAAAGACTACTGGGTCCCACCCATATGAATCATACAACCACGGGTTCACGATACATCGTGATACCTTCTACCCACTAAACGATAATCTCACGGTACCATGGCTATCTTTTCGTCATCCCATCAATTGCCTGAAGACTCACGACCAGCACCATCAATCCACCGACTCGCAGGAACCCAACAAAAATCCCTCACAATGTTAACCGAACAGAAATACGGGCCATACCCTTCTATCACGCATAATTCCTTTCACAGTACAGGCGGCTAGGCGGAAACATGGTTCCACACAACCAGAGAAAGAGATAGACGGTTGCACTCGTGTTCCAATTTAAGGGCTACAAACTAATTAAGAACCATGCCAATAACTTGTGCCAAGTGTTCTCATGCTATCTTATTTAACCTACATATATCCCAAGGGAAAACACATAACCAACCCTAGATCTACTACACTCCTTGTTCCTCACAACCCTTACCCATCGGGTGTGGTACCAGTAGATCTAACTGAAATGACGAACCTCGACCACTAACAGAAACATCCTCATGAATGGCCGAAGACCAAGATCCCACACCTTGATTAAAATCGAACAGATCCCACCAATACGCAAATAGCTCGATAAAACTTCCAAATCCATCAGAAATGATATCAAACTCTGTTCTGGTCAATCCATATACCAACCCCGCTGACACGACATGCCAAAATTGGATTATGCGCAGATCCCAAGCCACACCTGAAGAACTCCACAATGTTGCCCCAATATCTGAACTTCCAATAACCAATAACATTTGCCAAACTCGAGCCTGCTATGAATAATAATTTCACAACCAACCATCGAGGGTACCCATACACAGAAACCAAAATGTACAATGTACAGATTTTGACAATAGGTTGACGCAATCATTTAACTCCAACTCATACAACTCCAAACTTCCGAAGAACCTCTACTATTGATGAAGAACGTAAAGACCAACAATCGAGAGTGCATTGACAACTAATCCATTGATCCAATACACTACTGTACAAATTCCATGAGGGACTAAACATACCAAACTCTAAAAATGATTGACTGATTAGCAACTGCCCTACCTAGAATATAAATATCAATCTATACAACAAGCTGAAAAATCCCTCAACAATCGATACTCAACCTGAGCGACCCAGGCGCCTATTGACCTATTCCTCTACGTTCCCGAAAGGAACCCGTGGCTAGAACGAGCTCCTTGTTCAACAGCTTCTTGCCGCGAAGAAGACTCTTGTATTCCTGAACACATACATTTGATGGTAACTTGTTATGCACCCCCGTCTTGACCAAATCCTGAACCAAAGTTTCGCATACCAAACCGCAAATCCCTATGGCCCATTCTTCTGAAACCATAACTCGAACAGATCGATGATCCTCTAAGCAGAATATCTAGCTCTCACCCACTTAGCGTTCGAACCACCACCAACTGACGTTGCAAACAGACCAAAACTCAAACCGACTCACCCAAATGAATAGCATCCTTGACCCTTGTAATACAGCGCAAGATGATCTTCTAGATAAGGACCAAGCAAACTCAAAGAGATTCTGAATTTCAGATGGAGACCTTGGGAACTCCCCAATCATGGTTGCGACTAACATCAAGAATTCCATGGAGACGAACAATCAAAAGCACCAACTTCCTATCTAGAAACAAATTGATTACTACACTCCTAGCCTGCAAATCCCAACCGACAATTCATCACAAGAATCATTCATAAATACAAAAGGAATCATTCTCCTAGTCGGGATACATCAGAGACAACAAAATTTGCCGCTCCCGATTCACTTTCCTGATCGCCCGAAACCATCATCTAGCACCTAACCTGCCTATATCCTAAGACAGTAGACCCTTGATCTCATATCAAAGCAACCATACCACAAGGATCCTCTTGTGTATTCCCACATTGCCATACTGCCTCCAAAAACCACAGCCATATAGCCCCATGTTGGGTGCCTATGTCTACATCCCAACTCTGAAAATCACATGTTTGCTCTCTCTCTCTCTCTCTCTCTCTCTCTCTCTCTCTCTCCCTTATGAACACAAAAGCTAGAAGAACATAGCCTCTGCCACATATAGTGACATTCCAATCCATCTGCCAATCACTCAGCCTCCGGCTGCAATCCTCAAGCCAATCATAACAATCACTTCTTTCTTGAGTCCCGCGACTCAACCAGCACTACCATCGAGCAAGGCCCTCGAGACCTCAAAATCAACTAACTCACCTATGTCTGCACCATTCAAACCCAAACTTACATGGCCGCTAAAGCCCAAACAATCACCAAACTCATCATCAGCCTGAACAACCATAACCAAAAGATCAACAGATATAGAAACACTGTCACGAATCATGGTACCAACCATGTCATCTACCCTCAACCAACTCCTTAGAACTCTCGTGACTTCCCTCTATTCGAGTATGGATCATGTGCTTCCAGTAGTACGGGCCCAATACTACCTTCCACACATATACATACTTTCCTCAAGAATCATCCTGAATCCTCTATGTTACCTCCTCATAATGATACTACCAAAATCCGCTAAACAGCGCACAATGAGCACTACAACACTTCCTAGGCTATCCTAGGATCTGTTGGGTTTTGAGCATTCTAACACTTCCTAAGTGTACATGCAACCCTATTAAACCTTGGATCTATGTTTGTCTAAGATACATGCAAAATATTATTTTCCAAGGTTTATAACCTATCTAGCATGGCATGGGGTACATTTAACCATAAAAGAACTAGATGAATTACATACCTTTTGTTGATTGTTGATTCCTTGGAGTTTGAGAGCCAAGCACCAATAATGTGAATGCCTCAAATGGAAATCACAAATCACCACAAACTTGGAAAATATATGAGAGAGTATACTAACTCTTGATTTTGGCCACCACACTTACACACACATTAGTGTCTTTTTCATGCAACATAAGCTTGTTTATATAGTGTACATGGTTAGGGTGAAACCCTAATAACCCATGTCTTTTCCTCTTCCAAGGATCCATGGGTAAAAGCTCCATGGATCATCCATGGACTTCCATATAAGCTTAGCCCATTCCAAATGAGTGTTAGCCCACACCATATAAATATAATAGCCCATGATTTAATTAGTCTTCCTTTTAATCACTAAATTAATTCATAATTAATTCAAGATTAAAACTAATTAAGTAACATGACTTTATATTAATATATTATAACTTATAATATATTAATAAATCGTAAGTATACAACTCTCATAAAATTATCCATAACTAGTTCGGGTGAAGTGCAACCCAAATGGACCATGCCGGGTCGGGTCAAGTATATACCAAATAAGTTATGGACTTAGACACCTTATCCAACAGACTCCCACTTGGATAAGTCTAATAACTGTATTTCCCTATATTACTTCAGGAACCAACCGACAATCGTAGCTCTCGAAAACTCTTGTGAACTATGAGGCGCCATTTTAGATAAGTGATCATATAATCCTCTGCTCTCATGATATCAGCCGGACAAATACATGGAACAATGTCTTACTTATTGTCTAGCAGTTGTTTCTCGATTTCCGATTTGTTTGACAAAGAACTTAACTGAACACATCAATTTAGTTCTGACCGGGCCCGGTACATGGGTCAACACAAAATCATCGAGGGGCCCAGATATCGCTTCTATTTCTAGAAGGAACAGATAAACTTCGACTCATATGCTTGTTCTACTACTTATTGAATTGCACACAAAGGCACGTTTTATAACATCAAGTTACTGATGCGTTTACGTGCAATCAATGCACAACCAACTCATAGGTAAAAACTCATATCTCTAGGTTTGAAGACTTATATGATATTACCGTCTCACGATCACTCGAGATAAATTCCATAAAGTGATACAAGTGAGCGTGGGTTTATTCCAATACTCATAACTTATGAGTACTCATGAATGTTGTAGCAACCATTGCTATGGCCAAACACCTTTAGTCATCTACAATCCCAATTCATGACAGTCTTGATTCATACCTACTTCCGACATATGACCGACTGTGGAGAGTTTGAATAAATTAAATTATTCTGGAAGTCAAAACATGCAAAACTGAAACAATAGTAAATAATTGACAATGATAGCAACACTTTACTCATAAATAAATCACAAATTTTATTCATCATCAAACGTCGATTACATTTTACAAGTTTCAGAAAAGGCTATCTAATCTGTAAAACTAATATCGTCCCTCAGCCCGATGCGCCTCGCATGCTGCAAATGCTTCACCCTCGTCAGTCCCTTCGTAAGGGGATCCGCAGGGTTCTCATCTGACGATACCCTCTTTGCCACGAGGAGTCCCTCTTCTATCTTGTGTCTTATGAAGTGATATTTTCTGTCAATGTGCCGGGATCTGCCATGATCTCTTGGTTCCTTGGCTAAGGCAACCGCACTATTGCTGTCACAGAAAATCTCCATAGGCTCCTTAATAGCTGGTACAACTCCAAGGTCTCCGATGAAGTTCCTCAGCCATATCGCCTCCTTTGCTGCTTCACTCGCTGCTATGTACTCTGATTCACAAGTCGAATCAGCTACAGTATCCTGTTTGGAACTCTTCCAAGTGATTGCCCCTCCATTTAAGGTAAAGACCCAGCCCGACTGAGAGCGGAAGTTATCCCTATCAGTCTGAAAGCTAGCATCACTATACCCTACTACTCTCAAGTCATCACTCCCACCAAGGGTAAGGATCCAATCCTTAGTCCTCTGCAGGTACTTGAGAATATTCTTTACCGCAGTCCAATGAGCCTTGCCAGGGTTCCCCTGATATCTACTGACCATGCTCAAAGCGAAGGCCACATCAGGACGAGTACAAGTCATAGCATACATGATTGAACCAACATCGGAAGCATAAGGTAATCGACTCATCTCAGCTATCTTATCTTCTGTACTCGGGCTCTGAGCCTTGCTCAGTTTGGCATTGCTTTGGATCGGTAATTCTCCTTTCTTGGAATTCTGCATGTTGAACCTTTTCAACACCTTATCCAAGTAGATACTCTGACTAAGTCCAATTAGTCTTTTACTCCTTTCTCTTAATATCCTTATCCCTAGGATATAGGTAGCTTCTCCAAGGTCCTTCATAGCAAAGCACTTCCCAAGCCAGGAGTTAACCTCCTGCAAGGTTGGGATGTCATTTCCTATGAGTAGTATGTCATCCACATACAGTACCAAAAAACTAACTATACTCCCACTAGCTCTGACATACACGCATGACTCATCTTCACTTCTTGAGAAACCAAACTCTTTGACCTTCTCATCGAAACAAAGATTCCAACTTCGAGATGCTTGTTTCAATCCATAAATAGATTTCTCAAGCTTGCACACTCTATTGGGGTACTCTGCACTGATAAAACCTTCTGGCTGATTCATGTAAACATCCTCAGCCAACTTTCCGTTAAGGAAAGCGGTTTTGACATCTATTTGCCATATTTCATAATCATGAAATGCAGCAATGGCTAGCATAACCCTAATAGACTTAATCTTTGCTACTGGTGAAAAGGTTTCATCATAATCAATTCCCTGAGTCTGAGTAAACCCCTTTGCATCCAGTCGAGCCTTATAAGTGTGCACCTTCCCATCCATGTCGGTCTTCTTCTTGAAGATTCATTTGCACCCAACTGTCTTACGGCCTGGTACATTGTCAACCAAGTTCCAAACTTGATTGTCATACATGGATTGTATCTCGCTGTCCATAGCCTTCTTCCATTTAGCAGACTCTGGGCCTGCCATGGCTTCCTTAACACTGTTAGGTTCATCCAGATTTACCAGTGTACTGTCACTGATAAATGTATCACCTTCCGTAGTAATATGAAATCCATAATAAAACTCAGGTGTGTTCCTAACCCTTATGGAACGCCTCGGAAGTATAGACTCGTCAGCTGGATCAACAGGAATTTCCTCCTCAAGTTGATTGCTAGTGTCTGAGGTTCCTTTACCAATTGAGTCTTGAATTTCTTCAAGGTCAATTTGCCTCCCACTGTCTCCTTGGCTTATAAATTCTCTCTCTCGAAAGACCCCTCTCCTAGCCACAAAGACCACATTCTCACTGGGTCTGTAGAAGAGGTAACCAAAGTATTTTTGTAGGTAGCCGATGAAAATACACCTTTCACTTCGAGGTTCGAGCTTGTCATGAGTCTCGCGCCTCACGAAAGCCTCGCAACCCCAAATCTTGATGTGGTCCAAATTGGGAACTTTCCCAGTCCACATCTCATGAGGTGTTTTGGCAACCTTCTTTGTAGGGACTAGATTAAGGATATGGGCGGCAGTCTCTAAGGCATACCCCCAAAAAGAGATTGGTAGCGAAGCTCGACTCATCATAGAGCGAACCATGTCCAACAAAGTTCGATTGTGCCTCTCAGCTACACCATTCAGCTGTGGTGTCCTGGGAGGTGTCAATTGTGAGACAATCCCACACTCCTTAAGATAGTCGAGGAACTCAGTACTAAGATACTCACCACCTCGATCGGATCGAAGCATCTTAATGTTCCTGCCCAATTGATTTTCTACTTCCTGTTTAAACTCTTTAAACCTTTCAAAAGTTTCTGACTTATGTTTGATTAAGTAGACATAACCGTATCTACTAAAATCATCAATAAAAGTCACATAATAGCGATTAGCATCCCTTGTGGCGGTTTTGAATGGTCCACATACATCAGTATGTATAAGGTCCAACAAACCCTCACCCCTTGCACAAGTACCAGTGAAGGGTGATTTTGTCATTTTTCCAAGTAGACAAGACTCACAACTATCATCCGACTTGAGGTCGAACGACTCCAAGACTCCATCCTTTTGGAGCTGGCCTATGCGTTTCTTGCTTACATGTCCAAGACGACAATGCCACAAAGATGCTTTATCCAAGCTAGTAGAAGAATCAATATATAATACATTATTTCCTAAATTATCTACAACCGATACAACTTCATACACACCATCACAAGGTAATGCTTTAAAATAAAGAACATTATTAAAGAAAGCATTAATACTACCAACTTCATTATCAAAAGAAAAGGTAAAACCTTGTTTGTACAAAGCATGAAAGGAAATAATATTCCTCACCATTTCAGACGAGTACACACATTTATTCAAATCTAACTTTAACCCACTATCTAGCAACAAAGTATAAACTCCAATCTTGGTAACAGGTGCAACCTTCTTGTTCCCCATGATTAAGTTTATCTTTCCGTGCTCCACATCCTCACTTCTTCTTAGGCCCTGCAAGTCACAACAGATGTGAATACCACAACCTGTATCAAGAACCCAAGAATTAGAATATGGTGAGTTATTAGACAATATAGTGTAAATACCTGCATGGGATGGTTTCACTTTCCCATCCTTTACATCCTACAAGTACTTTGGGCAGTTTCGCTTCCAGTGCCCCTTATTTTGACAGTAGAAGCATTCAGCATCCTTAGGGATGGCAGAAGGAGTGATAGAACCACCTTTGGTTCCAGATGAGGAGCCTTCAAGGGACTTTCCCTTGGTACCCTTCGAAGGGTGCTTCCTCTTCTTCCCTTTGCCTTGCCCGATAGCCAAAACAGGGGTAGTAGTAGGAGTAGGAGTAGCAACCGACTTACTCTTAAGACCACTTTCGGCAGTCTTCAGAAGTCCTTGAAGCTTACTGAGTGTGACTTCCTCCTTGTTCATGTGGTATGTCATACGAAATTGATCATAACACGATGGCAAGGAGTGCAAAATGATATCAATTGCCAACTACTCAGGGAAGTTCACATTCAGTTTCATTAGACGGTCCACATACCTTTGCATTTTCTGCATGTGGCTCGTGATTGGTTCGCTATCCTTCATACGGGTAGTGATCATGGAGGAGATTATTTCATACCGCTCTTGACGAGCACTCTGATGGTACCTTTCCATCAGATCCTGATGCATCTCAAAAGGGTAATAGTCCTCATAGGACTTTTGGAGTTCAGCTGTCATGGTGGCCATCATGATGCATGCCACCTTGGTGGCATCTCTTTCATGTGCCTGATACTCAGCGACCTCCTCAGGAGTAGCAGTGGACTCATCAAGCTCCTTTAGCTCCTTATCGAGGACATATTCCTTGTCCTCGTAACGAGTAACCATCCTGATGTTCCGGATCCAATCCATGAAGTTGGAACCATCAAAGATGACCCTCCCACAAAGGTTCATGAGGGAAAAGGAGCCAGTAGGGTTAGAGCCCGAAGCTTTGTTGTTGGAAGACATCTGAAAAGAAGAAAACAAGTTTAGATTAGATATATCGAATCCTTAATAATACACCCAAATGTAATATTAAGGCTAGGATCCAACACAATATATTATAACTTAGAAGAGGGATGCCGTAATCTAAGCTATAATATATTTGAAGGTAGGTGAATGACGATTCACCAATTTCCACCATGAAAACGAAATGAATTATTAGGTTTAATTGGTTTTTGAAATTCCTAGATTCCTTTGAGATTCATTGAACTTTTCAATGGCATGTTTCAATCTCGATTGTGCCCTTCAAGTTTTGTGACTGGGATGCCGAGGATCACAAAACAAGGTGTGAATAACCATGCAAATTCACTTGGTACCCTTAATATTATCACCTAATCAATGTGCCGGTTAACCACACACGCTCCACCGATCTATGATAAACATTAAGTCACCCTTCGTGATCCTTACTAGTCCAAGTTAGTGTGCCGGTTAACCACACACGCTCCACCAACGACTTGGTAAGGTACAAAGTGTGAATTTCATGGGTTAGCACCAGATTCACATTTTCCTAAAGTAACTAAGATTGGGAATTTATAAAAGGTTTAGTTACTTTATAATATTCATCATACTTTTAATGAGAATTTATAAGTCCTTGTCCTACCCGTTCGGCTAACGACCCTCCACCAGTCAAGCAAGCGGTGGGTGAGAGTGGACACCCATTAAGTTGCCATTTTATAGGCAACAACCTTATACCCACCTTATAGACTGGCTTCGTGAATGAGGCGTACTAGCGGTAAGACGACTTTGATCTTATACATATATATAATAATTAACCATTAATGTTATAAATAGTATAAGGGTTGAATTTTAACTTTTAAAACTCTAAGGGTTTGGAATTAAAGTATATTAAGGTGTGTGTAACTTTACAAATTCCAAAACTTGAGGACAAGTTTTGAAACTATTCAAAACTTTTCATTTCATAACTTATGAATTAAAGGTTCATAAAAATGAAGACTCTTCATTTCCATGTAACTTATGTGTTTTAAGTGTGTGTTTAAAAGAAGTAACCTTTGGATATCCATAACTTGAGGACAAATTATGGACTCCATTAAAACACATAAATGATCAAGAATTAATCCTAAACAATTCAGCAAATAATTCCTATCATCTTCTAAATTCATAAGAACATGATCAAAGTTTCAAGAATTATATGAACACATACAAAGCATGAAATTTTGATATAAGCTATTGTAAATGGATTAGAACAACCATTACACCAACTAAAACAAGTTTTAAAACACCAAAACAGTTTAGGGTAATGTTTCTAGTCCATTTCCAGCAGCAAAAGTCGAAAATCTGCATTCTGAGGCTCCTACTCGCCGAGTGCACGAACCTACTCGGCGAGTAGGATGAGTTTACACATGAACTCGGTGAGTCCCCCCATGGACTCGGCGAGTTCATCAGTCAGACAGCAAAAAATCGACCTTTTATCACTATTTTGCATCAAGTATCAAACAAACAAGCCTAGGCTCTGATACCACTGTTGGGTTTTGAGCATTCTAACACTTCCTAAGTGTACATGCAACCCTATTAAACCTTGGATCTATGTTTGTCTAAGATACATGCAAAATATTATTTTCCAAGGTTTATAACCTATCTAGCATGGCATGGGGTACATTTAACCATAAAAGAACTAGATGAATTACATACCTTTTGTTGATTGTTGATTCCTTGGAGTTTGAGAGCCAAGCACCAATAATGTGAATGCCTCAAATGGAAATCACAAATCACCACAAACTTGGAAAATATATGAGAGAGTATACTAACTCTTGATTTTGGCCACCACACTTACACACACATTAGTGTCTTTTTCATGCAACATAAGCTTGTTTATATAGTGTACATGGTTAGGGTGAAACCCTAATAACCCATGTCTTTTCCTCTTCCAAGGATCCATGGGTAAAAGCTCCATGGATCATCCATGGACTTCCATATAAGCTTAGCCCATTCCAAATGAGTGTTAGCCCACACCATATAAATATAATAGCCCATGATTTAATTAGTCTTCCTTTTAATCACTAAATTAATTCATAATTAATTCAAGATTAAAACTAATTAAGTAACATGACTTTATATTAATATATTATAACTTATAATATATTAATAAATCGTAAGTATACAACTCTCATAAAATTATCCATAACTAGTTCGGGTGAAGTGCAACCCAAATGGACCATGTCGGGTCGGGTCAAGTATATACCAAATAAGTTATGGACTTAGACACCTTATCCAACAGGATCCTCACCTCACCTTGCCATTAGCTTCCGAAAGACCCCCATTAGTGCCAGTTAACTACTGCATGAATACAATCACATGCAACATAACTTAATAATCGTAGATTAAAAGACTCAACCCTACTACGGTTGGACTCAGACAAGCGTTGCGCAATAGAAACAAATCCTTCACTCTAAGATTATTTAACCTTTGTAGCATGTGACTTAACGTATTCCTTTAGTAGTTAATTCGCACCCGAAAGAGTCCTACTAAGCAACAAGCAAGCAGAATTCAAGCAGGAAAAACTCTATAGGAAATAAGGCATCATAATTCAGGCAATTCTATCATGCAATTCCTGAAGATCTCTACCCTACAACTAGCATGCAGTTCTATCATATTCATCATAAGCAAATAACAATGTGGGTATTTTGGGGAATATTTTCTTGCTCCGGGTGATCATACGCATCTCATCCTTCCTTGGTTACTTTTGAAAACAATTTGAAAACTTTCGTAGATATTTAGTTTGAGTTTGGATTCACACGAATGTCCATCCAATTCTCTCAAACCAGGGCTCTGATACCAACTTATAAACTCCCAAAAATCAAGGTAAAATTTTCATTTTCAAAACCAAGCCAAAAATCATAAATGTTTACAAAACATAGTTTCCAAAATTTATAATTGTGATTCAGAGTATCCCAAAATCAAATATCATAAAATATGAAGGATGTGCACGATCAAGCCTTCGTCTTGTCCCGTCCTCTGAAGTACCTGAAACCATAACAATCAAATTGTAAGCCAAAGCTTAGTGAGTTCCCCCGACAGTACCACAACACATCATAACATATACAATCATGCATGTTGGGTCCAATCAGTCATCGGACTGGAATACCCTCGGGTCCATAACCATCGGGCTGGATTACCCCCTGCCCAATCAGTCGTCAAATTGGAATGCCTCGGCCCATTCAGTCATAGGAATGGAATGCCAATATGCAACGGGTCCAATTAGTCATCGGACTGGAATACCCTGGGAAAATCAGTCATCGGACTGGAATGCCCCAGTTTGTTGGCTTACGCACATAGCAGTAAAGCCTCAACCCAAAACTGCACTATGTCGACATATGCAACAGATAAACAACAACATATAACTATCAAGTACAGGTAATAATACATATCTACCAATCTAACATATCGTTACCGCATTGCAACATCCTATACACAACGATACATAACACAAACTAGTGGGTCGACATTGGTGCCTTCGACCCACGAGTACAGTAAGGAAAACTCACCTCACTGTCTGAAAGATAGCAGAAATGAATGTTGCTCAAAATTCCAACTCTATAGGTCACCTATACAACAAATAGTGGCCTAATCTCAAATTACTGCTCAAAACACCAAAAATGCCCCTAAGTCAAACTTGGTCAAATTCCTTGTCAAATAGTCAAAAAGTCAAAAGAGGTCAACACAGACTGAGTACACCCTGCGTACTCAGTCACTACGCTCATCGTAGTAGATCCCTTCCTGGTTACGGGGCTTCAGCCTGGTATGCTCAACGTACTCGTCCAGTTCCATTTTCCTTCATTAAGTGCTTATTCCATTAAGATCTCACGTCCAAAGCTCAAATTTAGTCTCAAATAATATTATAAGTCATAAAGTGTAACAGCGGGTTCCTGGTATGTATTTAAATTATAAATTTATTCATTTTTATGTAGGAACTCGACGATTTGGAGGCCCCAAACTCGTCGAGTAGGGATTGGAGTTGAACGCGGGTTTTGAAGTCTACTCGACGAGTTGGAAGCCTCAACTCGACGAGTACGACTGCCAGAATGAAACCCTAATTTCGGGGTTTTGCACCTTATTTAAGCATCTTAATCCTTGTATGCCAGCCTTATATACAGCCTCCAAGTCCCAAACCCTAGATCCAGAAATCCTAATGCAATTGTGAGCTTGTGAGCCATTTTTGAGTGAAGCTTTTTGTGTTTGGAGCTTGAGGAAGAAAAAGAAGCTATAGGGTTCAAGAGGAAGCTAGTAGATCCAGAGGCTCCATTTCATTCTCATCGTTTTCTGGTAAGCAAGTCTCAAACTTTCTTAGTAACTTCTTAGATCTATTATTATCATTTTATGGGGTTTTTGATCCAAGAATCTTGTGTTGGATAAGGTGTCTAAGTCCATAACTATATTTAGTATGTACTTGACCCGACTTAGCATGGTCCATTTGGGTTGCATCTTCATCTCAACTATTGGATAGACAAAATGAGAAAAAGGACATTTACGATTTGTTAATATATTATAAATTCTAATATATTAATATGAAATCATATTATTTAATTATTATTGATCAAGAATTAATTTGGAATTGATTTTGTGATCAAAAAGAGACTAATTAAATATATGGGGATTGATTTGTAAATCATTCATTCTTATATAGTGGGCTTATGGTTCATGATCCACTAGATTGGGCTAGGACTCATTGGGTGCTCCATGGATGCTCCATGGAGATTATAACCCATGGATCATGGGGTAAATGAAAAGCCATGCACATTAGGGTTTACATGGTGTAACCCTACATGTGACACACTATATAAAGAACCTCATGTGGAGTAAAATCGGCCACTATTACAAGACAATGAGGGCTAGTCGATTTTGTGATCAAAGTGTTCTTCTCTCAAGTTATTCCAAGAGTTGTGGGTGTTGTGTGAAACATTTGAGGCATCACATTTGGGGTGCTAGGCTCACAAAGTCTTAAGGAATCCAAACAACTACAAAGGTATGTCATTCTACTAGTTTTATATTACAAGTACCCAATGTCATTCTAGTTAGGATGTAAACCTTGGAAAATTCTTATTTGCATGAATATTAGAGAAAAAATAGATCCAAGGTTTCTAGGGTTGCATGTACACCTTAGGAGTGTTAGAATGCTCAAAACCCATTAGTGGTATCAGAGACTAGGCTTGTTTTCTTTGTAGATGCAAACTGCTTGAAAAAAATCGATTTTTCTGCTCATTGAACAGTGAACTCGCCGAGTCCATGGGGGGACTCGAAGAGTCCATGACAAAATGCATCCTACTTGTCGATTAGGTTCTTACACTCGACGAGTAGGAGCCCCTGTCTGCAGAATTTTGAGTTCTGCTGCTGGAAATGGACTAGAATCATTACCCTAAACTGTTTTGGACTTGTAAAACCTGTTTTTGATGTGGTAATGATTATTCTAATCCATTTACAATGGTTATTATCAAAATTTCAAGTTTTATATGTGTTTATATGATTCTTGAAATTGTTGATATGAATGTTCATACTTATGAGTTTTAGTAGATCATAGGAATTATTTTCAATTGTTTGTTAGTGTAATTCTTGATCTTAATGCCTATTGATGGAGTCCATAATTTGTCCTTAAGTTATGGATTACCAAAAGTCACTTCTTTAAATTGTCATTAAAGAGCCATAGGTTACATAATATGAAGAGTCTTCATTTTAATAAACCATTAAACCCATAAGTTATGAACATGAAAGGTTTTGAATAGTTTCAAAACTTGCCCTCAAGTTTTGGAATTTGTAAAGTCCTTTAGAAAAACTTTAATTCCAAACCCTAGAGTTTTAAAAGTTAAAATTCAACTCTTATACTTTATAGTATTATAAGTTAATAATTTATATATGTGTATAAAAGCAAGTCAATTTTACCGTTAGTAGGCCTCATTCACGAAGTCGGTCTATAAGGGGGGGGGGTATAAGGTTGTTGCCTATAAAATGGCAGCTTAATGGGTGTCCACTCTCATCCACCGCTTCCTTGACTGGTGGAGGGTCGTTAGCCAAACGGGTAGGACAAGGACTATAATTCTCATTAAAAGTATAATGAAATATATAAAGTAACTTAAGCTTTTATAAATTCCCAATCTTAGTTACTTTAGGAAAATGTGAAATTGGTGCTATCCCATGAAATTACACTTTGTACCTTACCAAGTCGTTGGTGGAGCGTGTGTGGGTAACCGGCACACCAACATGGACTAGTAAGAGTGGCAAAGGGTGACTTAATATTTATCATAGATCGGTGGAGCGCGTGTGGGTAACCGACACATCGATTAGGTGATAAATATTAAGGGTACCAAGTAAATTTGCATGTTTATTCACACCTTGTTTGTGATCCTCGGCATCCCATTCACAAACTTGAGAGGGCACAATCAAGGTTTAAACATGTCATCGAAAAGTTCAATGAATCTCAAAAGAATCTAGGAGTTTCAATCCAATTAAAACCTAATAATTTATTTCGTTTTTCATGGTGGAAATTGGTGAATCGTCATTCACCTACCTTCAAATATTTTATAGCTTGGATTACGACATCCCTCTTCCAAGTTATAAAGTATTGTGTTGGGTCCTAGGCTTCATATTACATTTGGGTGTCTTATTAAGGATTATATATCTAATCTAAACTTGTCTTTCTTCTTTTCAGATGTCTTCCAACAATGCTGCTTCTGGCTCAAACCCTACCGGCTCCTTCTCTCTCATGAACCTTTGTGGTAGAGTCATCTTTGATGGTTCAAACTTTAATGATTGGATCAAGAACACCAGGATGGTCACTCGTTACGAGGACAAGGAATATGTCCTCGACAAGAAGTTGAAGGAAATTGATGAGTCTACTGCTACTCCAGAGGAGATCGCTGACTTTAGGGCATATGAGAGAGATGCTACCAAGGTGGCATGTATCATGTTGGCCACAATGAAAGCTGAAATCCAGAAGTCCTATGAGGACTTTTACCCTTTTGAGATGCACATGGACCTGATGGACCGCTACCATCAAAGTGCTCTTCAAGAGAGGTATGAAATCATCTCTTCCATGATAACAACCCGAATGAAGTATGGTGAACCCGTCACAGGCCACATGCAAAAATGCAAAGGTTTGTGGACCGTTTGCTCAAGCTGAATGTGAACTTCCCCGAGGAGTTGGTTATTGATATCATACTACACTCCTTACCTACTTGTTATGATCAATTCCGAATGACATATCACATGAACAAGGAGGAGGTCACACTTAGCAAACTTCATGGGCTTTTGAAGACTGCTAAAACTGGTCTTAAGGTAAAATCGGTTGTTACTACTCCTACTCCTACCGCCGCCCTTGTTCTGACAATCGGGAAAAGTAGAGGGAAGAAGAGGAAAACCCCTTCGAAGGGTACCAAGGGAAATTCTCTTGATGGCTCCTCTTCAAGTGGAACCAAAGGTGGTTCTATCACTCCTTCTTCCAACCCAAAAGAATCTCAATGCTTCTATTGTCAGGAAAAGGGGAACTAGAAACGAATCTGCCCCAAGTACCTGCAAGATGTTAAGGATGGGAAGGTCAAACCTACCCATGCAGGTATTTACACTATATTTTCTAATAACTCATCACATTCTACTTCTTGGGTTCTTGATACAGGTTGCGGTATTCATATATGTTCTGATTTGCAGGGCTTAAGAAGAAGTGAGGATACCTGCATGGAAAGATAAACTTGAACATGGGGAATAGGAAAGTTACACCTGTCACCAAGATTGGAGTTTATTCTTTGTTGCTAAGTAGTGGGTTGGTGTTAGATTTGAATAAGTGTGTTACTCATCTGAAATGGCGAGAAATATTATTTCTTTTCACGGTTTGTACAAACAAGGGTTTACTTTTTCATTTGAAAATGAATGTGGTGGTATTAATGCTTTTTATAATAATGTTCTTTATTTTAAAGCATTACCTTGTGATGGTGTATATGAAACTATGTCGGTTGTAGATAACTTAGGAAATAAAGTGTTATATATCGATTCTTCCACTAGTTTGGATAAGGCATCCTTGTGGCACTGTCGTCTTGGACATGTCAATAAGAAGCGCATAGGCCAACTCTAGAAGGCTGGAGTCTTGGAGTCATTTGATTTAAGGTCAGATGATAGTTGCGAGTCTTGTTTGCTTAGAAAAATAACAAAGTCACCCTTCACTAGTACTTGTGCTAGGGAGGGAAGGTTTGTTGGACCTCATACACACAGATGTGTGTGGACCCTTCAGAACCGCCACAAGGGATGCTAACCGCTTCTATGTGACTTTTACTGATGATTACAGTAGATATGGTTATGTCTACTTAATCAAGCATAAGTCAGAAACCTTTGAAAAGTTCAAAGAGTTTAAACGGGAAGTGGAGAATCAGCTGGGCAGGAACATTAATATGCTCCGATTTGATCGAGGAGGAGAGTATCTTAGTACATAGTTCCTTGACTATCTTAAGGAATGTGGAATTGTTTCACAATTGACACCTCCCAGAACACCACAACTTAATGGTGTGGCTGAGAGGCGCAATCGAACCTTGTTAGACATGGTTCGTTCCATGATGAGTCGAGCTTCATTACCAATCTCATTATGGGGGTATGCCTTAGAGACTGCCGCCCATATCCTTGATCTAGTCCCTACCAAGAAGGTTGCCAAAACACCTCATGAGATGTGGACTGGGAAATTTCCTAATTTAGACCACATCAAAATTTGGGGTTGCGAGGCTTTCGTGAGACGTGAGACTCAGGATAAGCTCAAACCTCGAAGTGAGCGATGTATTTTTATCGGCTACCCACAGAATTCCTTTGGTTATCTCTTCTACAGACCCAGTGAAAATGTGGTCTTTGTGGCAAGAAGAGGGGTCTTTCGAGAGAGAGAGAGAGAGTTTATAAGCCAAGGAAACAGTGGGAGGCAAATTGACCTTGAAGAACTTCAAGAGTCAAGCGGTGAAGGAACCTCAAACCCTAGCGATCAACCTGAGGAGGAAACTCATGTTGATGAGTCCGTACCTCTGAGGCGTACCACAAGAGTTAGGAATCCACTTGAGCATTACTATGGTTTTCATATTACCGCAGAAGGTGATGAATTTATCAGTGATAGGACACTGGTAAATTTGGATGAGCCTAACAATTTTAAGGAAGCCATGGCAGGCCCTGAGTCTGCCAAATGGAAAGAGGCCATGGACAGCGAGATTCAATCCATGTATGACAATCAAGTTTGGAACTTGGTTGACAATGTATCGGGTCGTAAGACGGTCGGGTGCAAATGGATCTTCAAGAAGAAGACCGACATGGATGGAAATGTACACACTTATAAAGCACGACTGGTTGCGAAGGACTTTACTTAAACTCCGGGAGTTGACTATGATGAGACCTTCTCACCAGTAGCGAAGATTAAGTCTATTAGGGTTTTGTTAGCCATAGCTGCATTTCATGATTATGAAATATGGCAAATAGATGTCAAAACCGCTTTCCTTAATGGAAAGTTGGCTGAGGATGTTTACATGAGTCAGCCAGAGGGTTTTGTCGATGCAAAGCACCCTAATAGAGTGTGTAATCTTGAGAAATCCATCTATGGATTGAAACGAGCATCTCGTAGATGGAATCTTTGTTTCGATGAGAAAGTCAAAGAGTTTGGTTTTTCGAGGAGCGAAGATGAGTCTTGTGTATATGTTAAGGCTAGTGGGAGTATAGTTAGCTTTTTGGTATTATATGTGGATGACATACTACTCATAGGAAATGACATCCCAACCATGCAGGAAGTTAAGTCCTGGCTTGGGAAGTGTTTCGCTATGAAGGACCTTGGAGAAGCTGCCTATATCCTAGGGATAAGGATATTGAGAGAAAGGAGTAAGAGACTAATTGGACTTAGTCAAAGTGCCTACTTGGATAAGGTGCTGAAAAGGTTCAGCATGCAGGATTCCAAGAAAGGTGACTTACCAATCCAGAGCAACGCCAAACTGAGTAAGACTCAGAGCCCGAGTACAGAGGCTGAGATAGCTGAGATGAGTCATGTACCATATGCTTCCGTTGTGGGCTCAATCATGTATGCTATGACTTATACTCTCCCTGATGTAGCCTTTGCTTTGAGCATGGCCAGCAGATATCAAGGGAATCTGGGCAAGGCTCACTGGACTGCGGTGAAGAATATTCTCAAGTACCTACGAAGGACTAGGGACTGGGTCCTTATCCTTGGTGGGAGTGATGACTTGAGAGTAGTGGGGTATAGTGATGCTGGTTTCCAGACTGATATGGATAATTTCCGCTCTCAGTCGGGCTGGGTCTTTACCCTAAATAGAGGAGCAATTACTTGGAAAAGTTCCAAACAGGAAACAGTGGCTGATTCAACTTGCGAATCAGAGTACATAGCAGCAAGCGAGGCGGCAAAGGAGGCTATATGGCTAAAGAACTTCATTGGAGACCTTGGAGTTGTACCAGCTATTAAGGAGCCTATGGAGATTTTTTGTGACAACGAAGGTGCAGTTGCCTTAGCTAAGGAACCAAGGGATCACGGGAGATCCAGGCACATCGACAGAAAATATCACTTCATTAGACATCGGATAGAAGAAGGACTCCTCGTGGTGAGGAGGGTATCATCGGATGAGAACCCAGCAGATCCCCTCACGAAGGGATTGTGTAGGGTTAAGCATTTGCAGCATGTCAGGCGCATCGAGCTGAAGGATGATATTAGTTTTACAGATTAGATAGTTATTTCTGAAACTTGTAAAATGTAAATTGACATTTGATGATTAAATAAAAGTTGTTTATTTATAAGTAAAGTGTTGCTATCTTGTGTCAATTCTTTACTATTGTTTCAATTTTTCATGTTTTGACTTCCATAATAATTTCTTTATTCAAACTCTCCACAGTCAGTCATATGTTGGAAGTAGATATGAATCAAGATTGTCATGAATTGGGTTTATAGATGTCTAAGGTACTAGACATAGCAAATGGTTGCTACAACATTCATGAGTGCTCATAAGTTCTGAGTATTGGATTCAACCCACGCTCACTTGTATCACTTCATGGAATTTATCTCGAGTGATCGTGAGACGGTAATATCATATAAGTCTTAAAACCTAGAGATATGAGTTGTTGACTATGAGTTGGTTATACATTGATTGTACGAAAACGCATTGGTAACTCGATGTTATAAAACGTGCCTTTATGTATGATTCAACAAGTAGTAGAACAAGCATATGATTCGAAGTTTATTTGTTCATTTTAGTCCTTAGAGGATTAAAAGCGATATCTGGGCCCCTCAATGATTTTGTTTTGACCCATGTACCGGGCCCGGTCAGAACCAAATTGATGTGTTCAGTTTAGTTTTATGTCAAACAAATCGGAAATCGGGAAACAAACTGCTAGACAATAAGTACGACATTGTTCCATGTATTTGTCCGGATGATATCTAGAACAGAGGATTGTATGATCACTTATCTTAAATGACGCATCATCATCTCAGTTCCGCGAGACTTTGAAAGAGCTACGATTGCTGGTCGGTTCCTGAACTCATACCTGTAACTATAGTTATTAGACTTATCCAAGTGGGAGACTGTTGGATAAGGTGTCTAAGTCCATAACTATATTTAGTATGTACTTGACCCGACTTGGCATGGTCCATTTGGGTTGCATCTTCATCTCAACTGTTGGATAGACAAAATGAGAAAAAGGACACTTACGATTTTTTAATATATTATAAGTTCTAATATATTAATATGAAATCATATTATTTAATTAGTATTGATCAAGAATTAATTTGGAATTGATTTTGTGATCAAAAAGAGACTAATTAAATATATGGGGATTGATTTGTAAATCATTCATTCTTATATAGTGGGCTTATGGTTCATGATCCACTAGATTGGGCTAGGACTCATTGGGTGCTCCATGGATGCTCCATGGAGATTATAACCCATGGATCATGGGGTAAATGAAAAGCCATGCACATTAGGGTTTACATGGTGTAACCCTACATGTGACACACTATATAAAGAACCTCATATGGAGTAAAATCGGCCACTATTACAAGACAAGGAGGGCTAGCCGATTTTGTGATCAAAGTGTTCTTCTCTCAAGTTATTCCAAGAGTTGTGGGTGTTATGTGAAACATTTGAGGCATCACATTTGGGGTGCTAGGTTCACAAAGTCTTAAGGAATCCAAGCAACTACAAAGGTATGACATTCTACTAGTTTTATATTACAAGTACCGCATGCCATGCTAGTTAGGATGTAAACCTTGGAAAATTCTTATTTTCATGAATATTAGAGAAAACATAGATCCACGGTTTCTAGGGTTGCATGTACACTTTAGGAGTGTTAGAATGTTCAAAACCCATCAGCTTAATCTTTGGGTTATGGACGTCCCAAGTGGGTAAACCATCAGATCTGAAATCATGGAGGGCTTTCATGGCATAAAGGTGCAAACTTTATGGCCATTGAACCCCCATGCAAGCTATAGGATGTTCTTTTGGCCTTTTAAGCTCTAAAAGGCCATGCATGGAGTGAAAGGAGGAAGCTTTACGTGTTCATGTAGTGTTTAGGGTCTAGATCTCTGCTTGTATGCCTTAGTTTGGAGTATGGATGACTTGTGGACCAAGATCTAGGTCCTAAAGAGTTAGGGTTATAGCTAGATTCTTCAAATAAGGGTATTAACGGGTAAAGTTGGAAACTTTACCCTTAAAAGGACGTTTTCAGTGTGTAGGTGAAGTATGAAGCTCGGATCTGGAGAGTAGGGGCTTAATCCATTTAGATGGCCCAAACAGACTAAGGAACTCGTCGATTCCATAGAGGAACTCGACGAGTTGAGTCGATTTGTTCCGATTCTGAATAAGGTAGAACTCGACGAGTCTAAGGAGGGACTCGACGAGTTGACTCGCTTTATCACGATTACGAGTAGCATGGGAACTTGGCGAGTCAGGGGGATGACTCGACGAGTTGGATCGCGATTTCAGGATTTCTGATTTATGGAACTCGGCGAGTTAAGTCAACCAGAATGTTGACTTTGACCAGACTGTTGACTTTGACTTTGACTTGGACTTTGACCAAGGTTGACCCGTGAAGGGGTTTTGAGTATGGAATGTCATCTAAGAGGTTGTTTTGTATAGGGTGTGAGTAGAGCCGGTTGCGGAGCAGGGACTTTCAGCTATTCACGACATTGAGGTGAGTTTCCTTCAGTAGGAACGGGTCTACAGCACCAAGGTCGGCTCGTATATGTGATATGATTAGTAGCTTAGTGTGGGCGGGACCCGTATCTCATAGACAGCTGATATGGTACAGATTTATATGCTTAGTTATACTTGTATGTATTTTCATGACTAGCTAAGTGTGGGCGGGGCCCGTATCTCATAGTAGCTGAGTATGGGCGGGGCCCGTATCTCATAGTTGCATGTTATGTGTATGGTATGTGGTAGTTTGGGGAGACTCACTAAGCTTCGTGCTTACAGTTTTCAGTTTTGGTTTCAGGTACTTCCGGTAGCAAGGGGAAGAGCTCGGGATGATTGCACTGCACACACCATTTGTTTAGCCTGTGATGATTTTACTCTGATATGTTTGACAGATATTTATGATATTTTGAGATACATGACTTATGGTTTTTATGTGATGTTTGGAGAACTATGGTTTTATTAATGATTTTAAAATGAAATTTTTGGACCGTATTTTTGGGATGTTACATAAAGTTTCCAACTTTATGATTTTTCATGGCTAGAAGGAGCCCATACACCAAAACCCTGACTTAATACACAAACCAAAGCATCATAACTCTTGCATGGAAGGAAGAAAGGGACTAAGATCATATTTTTATGGTTCCTAATAGCTCCATAATAGATAAAGTTTCCAACTTTATCCATTAGGATGGTCCAAATAACCAAGATTGTAGCATCTGGATATTTAGGTATTTAACTTTTAACCCCTTAGCATGAGAATTAATTACATTTTCACCCTTAATATGAGAATTGGTTGCAAAGTGGTCCATAATGGCATTGTTGTAATTATTGGGCAAGCTCGCGAACGTTGGGCGTTCGTGCCAGAATCCCAAACCATACTATTTTGGGTTTGGACCCTATTTAAATTTCTTAAGTCCCAAACCTGCCTTCTTTCATCAGCCTCCAACCCACCTTCGTCCCCAAGCAAACCCTAATCCATCTTAGAGCATTCTTGAACATTTTGTAGGTGTTTTTGTCACCTTGAAGGAGAAAGGAAGAAGTGAAGATCATCTTGGAGGAGTGGGACTCTGTGGATCCAGAATAGCAACATCATTTGGCATCATTTGGAGTTAAAAAGCTTTAAATTTGATGAAGCTATGCTTAGATCTAGTTTAGTCATGAAGTTTGTATTCTTTTGGTCCCATTAGTTTGGTATTTTGAGTACGAGCTACTCCAATCCATTTAAGCTATCATTTCAGAAGTTTTGGAGTGTTTAGAAGCATAAAAATGTGGTCTTGATCATTATTTTCCTTCCATGTATGAGTGTGAATGTCTTAATGGGTTAAGTGGATAGTGTTTTTGTGTTTGGGCACTTAATGGCCTGAAAGACCATAAAATTGGAAACTTCTTCAAATATAAAGGCCAAAACACCTTACCATTAAAAAAATATATCATTTTATTGTTTGGTTGGGATGCATTCATCATTTTAGTGTTAAAAACCGCATGCATCACACCTAACATCGCCGTCATGAAAATTTTCAAAACGGCGTAGCCACACCTTGCCTCCATGGAACGCTTTGGCACCACTATGGTGCACCTTTTAGAACCCTATCAATTACATTATCCCTATCCCCCGAAATGACAATCCAAGCATGTACCAAGTGGCTTCCTTGATCATACTCCAAGGTTGAGCAATAGTCGGACCGGTACGAGTAGTAGTAATAGTAGTATTAATGGCAGGTTTTTTAGAGCTCTTTACCGGTTGCGATGGTTCCACGTGGGCCTCAAGTATGGATTCAAGTTGGGAATTAGGTTGGTTTTGGAGATTTTGAATAGAATAATATTGTGTCATTGTTGAAAAAGAAGTTAAGTGCCACACAGAAAATGTCAATCGCAGGGTAGAAAAACAGACTTTCATATTGCATGTAATATGGTGATGGTGAATCAAGGCGGAATGGATTTGGGGAGATGTTTGGATCCAAATTGTAGGTTACAATAAGGAAAAAGTAAAAGAAAAACGATAAACAAGCGTGTAAAAGATTAAACTTAAAATAAAAAAATACTTTATACAAAAGCAAAAAAATCAAGAACGCCTAAAGGCCAACAATAAGACTCGAACCAACCAACCAACGAGGTTTACTTTGTACATAAAGAGGAAAAAAAAGGCTGTTGATCCAGTTTTGGATCAAAAAAATTCAAATCAAATTTGGCAACAAACTAGATGCCAAAATGTAAAATGTAAACTTTAAATCTACCATACTTATACTATACTGACACTGTGCACTAGAAATATTACACCCAAACCAAAAACAAAACCATTTCTAATGAAATAAACCGAAAAAAAAAATGTAAAAATGTAAAAGAAGTAAAATGTACAGTGTTTATATACCAAATCCGCCATAACTAATCCAAAACTTTAAACCTCATCCTCATCCTCCTTTTGTTTGTTTCTCAGCAAATTCTCTAATCATATCCTTCAAATGCTGCGTGCAAAGTAATTATTTTACAAACACTTTTTTTCTCACATTTATATCATGTTTTTTCTTTTTTCATGTTGTAGAAATACAAAAATGACTTATTTGAGCATGAATAAATAAATGAGAGATAAAAACCTGGAGTTCGTGATGAAGAACAACAAATATCTTCTTCAGTCGTTTATGTTTCTGCATGATCAAATACTTACAAAATTAGGACTAGAAACCTTGGAAATTTTAATACTTAACAACAAATCTTGGAGCTTGTATGATATTGATTCATGGATAGTTGGAATTCGAGATTCTATTCCATGGTGTGTTTTGTTTGGTTGTCAAATGAACGAAATTCAATTCCTTCGGAATCCTTATGTTTGATGATGGATTTCAATAGTAGCTATGGGAGTGTGGAAGGAATTCAATTCCATTCTATCATTTTTTCATCAAAAGACCAAAATACCCTTGCTAATATATTTTTGAATAAAATATAGATATAAAAAAACTCATGTATATATATTAGGGGTGTCAATTTATGACACGACACGACAAAAATACACGAAACGAAACGAAATCGAGACGAAATCAAAATTCGAATTCGTGTTCGTGTCGTTTTCGTGTCATGATTAAAAAACACGATGTCGTGTCGTGTCGTGTTCGTGTTCATAAATTGACACGAAATTGACACGATTAAGCATGTGGTTGTCGTGTTTTTCGTGTTTGTCGTGTTATATATCTTTAAGTATGAACGAAATGCACTAATAGTTATGTAATATTATATTTGTCGTGTCGTGTCGTGTTGTCGTGTTTTAATTGGTTCGTTTTCGTGTTAATGAAAAAAAACACGACATCGTGTCGTGTTCGTGTTATACAAAACCTTGTCGTGTCGTGTCGTGTCAGACAAAAACACGACACGACTGCCCGATTTGACAGCCCTAATATATATATTTACAATAGATAAAGTATTTGAATACAAATAAAACAATTTATATTCCAATATAAGATATACTGAGGGTATTTTGGTCTTTTAAAAGAAAAAAAAAACGGAACTGAATTCCTCCCCACCATCCCTAGGAATGAAGGAATCTGACAAAATTGAATTCCCATCCATTTGTCAACCAAACACGCAAACGGAATGGAATCCTGAATTCCATTCCCATCGGAATCCAGGAACCAAACACGCCCATAGACATTCTAAATCATAACTCAAAGTAAGAAATTAAATAATCAAATTGTGCATACCGTTCCACACTGACGATAAGATTCCATTAACTGATCCAATATTTTGTTATATCTATCATTATCCCTTTCTTTAGCAAGATCAAGATCCCTTCCAAAGTTTTGAAACTCATTCCTGCACATTTATAACAATAATAAACTTTTCATTAAATAAACAATACTCACACTAGACTTTACAAAAAAAATATAAAACATAAAAATCCCCCAACACCTGTAAGACTCTAAAATCTTATTCAACGTTTGGTAACAATCATACTTCTCCCGATACTCCTGCACATACTCATTGTACCTAACACACAAAAAACAATATATTTTTAAGGGAGTAAACACTAAAAAATATAAATAAAATAAAATAAATAATTACACTCTACTTACTGTGAAAGATCTCTAATTGGTCCTTTCATTTCTGGCTCTTCTTTCTCGTATTTTGTATATGAAGTAATGCTATCATCTGAACAAGACTCCATCTCTCTCCTTTTTTGACCACTATCCCACAAATCCTTTCTTTTTTCACCTAAATCGTTACTTTTTTGCTTCTTATTTGTAACGGGTCCCACTTGTTTCTCATGCTTATGTGGTGGTGCTTTTCTTTGACTGTCCGTATACCCTTCTGACCCAATTCCCAATATTGCCCCTGCGACTACCTCTCTACCTTTACTGTTATTATTATGTTGTGAACCAGGCTTCACATGCAAGGGCTTTCCATTAACCTTAGTGAAATCATCAAGATGATCATCAACAACAGGTTTTACAGATTCCAGACTCGTTCTTCCAATTCCAGAGATCTTTCCTTTACTTGAATCAAGATTCCAGTAATCCGAACTTTTTTCTGCTTGTTTGAACGAATTATTTCTCTCAACCCTCTTTTTATTACCACCCGAGGGTTCTTCTTGTAAATTCTCACGAAGCTCACCCATTTCTAAATCCGAAAGCTCTCTTCTGAGTGTGGGCCCGGGCCCACATCCGTTTACAACAGGTGATTTTTTTAAGTCGATGAGGGAATCCTTAATTACTATTCCGGAATCCTTATTCTTCCCAATTGATCCACCGTGCTGTTTCTTTTCACGAGACCCGGAATGTTTGATTCCATCGCCACCTAACCTTGAATTCTTTGGAGGTTTTTTATCCTTGAAATGACCATCTAACCCCTCAACATGTCTATCTGTCCCAGAACCTTTTACACCCATATTAAGATCGATCGATCTTGGGGAATCCGAAGTGGAATTTCCCGGGAATTCACGATTCCCGAGTTTATCAAAGTCGTAATCAGACACATCACGAACAGTTCTATTCATTTGATTGGTAGTAGTAGTAGTAGTAGCAGTACCCTTGTAAGGTCCTTCACTAGGAGGGCTCTCAGAGAAAGAGTGTCCCCCTCTTGAAATTACCGTTCTACCCCATTTCCCGGTTTTTAATCTTTTTGAATTTTCATTTTCATCAAAATGTTTCTCGTCAGATCCCCGTTTGTTCTTGAGGAGTTCACTCTCTTGATGATCAATGAAGGTGTTTCTAGTGGCATTTTCGTAATTATCCCCATCTTTATCGTGTTCCTGGTTATCTTCAAACAAATCTTTACCAAAAAGTAAATCAGAGACATGATCATTATGAAGTGGAACTGGAGGTGGAAGTGGTGTGGATTGTTGTTTAGGTTCTTTATCATCATCACTCATGATATCAACATCTTCATCAGAGCCTTGTTTACTGTTTGAAGAGGCGTCACTTTCACTATCACTGCTGTCACTTCCACTTCCTACAGGGCTTTTGGGGGTCCCACTGTCACTTCCACTGTCACTGCTGTCACTTTCACTGTCACTGTCACTTCCACTTAAGCTAGAGGTGGCTGCAGGGCCTTCACTGTTATCTGAGACTTTTTTCTCATGTAATAATACATCTGGAGAACGATGCTCAATGACGATTTTGTCTGAAGTGTTTAAGTCTTCGTAAGATTCTTCGGGAATTAAGTGAGATGGTTCTTCAAATTCCTTCATGTTGTCAGGTTTTAGGGTTAATTCAGGAGCATTTGTTTCTCTGTGGTGATTGTTGTTCTCTGGAGAACTGAAAGGGAAAATATCAATGCAAAAATGTGTTATATTGCAATTTTTGAAAGGAATGGAATAGCAACAGGAGAGATGGAGTTTTAGCTACCTTCCACTTTCAGATAATGATTTCCTGGAACTTTCTAACTCAAAATCTGGTTTCAAAACATATCTTCCTGTAGGTTGGAAAACAGCAATCTGAAAAAAGATAACAATGTTATTCAAAAGGGCCTCAAGAACACAGTATTGAACAACAACAACTATTCTTATTATTATTACTATTATAAGTTATAAGTTATAAGTTATAACCACCACTTACTTTTTTCAAGATGGGCTCAATTTGTTTCACGGATTTTGGAATTGTTTCTCCAACAGCTTTCTCCAAAGCCTAAAAGATAGAATTATAAGGTCATGCATGATACATGAAATTGGTATTTTAAGGGAAATGGAAAAAGAAAAGGCTATTTGGTGCTTACCTTGAAGTTCAATCCCTGTGGCTTTTCCATTAAAAGAGAAATAAGCAGACTTTGAAGGTCAGAAGGTTTGTTTCCAAATCTTTCATTGCTCCCTTGTTTATTCTGTACAGTTCCAGTGGGAACTCTGTTGACTATTTCTTTCTCAGAGGTGCTAGCATTTGGTTTACTAGATTGAGTCAAAGTAGCATCTTCTCTGTTTAAGGGCACTTTGGTAATATTCCTATTTATAAGTGGGGACAATGGAACACCAGATTGTTCAGGGGTAGATAGTATTGGTGAAGCAGAAGCCCTGATTTTGGAAGGAGTTGAGGAGGATAATCCAGGTTTTCCACCAGATTTTGGAGGGATTACTGCTGTAATAGATACACAATAGCAATTACAAGTAAATTAAAATATCTTTATGACAAATATTTTTGTTTGTAGATAAAGATTATTGTATTCACCTGAACAAAGTTCGCCTTTCATCTTTTTGAAAGGGGGTTCTTTCTTTTTATTGAATGATCCTCTCCATGAATTATTCACTGAAACCGATGAAAGAAAAAGAGACATTGTAAACATTCAGATATTAAAATTTGGTTTTATTCACATATGTGGCAACCATGGATGGTGATGATTGAATAATTATCATACCTTCAGCTGCAGCTAACGCCTTCTTCATAGATGGGTTTCCATGGTCTAAAATAATGGCTCTGTCAAAAAGAAACAAAATGGTAAGTGTTTCTTTTTCTAATTTATGATTATTAAAAAGTTAAAAGTCAAGATGAGAATGCTTCTTTATTAAATGATAGCAATCAAATGAAAAATGTAACTGTAGGCTAACAGCCCCTACCCCAATATGGCAAGTGAAACTGTGTTCCCCTACAACAATATATGGTACTTGGCTTTGATTATAAAGTAAATCTTGTGGCGTATATATTGTGTTGTATGATTCTTCAACAAGATAACTTGTTTATTGATGATGCCATCGTCACATATGTATAAGCAACAAAAGCATACCAAATTAATATGTGTTCAAAAAGCATATAAAGGGATGTAAGAGCCAAGCATTCTGTAAGTTCTAGCTAACAGATCATATACAGGAACACAGGGAATGAAGCATGTGAGGAACATAAATAACTTATCTAGTAATCATAGCAACACAAACAGGGGCAAATTGGGACATAACATAACATCTGTTAGGAACATAAGTGAACAATGATACAGTATTTGTTCATATCAAACATGAAACATACTTTCGTGATTTGTGTTTGCGATCTGCTTCCACTGTGCGCATTTTAACATGGTTGCTTAATGACTCATCTAATTCACGTTGCACATTCAACTTTCTCCAAGCACCTCCAGATTCAACAAGCAATCCATCTCCATTATCACCACTTCGGCGTTCTTCATATATGTCACATAGGTCTCCAGTTTCTTGGGCCCATGTGAATCTGAACTCCTTGCCCCCTACATCGATCACCTGGAAGAGCAGAAAGTGATTAAAAGTTTGATATACAGAACATGATATGCTAACCAAATCAAGAAATCTCAAAAGCCAAAGTTTGAGTGTGATCTATAATCAACAAATATAAAGATATACAGTTTTAACCAAGGTATACATCCTCTGTAGCTGCATAGAGATATCTGAGCTTACAAAAGATAAACATATACCATCTATGATATTCAAGTGTCTGGTCAGATTATCCATGGAGCAATTACAGATTGTTACTCTACACGATTCTCTCCTGTTATGTGCACGATTCTCATGACAAATTCAATTTTATAAGTGAGCAACCTTTGAACTAATAAAATTATGCTAGAGAAATCTCAAAAGGGTGTGTAAATTGGTACTTTAACCTAGGAAGGGAATGTCAGCAAATCAACTTAAATTCCTTGATCGTGAATCCATAAACCTTGGATTCGTGATATGATTAATCTCCTAGGACCTCTATGCTGCAGTATCTCCAATGGCGAAAAACTAGTAATGGATTGAACAAACAGTTTTCAGTAATCTAGGTTTATTATGCACCAAACTGAACTTCCAACAATACATAACACCGTTAATAGAGCAGAGCCAATATCCGAATAGAATAAACCTACATTTCCAACAGGATTATTAGCACTTGAATCAAATTTGATCCTGGCGGCATGGCCCTGGGCCTCGAGGCGCTTGATTTCTTCGACAAGGACAGGTGAGAGCTTGATAATCATACCAAAGTTGAGAGGGTTGTTACGAACTAAACTGAAGGTTTCGTCAACCGTAGAGACTGCAGCGGGGGCGGCAGGGGTATTGCTACGGTTACGGTGACCACCACCGGCGGAGAGACGTCCACCGCCAGGGGCAGCGGATGGTCGTTGAACAGAAGACGGTTGGAAGGTGGAGTGGATATTCCGCTTGGGAGGACCACCGCCTCGGCCACGGCCGAGCTTACCGGAGGCACCATACATTATCGGACGCCAAGTTTTGCGGCGAAGTAATCAAAATCTGGGCGTGGTTACGGTGGAAATTGCGGAGTTGCAAACCTGGATACCGTCACAAGGAAAAGATGCGAAGGAATTTGGGAATTCTTCAATTTAATTTTCAGTTTTACCCCTTCCCTTCAAAACTAAATTCAATTTAATTTTACAAAATGTCAATTTACGATGACTCATCATCAAATGTCATAACTTTCGTTTTCCCGTTCTTCATTTATTGCCCTTTTCGTTAATAATAATGTTAAACATACATAACACAAGTGAACATTTATAAAGGATATTTTTTTTAGAACAGTGGAATTTATTAAAAAATAAAAACTATCAAGAAGCTACAAAAATTACAAATTAATTACATTGGGATTAGACAACCAAGATCCCAATCTAAACTATAGTTTTTGTTTCTATTAAAAATCCAAAAATAAGATATAGAAACTATATTGTCAAAAGAGAGAATCTCTTTTAGGCTTTTCCGCTCTAAAAATTAGATTGTTCATGTAATTCCACAAGGTCCAAAAGGTGATGATCACAACCGCATCAAATATCCGTTTCCAGCACTCAAAGAAACTTCATCCGCCCAGGTAATCAAACTATGCACCGACAACAAAGGAGGAAGATCAATTTCCCACCACCTTGCAAAGCGACTCCAAAGATGGACAAGAAGCGGACAAGCAGTAAACAAATGATCTAAAGACTCTCCAGCTTCCGAACAAACTTGGCATAAAACAGAAACAATATCCACACATTTATCCCTTAAATTAAGTCGGGTTGGAAGTTTATTCCAACTTATGCGCCAAAGAAGAATATTCAACTTAATGTGGACTAAATTATTCCATATAGTATGGACGTCTGTATACAGAAGCAAACACGAGTCCAAATAATGTTTGGTAGAAGAGACCACAAAAACTCATGTAGCATCTAAATCCCACACCAAGCGATCCTTATTATTGGAAAACTTTCAGCTCCCTTAAAAGCTCCTTCCACTGACATAGTCTTAGAACAGATCACAACCTAGAAGGATAAATTAAATGTAGTTTGTCCACAGAGTTTCGATCTGACACTAAAGCATGAGGATTAGGATCATAGGCGAACACTCTATGAAACTTATCTTTCAAAGGGCGATCCCCCGTCCTTTTGTCAAACCAAAATCTAGTATTGTTTCCATTACGCACTTTAATATTGTAGAAGGATTTTAAATCTGCCCCACAACTAACCATCTGATCAATAGCCCGAGAAATATAATCCAAACACTATGACCTCCCATCATAGTAAAGAACCGAGAATCTCCACCATGAACTGCATTAGTAACTTGAACCCATAAACTATTCAGATCATCATGAAATCGCCACCGCCACTTGAAGATAGGAGCTTTATTAAGATAAAATAAGCTTCTGACACCCAAACCTCCAAAATCCTTGCTAGTCATTACTTTTTTCCAAGAAACCCATTGAATTTTTCGTTCCCCTGTATTAGCTCCCAAAAAAAAAACCTAGCCCGAATCGCCTCTAAAACTTTTAACACTGAATCTGGAGCCCTGAAAACAGACATGTAATAGATTCCAAGACTACCCAACACTGATTTAAGTAAAGTCAATCTACCACATATAGATAACATCTTCGCCTTCCAGGCTGATAATTTAGAAACAAATTCATCAGCCACTGGTTTCCAGGAATCAATTCGGTTTATGTTACTGCCAACCGGCACACCCAAATAAATAAAATGGAATCTAACTGTATTAGAACCAATAAGAGGAGCACACCCCTGCACCACGTCAAAATCAACTCCAACCCCAATTAACTTACTTTTAAGTGAGTTAATTTTAAGACCAGACGCCAACTGAAACACTTTAAGCATTCGTACAATACGACAAGCATTATCTAAACTCCAATCACAAAGAAGAATAGCATCATCAGCATAAAAAAGGTGTGGAACTTTCAAATACCCATTACTAACCATAGCTCCAGAAAATAACCCCGCCCTAACTGCCTCTGTGATCCCAACATGAAAACCCTCCATAGCTATCACAAATAAAAAAGACGAAAGGGGATCGCCTTACCGAAGACCCCACTCAACCGGAAACTCCTTAATTGGAACCTCGTTAATAAGGACAGAAGCCATAGTCGATGAAAGAGATGCCCTGATCTAACTACACCACCTAGAGTTAAAACCCATCTTCATCATAACTTCCAAAAGGTATTCCCGTGACAAAGAGTCATAATCCTTCTCAAAATCCACCTTAAAAACCATGAGTTTCTTCTTTACAGTCTTATGATACCCAATAATCTCGTTTAACATAATCGGACCATCAAGTATCTGCCTCCCTTTAATAAAAGTTAATTGCTCCTTGCTCACAATATAATTAATAACCAACGATAGACGATTGGCTAAAATTTTACCGATGATCTAGTACTGACAACCTATAAGGCTGAGCGGGCGGAAATCTGAAGTGAACTTGGGATCATTAACTTTAGGAATTAAGGCAATGAATGAAGAATTACAGCCCTTCGGAATTTGAGAAGCATCTTGAAAATACCAAACAAGATTGAAAACATCTTCTTTAATAAGTTCCCGATATCGCTTTAGAAAACCAAAAGTAAATCCATCTGGACCAGGGGATTTATCATTCCCACAATCCCAAACAGCCTTTTTAAAGGATATTTAAAACATATATATATCACAAAATTATTTAAAAGTTATTGTATATGCCGTGAATTGTGATTATTTATCAAAAGAATTAATAATTTTGGAACGATCCATTACGATTTTTTTTGGGGGGAAGGGAACTTCCCTAACGAGGATTTTCGGGCCAGCTTTCGCCCACCGACTAATTTCTCGTTTCAAACATGAGGCTATGTCTCATGCTCTGGAGTCACTGCAGGCGAACCTCCATGGTCACAAGGGCTAAGTAGTGTCAGGATTTGAACATGGTTCAGTAGGTTATCCACCATATCTTTCACATGTCTTACCAAGTCACCACAATCCAAGTTGTTTCCATTTCGAAATTAGTAGGCATAAAGAGTCCATTTTCTCGTTTGCATCAAAAATTAGTTATTTTTTTTTTATCTTTTCTCGCTCCCCAGATGTATGGTTAATGGTGTTTTTCTTTTGTTAAAATGGAAACCTTATACGACCATTTTACGAATTATGTTTGTCTATGTGTGGTTACTTTTTAAGTTGATTGATGCTCAAAGAAATATATTAGATTGTTCATCGTATACTAGATTACGATATTGTTCATCGGATTTTGGAATCCAAAATACACGGTTTTCCTTTTTGCATAATAAAACCTTATGTATGTTCATTAGGGTTTCAGATGTTTTCTAATTCGTTATTTCACATTGCATCATATATTAGCCTATTATGATTGTCTTGTTTAAAACAATGTTTAACTATATATCAAAGCACATATGCTTACTTAGAGTTTAACATCAACCTAAGGTCAAATGATACAAAAACTCAATTCATTTTAAAGATTCATTTATTGACGACGATGCATGAAACGACAACTTGAGGTGGGTCAATCCAATAATCATAAGCAATGAATACATTTGATTGTGGCTCTTCCAACAAGACTCACATTTATCTCCATAAATATTATCAATCTTTCACATTAGTTTAATTATGTTAATTTAAAGCTACAAACATTGTTGCTTAATTTACCTGAGTATTGTAATTATTTAACAAACTAAAATGAGATGTGAATCCTAAACTCTTACCATGATCACATTACATAAAGGTATGGTCTTTATATACATATCATTCAATTTGTTTTATGAAGTTTCAAAAATCATTGGTTTCACTTGTTTTGATCATTTCATGAATCTAGAAGTGAAAAATGTTTAATAATAAGAGGCATTCACTTATGCAAGCGTTCTCATAGCATATCAAATATGAGATTCAATAGTGTATACTACCCCGAGTCAAGAGAATCTACCTAATGTATATAGATTCTAAAGTTGGATATGAAGGTCGTGTTATATTTAGACTATTTTTTGTAAAATGCACCATAATACCTTATCATGAGTGGTTCCAATTAAATGTGTTTAATATATTATTAGTAACATAGTCTAACCGGTTAACTAAGATTCATCTCGATTATTATTAAGGTTTGCATCATTATAACTATTTTTACTAATCTCAACATCCATGTGTCTATGAAACTATAATATCATTTTACTTCTTCCAAAGTACTAAAAATATTCTTCATGGTATTTTGGTGTCCTACATCAAGATTCCATTTATATTCAGTTAGCTATGTCTTAGGTATATTTGAATATTCGACTCAGCATATAACATTATGTGGTGGAATTAAAGGCATACTCTAAAAGGATCGATATACCTCATCAAACGTAATATGAGACTAATTCATTGTAACGTCTGGTTCCTGGTATATATTTAAACTTATAATTTATTTAATTTTATAGAGCAACTTGACGAGTTGGTGGCCTCGAACTCGTCGTGTTGAAATGTTATGGACCGCGTATTTTGAGTGACCAAATCGACGAGTTGGGAGGTCTCAACTCCACGAGTTGGCTGGAATAAATGAAACCCTAATTCTGGGGTTTTGCACCCTATTTAAACAACATAAACCCCACAAGTTGGCCTCATTTCCAGCCTCCATTGTCCTAAACCATAACCTCGAAATCCTAAGGCACTTTTGAGTGTTTGTGAGCTATTTGAATGTTTTTGTGTGTGTTTGGAGCCATTGGAAGAAAGGGAAGCTTGGTGATTCAAGAAGGAGCTACTAGATCTCGAATCCTTGCTTCATTTTCGACACATTTCTGGTATAAAGTCTCAACCTTGCTTAGTTTATGCTTAGATCTCCTTCTTTGGGTTATTTTGCATGTTTAGCCGAGATTGAGTGTTTGATGGGAGTTGGTCGTCTCATTGAGATAACCCTTTCGGATCTATGGTTCTATGGAGCTCTTGTGGCATAAAGGTGTCAACTTTATGATCTTAAGGGCTCCATGCATCCATTAAGTCCTTATTATGGTCTCTTTTAAGCTTTTAAGTTCCCTCTAGCCTTACATGTGAGTAAAGTTGAAGACTTTACTTGGCCTTTTAGTCTTTAAGGTCCATATCTGTGTTTATGAGCTTTATCTTGAAGATATGGTGGTTTTTGGGTTAAGACATAAGCCTTTTAGGATTAGGGTTTGAGCTTAATGCCTTTGGGATGGTTCTTAATGGGTAAAGTTGGAAACTTTACCCTTCTAGACGTATTATCAGTCTAGATCTGGAAGATAGGGCTTCAGTTTTAAGAATAATGGCTTAATGCATTAAGTGGGTTGGCTGATCGAAGAACTCGACGAGTTCTTAAGGGAACTCGGCGAGTTGGGTTAGGTTTATCCCGATTCTGTTGAAAAAGGAGGAACTCGACGAGTTAAAGGGAAACTCGGCGAGTTTGATCAAAATATCGTGATTCTATCCTTAATGGAAACTCGGCGAGTTGTGGGATAACTCGACGAGTTGAGTTAATTCAGAGCGTTGACTTTGACTTTGGCCAAGTTTGACCTTTAAGGGGTTTTGAAATATTGATCGATATCTAAGGGATTGTTTTTGTTTAGGGGTTGAGTAGAGATGTTTGCGGGGCCGGGATTTATCCAGTTATCTTTCAGCATTCGAGGTGTGTTTCCTTACTGGGTTTAGCGGATTGAAGGCACCAAGGTCGGCCCATGTTTATGTTATGCTGACAGAATGCTAGTTGTCTTCGTGACTCTTGCATGTACCTATGTTTTTATGCTTGTAGACTAAGGTCCGATCTCGGGCGGAGCCCGATGACTATTTGTATGCTATGTATATTATCAGTGTATGTGTTTATATGCTTTCCGAGCTCAGCACAATGATCGGGCGGAGCCCGATGACCGGACGAGGTCCGATGACCGGTCAGGGCCTGATGACTGGGTGGGGCCCACTGTATGTTTGGTATGTAGTATTCTGGGGGAACTCACTAAGCTTTGTGCTTACGGTTTTCAGCTTATGTTTCAAGTACCTCTGGTTCCAAGGGGAAGAGCTCGTGATGACTGCATCATTGGGATTTTGTTATGATGTTTTACTCTTATTTATGACAATTGATACACTAGTTTATTTCGAATGTTTGGATGATATGGAAAATCACTATTTTACCTAATATTAAATTGAAAAATTTTGGGACCATATTTTTGGATGTTACAAGTTGGTATCAGAGCCTTGGTTTGAGGGATTCGAGCACACCCTCGGGTGTGTCTGAACTCAAACTAAGGATTTGGTGGAAATTTTCAAAAGAAAATAATTTTTTTATAAAAGGATTTCTAAAGGGAAAAGGGTGTGGTGCATGCAATCAGTCGAGCTCAAGTAAGTTATCCCAAAATACCCATGCATGTCTATATATGATATGAACTGTGAATTATGAATCGCATGCTCGAGTATGGCTAAGGATCTAGGAGAGATGCCTTTGTATGCCTGTTATATGAGCTTATATATTTGCATGCTACTACTGATCAGTCAGTGATAGGATGGTCTGATTAGGTTAAGCTCAGTTTTGTTTACTTGATGCTCAAATGCTTCTTGCTTTGTGCTTTTAGGAGTTCTTTCTAATCTCAGCTAGTTAGTAAGCGAATATGCTAAGTTACATATTATGGAAACTAAATAATTTCAGAAGGTTAGGTTTAGCTCTATTACGTAACTCTTGTCTGATTCCAACCGTTGTAGGGAGAGACCTCTCATTCGAAGAATTATCTAGTTTTTGTAATATGTAATTGCATTCGTGAGTTAATTAAAGGTGGTTAGCATGAGTTCCTTCTGCAGCTGATGGCGGAGAGTGGTGTGGAGTCTGCTCTAGGAGAACCTAGGATGAGATTTAGTGCTGAGAGCCCTAGCTGCAAGGGATCTGTTGGTTATAGAGTAACTTGGCTGAGTGAAGGCACTTCTTGAGGAAAGTACAAATAGATGTGGAAGGTAGTATGGGTCCGTACTGCTAGAAGCAGAGGATCTGTACTCAATTCAAGGAGGGTTGTAATGAATCAAGGGAGCTTGTGTAGTTATGATTTCCCCGATATGTATTGGTGCTTATTCTGATAGTTTTATGGTCTATTTTCAGTATGGTGGTATTGCGAGGCAGCCCAGTGGGCAGTTCCGGTGCCGGGGAGGGTTCAGCCTCGGATTTTGGAGCCGGGCAACTTGACGACCAGACGAGGGAGTTCATCTCGTCTGAGATTACGTGCAACATCCTTAATCAGACTCATGCGATCTTTGGCACAGTCAAGGAGGGTATCCTGGAGATTCTGGATTAGATATTGAGTGCCTTTCGCGTTGAGATCGTGGCTCTGATTGGGACGCGCTCTCTAACCTTCAGGGAGTTTCGGGCTTGTAGAGCACCAGACTATCATGGTGCTAAGGACCCCATTGCGAGCATCAGGTGGTTGGCAGATGTTTCCAATGCCTTCCGTACCAGTCGTTGTCCCGAGCGGGACAAGGTCAGACTAGCATCCTGTCTTCTGAATGACAACGCTCGTGATTGGTGGGATGAGGTAGGGCATGATGTGGGAGGTGATGCTATTGATTCGATGACTTGGAGTGATTTCTCTACCAGGTTCCGAGTCGATTTTGCACCGGTGATCGAGGTGCAGCAACTGGTGCGAGAGTTTCAGGATCTCCGTCAGACTACCGAGACAGCGACTGAGATCACTGCTATGTTCAGGGAGAGGGCCTTTCTGGTTCCGCAGTATGTAGCAGACAAGGAGATAAAGAAGGCTCGGTACCACGAGATGTTGAGGAGCGATATCCGACAGTTTATGAGTCGATCCAGCTGCAAGACGCTGGAAGACATGGTAGCGAGGGCTAGAGAGAGGGAGATTTACTTGGAGATGGAGAGGAAAAGGAAGCCATATTCTACTGTGAGTGTTGAGAGTTCGGACAAGCGGCCCAAGGTATTTGATTCCAGGACGAAAGGCCAACAGGGTTGTAACATCCCAAAATTCAAGTCCAAAAATTTCATTTTTAAATAAGTTATTATAAAACCAACAGCATAAGAAAACATCCATAATATCATGACATGTCAAACCAAAGTAGAAATAATCAAAACGTGTTATCATGAAACAATATTAGAGTGTAATCCCAAGGATCTCATGTGCGGAAAACCATAGTGTGATGCGCTGCGATCAAGCCGGCTCATTTCCTTTAAAAACGAAGTACCTGAAACCAAAACTGAAAACCGTAAGCACAAAGCTTAGTGAGTTCCCCCATCACACCACATACCATACAACCACGTAGCATACGTACTGCCGGGCAATTCTGGGGTGCCCGACCTACCCATGTCAAGCCATTCTGGGGTGCTGACTACCCGTGTCAAGCCATTCTGGGGTGCTGACTACCGTGTCAAGCTATTCTGGGAAGCTGACTTACCCTCCAGTCTATCTTAACCGGCAACGAGGACTATTTCACCCCCTACTACTATCAAATCATAATCATACTGGCATAATCATGATGTCATAATCATACTGTCGGAATCATACTATCAAGCATTCATGGGATACTGGCCTACCCTTCGGTCCTAACGACCGAGGCGAGGGACTATTCCCTCCTACTACCGCTATCACATAAAGCATATCATACTGGCACATAAAGCACATCTAGTAGTAGCAACCTAGATAATTATCATACAGACAATCATCTAAAGACAATCCATGTTGGTGGGCCGACATTGTGGCCGTAGACCCACCTCTACTGGAAGGTAACTCACCTCACACTACTGGAGTCGTGCAGGCTCAATCCCACACTGCTGAAGTCCCGCAGACTCAACCCCAGCTGTTGGATGACAGATTCCCGAACTGTCAACATCAAAATAACACCCAATTAATAATTAGGTTCCACTACATAACCATGAGTACATACTTTGGATAATTACTACATTACCCCAAGCTTGGCTTTATGCAAGCCCAAGGCCCAATCCATAGGCCCAAAGTCAACTAGGAAATCAAAGCCCAACACATGGCCCAATTTTCCAAATTGGGCCCAAACCTTTATAAGGTCTTACCATAAGGCCCAACCATTTAGTCCAGTCCAACATTCAACATTCTAATGGCCCAATATCACATAATCATAAAGGCCCAAACTATGGCCCATCTATGGCCTAATTTTCCAAATTGGGCCCAACTCCTCATATGGGCCTTACCTCAAAGCCCATTAATTATTCTAGTCCATTTGCTTGATCTTGGATGGTCCATTAATAATCCAATCATCAAGGCCCAATAGAAAGGCCCAACAATAAACCCAAGTGAAATTAGGGTTTCACATAAAATGACGATTAGGGTTAAGTGTTTCTCACTTAACCCATTAAGGACTTAATCCATTAAGTCCATAACTCTTCTAAATAAATTATATGGTGTGATTGGGATTAATACACACACTTCCATTCTAATGGCCCAAATGTGGGTCCCGATAAGTCCAAGCCCATAAATCCAATATTAGGGTTTTCTAAACCCTAATTAGGGTTTCCAATCCCATCTTAGCCCAATAGGCCCAAAACCAAGTCCTTAAGCCCATTAGGGTTTTCCTTAGGTCAATTAGGGTTTATTATACCCATTAGTCACATGTTTGGGCTTTTGGGTCCACTAGGGTTTCATTGGGCCCATTAGGGTTTAATATGCCCATTAGGGTTTTAGTCCTTTGTCCAAACATCCAACAAGCAATCCCAACACAACTAAGCACACCGCCACCCGACACGGCGGCAGGAGGCGGCAGCCACCATCCTACGGTGGTGGTTTTGGGTTCCTTTCATTATTCATTTGCTAATTATATTTTACAACCCGAATCTCAATAACACACACACACACAGCCACCTTGTGGTGGCCGGTGGTGGTGGTTCTCGGTTTTCCGGCCAAGCTACACTATACACACAAACCCACCAAGGAAAACAGAAACACACCCACCCATTCTTCCGATTGAAATCACTCAGCCACCCTCCTGGTGGCATACGGCGACGGCAGCGGCCATTTCACGGTGACAGTCACCACCTCACGGTGGCGGCGGTGGTTCCCCCCTATTTTTTTTCCAATCGATCAACACACACCACAGGCCCTGCTTGAGATTCTGAACACAACCACCACTGGTGGCGTGTGGTGACGGCAGCAGCCACTCTACGGCCACAACAGTGGCTAAAGGTGGTGGCTAGCGGGGAGAAACGAAGAAGATGATGGCGTAGCAGCAACGAACGACGGCAACGAAGATGGAGGCGAGGAATGCACATAGCCTCCGACTGGGAAACAACAACGGCGATGCCGTGGTATCTCGATGGCGAAGGACCGGCGACGTCGGGATCTAACGGCCGGAGGTGGCGACTGCAACCCACTTCCCTCCGTTACCGACTGAATGGCAGCATTACACGATGGTCTTCGTCTTCAGCAACACCATAGAGACACAACGGAGGCTCGGTGGTTGGAGGAGTAAGGGAGGATAGGGTGGCGGCCGGCGAGGGAGGCATAAGGAGGGTGTGAGTGACGGCTGCAACATAAGGGGCTTAGGGTTAGGGTTTGATGGGTAAGGAAGCTATATACCCGGTCCCTCATCATATCTTTGCCATAATGACAGTTCTGGCCCCTCCTCCATAAAATCCCTTCAAAAGAAGTCTATAATATACCATTTAAACCTTGCCCCTTCAATTCCTTTACAAATTAAGTCCGAATTTTACTAAAATAGCCCCTAATATCTTAATTAAGACATAATCAGCCCTTCCACCTCATTTCCTCTTAAATTAAATCCAATAATTACCACGGAGCCCCTGTCTTCATAAATAATTATAAACTAAGTCCGGAACTTACACTTTTAACCCTCAACTACTAAATTATGCCAATTAACTCCTCGAAACCAACACCCTGCATATATAATTATTGATTTTAGGGTTACTAATCATTCATCAATTTATTTATTTATTTATAAATAACGGGTGTTACAACTCTCCCCCACTTAAATTAGATTTCGTCCTCGAAATCATTCCTTACCATCCTTACGCGCCCAACCACTCTAGTGACATGTTCACCATCCACTCTGTCTGAAATCTGCTATCTTGAGATGGTCTGATCCCCTGACAGACCACTCATACCGAATCATTATCGATGAAACCAACTTGCTTATCCCTCAACTGACTACTCAACTTCTGATAACTCGAGGTTCCCACTATAAAACAGGGTCACAAACCCAATTATCCCTGCAGATCACTTATAATTGACACATGCTCAGATACTCCCGCTGTGAGTGACTTGTCACTTCCCTGTCAGCCAGCTATTCGGCTCATATACGTAACCTAAAACACCGTTACTAATACTGCCAACCGCTGAAACTGCCTGAAACAACATGCTGCTACATGACCGCTTTCCAAAATCTACCGAGGCCTTCCTGGTCTAGATTCGTTCGTCAGTCATCTGAAATACCGGGTTCCAGCCCGGTCGCTGAGCTAAAAGGGCTCCCACATACTCGTCTCACACGACTTCTAAACGAAATCCTTCTCTGGGACTAGTTGCCACTAGTTATCATGTCACTGTGGCTCTAACAACCTCCTGATCTAACCGATCGGGTCCATGCGTCGAATCCTATCATCATCCAATCCAAGACTAAAAGTGATTGCTACCTGACCAATGATAGCCTTATCTCTCACATCCTTAAGCAGTCCATTGCTTCCCTGATCTCATAACTGTAGTGACGTTCCTACAGGCTCGTCAATGGCTCAACCAGATCTAATCCATCTGGGTAATTCCAAATCCAATCCGTGGATTTCCATATCCTCACTGCTACGCCCGAACTGGTGGGTACTACTGTTCCTTCCGCGTCCTAACAACGCGCTCAAGCTATCTACCAACCTAGTGAATGCTACGGCTACACCCACAGACTTACAACACTCTATCACTATCAAGCTGCTAGTGAATGCTACGGCTACACCCGCAGACTTACAACACTCTAACACTATCTGGCTGATAGCTAATGCTACGGCTACACCCGCAGACTTACAACACTCTAACACTATCTGGCTGCTAGTGAATGCTACGGCTACCCCCGTAGTTTTACAACACTTCCCATGCTAACTGACCACTAGTGAATGCTACGACTACCCCCGTAGTCTTACAACACTTTCCATACTACCTGATCGCTAGTGAATGCTACGGCTACCCCCGTAGTCTTACAACACTTCTCATGCTAACTGACCACTAGTGAATGCTACGGCTATCCCCGTAGTCTTACAACACTTTCCAAACCGGGTCGAACATGCACTCAACCTAACACTCAACCGAACTTGAGTCCTATCTGAAGCTCTAATCTGGTTCCCAAAACCTGCTGTCTAAGAGTCTCAAAGGTTGTCTGCTGCTCAGGCCCCCAACGAAGGCCACCGACTTCTTGGTCAGTCGGGTCAAAGAAACTGCAATCTCGGAGGAGTCCCGTATAAACCTCCGGTAATAACCCGCTAGACCCAAGAAACTCTGAATCTCAGTTGGAGACCTCGGAATCCCCCACTGCATCATGACCTCTATCTTGGCCGGATCGACCGAAATACCCTTCTGGTTGACAAGGTGCCCAAGGGATTGCACCCCGCGCAACCAGAACTCACATTTGGAGAGCTTTACAAAAGTCTCTCCCCCACTTAGATTCGACTAAGTCTTCACGGCACGCGAGAATTGAAGGATTCCCAATCCTTCTCGCTTTATAATATCCCACTGATGATAACCTGTGCTTACCAATGCTAGCAATTAATCACCGGTTAAACCTTAAGATCTCCCATACTCGGAAATCTTGAAGAGTACTCTTGAAATCTGGTACAGCATGACACCTCAGTCCATCTACCATGTTGTCAACTGAAGGCCTTAATCTTCACTCTGGCTGACGAATCCTCGTTCCCACTTCCATACTTGAAATACCTACGAACTCTAACTGAACACAACCCATGCGAAAATACAATTCTCTTGAACATCCAATGACTAACCACTTATGCATCTAACAGCCGCAACTGACATTACCAACTTCATGTTACCGGTTCTTCCCTAGCAACGGTGGTGCCTTGAACTCCAAAGTTCTTCCATAAACAGCTAACGACCATACCCAAACAATGATAGAACCACTAAACCATGACTTCGCTGGAGAACTATCGCTCTACTCCTGACCCAATATTCTGTGAATAATACTCCAACACAGATCCCGACAAAGATCTGGGATGAGAACGGTACACGCGGAATCCACTCCGCAAGATACATCCCTCTGTAGGTTCATCAAGGACTCCCGGCATGCAGATTGGCATATGACAATCCTTGATAACCCAAATCGACCTAGTATCTGACTTGTCCAAACTCACTCAAAATTCTGAAGCGGTACAGATTCCCAATATCCACTTGAAGTGGCAAAAGATGACATACCTGCGAACATCTAACGAAATCCTGATCTTGATGACAAGGACCAACTATAGGATCTTCCTTCCCGAAGGATTCTAAGAATCCACAGACCTTGGGTTTTAAATGAACCCCTAACTTACCCGTGACTAATCTGGCCTGAAAGGCCCCAAGACGACTGTCATAAGCTCCCAAATCCCTTCCTTGGCTGAACAAAAGATCACCAAGGTCCATTCCTAAACTCCCCAAGTAATCTCCAAGGAGATGAACTTTCGCGATCGCGCATCGACTGGTTCAGGCTCTGCTCCTGAGCCGGAACCAGAATCTGAGTTTCATTCTTGGGTGCTTAACACCATACCGAGCTGACATTCCAAAGATTCGAATATACCCAAGAATCCTTATCACCTTTTGCTGACATGACCAACCCTGCTACCTTGTAGCAGCCTAAACCCTTAGAGTGACAAACTCCCTTGTGCACTTTCCCGTACATGCTGCAATGACTCCGGCCTCACTGACCTTTCATCTGATTATCAAAAGTCATGGGTCTCTTCCCGGGACCCTCTACTATACGCACCTGGCATGTCCCTCTCTTCCCAGGGCGCTCCAACCAATCTCGCATCTACAATCTCCTGGATGTCATATGCTTCAAGGTCTGACACCTTGTCATGCTCACTAGCTTACTTGCCCATGGCTAAGTTGGAACAACTGGAACATCCTTTGTCCCCAAACTGGGTCACAAACTCCTCCTTGAAGCTTCTCAGATTCTCCAAGACTCTCACCGATTTGAGTATGGATCCTGTGCTTTCAGTAGTACGGCCCCAATACTACCTTCCACACCTATCCATACTTTCCTCAACAATCCTCCCGGATCCTCCAAGTTACTTCCTCAAACTGGTACACCCAAGTCTCACTGAACCTCACTACTAACCCACTGAAACGTATCCTAGGCTTTCTTAGGTTCTCAAACTCACCCAGTCCTCAGCTGCTGAAAGATTCCCAGTAATGTCAACTAGCTATCTCATGAATATAGCTAGCTCACATTACTAAGAGTCCCATAAAGCACAAAGCAAGCAACATTCAGACAGTGGAAAACCTAACCATCATATTCCAATCAAACCTTTCTATCCTCTACTCAGGGATCTGTACATGCAATTCAAAGGCTCATACAATCAGGCATAACCTAAATAGGCTATACTATTACTGACTGATCAGTACTAGCATGCAAGTCTACAAGCACATACAATAGGCATATAAGGCATCCTTCCTAGATCCTCAGCCATAATCTAGCATGCAGTTCTCATAATCATATCATATCATAGAATAACACAAGATAACATGTATGGGTATCTTGGGGAAAACTTACTTGAGCTCGGCTGATTGCACGCATCACACACCTTGTTCTTTTCAAAGCTCTTTTCTCCTTCCAAATTCTTTTCAAACTCTTTTATAAAATGATTTTCTTTTGAAAATTTTCATACCAAGTCCTCAGTTTGAGTTCAGACACACCCGAGAGTGTGCCCGAATCCCTCAAACCAAGGCTCTGATACCAACTTGTAACATCCCAAAATTCAAGTCCAAAAATTTCATTTTTAAATAAGTTATTATAAAACCAACAACAGAAGAAAACATCCATAATATCATGACATGTCAAACAAAAGTAGAAATAATCAAAACGTGCTATCATGAAACAATATCAGAGTGTAATCCCAAGGATCACATGTGCGGAAAACCATAGTGTGATGCGCTGCGATCAAGCCGACTCCTTTCCTTTAAAAACGAAGTACCTGAAACCAAAACTGAAAACCGTAAGCACAAAGCTTAGTGAGTTCCCCCATCACACCACATACCATACAACCACGTAGCATACGTACTGTCGGGCAATTCTGGGGTGCCCGACCTGCCCATGTCAAGCCATTCTGGGGTGCTGACTACCCGTGTCAAGCCATTCTGGGGTGCTGACTACCGTGTCAAGCTATTCTGGGAAGCTGACTTACCCTCCAGTCTATCTCAACCGGCAACGAGGACTATTTCACCCCCTACTACTATCAAATCATAATCATACTGGCATAATCATGTTGTCATAATCATACTGTCGGAATCATACTATCAAGCATTCCTGGGATACTGGCCTACCCTTCGGTCCTAACGACCGAGGCGAGGGACTATTCCCTCCTACTACCGCTATCACATAAAGCATATCATACTGGCACATAAAGCACATCTAGTAATAGCAACCTAGATAATTATCATACAGACAATCATCTAAAGACAATCCATGTTGGTGGGCCGACATTGTGGCCGTAGACCCACCTCTACTGGAAGGTAACTCACCTCACACTACTGGAGTCGTGCAGGCTCAATCCCACACTGCTGAAGTCCCGCAGACTCAACCCCAGCTGCTGGATGACAGATTCCCGAACTGTCAACATCAAAATAACACCTAATTAATAATTAGGTTCCACTACATAACCATGAGTACATACTTTGGATAATTACTACATTACCCTAAGCTTGGCTTTATGCAAGCCCAAGGCCCAATCCATAGGCCCAAAGTCAACTAGGAAATCAAAGCCCAATACATGGCCCAATTTTCCAAATTGGGCCCAAACCTTTATAAGGTCTTACCATAAGGCCCAACCATTTAGTCCAGTCCAACATTCAACATTCTAATGGCCTAATTTCACATAATCATAATGTAACGCCTCGATTCTCAGGTATTGTTTAAATAAGATTTATTGGGTGAAGCTCTACTCGACGAGTTGGTTGACCTACTCGTCGAGTAGCAGCGGGGTGGGATCGCGTGTTAAGTGACCTACTCGACGAGTCCATATTGGGACTCGGCGAGTAGGAGCTGGCAGATGAAACCCTAAATCCCAGGGTTTTGCACCCTATTTAAGGAAGCATAAGCCTCCTTTGGCCTCTTTGCAGTCCTTTGAGAGCTCAGAGAACCCTAATTCGTGTGGTGTTTCATTCTTGTGTGTGTAAAGCTTTGGAGAGGAGATCTTGTGAGGAAAGGAGCTTGGGGAAAACAAAAGGGCTAGGAGCAAGGAAGTGTGGGAGATCAGAAATCTACCTCAAATAGCATCATTTGGAGGTATCAAGTCGTCATCTTTTCTCCTTTTTCTTTCTAGACCTCTTTTGGTTGAGATCTAGGGTTTTTATGGTTTGGTTGAGATGGTAATATGAGCCAGATCTGAAGTTGTAACTTCAGATCTGTAACCTTCTTGGGTTCTAGAGTCATAAAGCTCTGATTTTGGTCGAGAATGAGGCCCTCCTTGTGCATAAAGCCCCATTAAGAACTTAGTTTTGGCATTAAGAGCCTTATTAGTCATGCATGCACGTAAAGTTTGCAACTTTACGTGAAAAGCATGCCCTAGAAGCTTGGATCTGTGATTTGGGGCCGCTGCATGGCTCAAAACAAGTCTGTATGGAAAAAGGACTGAATGGACTCGGCGAGTCGCAAGGTTGACTCGGCGAGTCACATGAAGATGGTCGTGAACTCGACGAGTTGGATGAACAACTCGGCGAGTCCGATGAAGATCACCATAAGACTCGACGAGTTGAAGAACAACTCGGCGAGTCGGATGAGTTTTCCCTAGGATATGTATGTGTGTGCCCGTCGAGTGGCAAGGAGGAAACTCGACGGATGGCCTTAGAGTTTGAAAGGGAATCGAAGAAACTCGACGAGTCACCCCGATGACTCGGCGAGTGGAATGTGCTTCGAGGAACTCGGCGAGTAGCCAAGGGTACTCGACGAGTTGGGGGTCAACATGGACTGTTGACCTTGACTGAGGACTTTGAACTTGACCAGGGGTTGACTGGTGGGTTATGGAGTACCTTATAGATTTAAGGACTTATGAGTATATTGTACTATGGTCATAGGTGGTGGAGCCTGTGTCAAGTGATCCAAGAATTGGAGTTTACCTTTCGAGTCGGCATCTGCGAGGTGAGTTATCCTCACTATATCGATAGGGTCTACGGTACCAAGGCCGGCCCTTTTAGTTGTTATTGTTATGGTATGCTACATATGGTTTGGTCTGCTAGATCGGAATCAGGGTAGACAGTATGTTATGCTTTATGATCCGTGAGGATTGGTATATTAGTGACCTGCTGGGTCGGTACTCTAGTTACGAGAGGATTCTATGGTTGATGATCAGTATGAAAGATATGTTTGATGTTTGTATATGCCAGTATATATGATAGTTATGCGAACTTGGTTATTTTCTTATTGGTTGGGTTGAGGCGGTCCTGCTTTGTGCTGAAGGCCAACATACCCTATGAGCGGTTCGGGGAGACTGCAGGCCCACGAGGCGGACCAGTCATGCCGAAGGCTCGGGATAGATTCTGATAGACTGTAGGCCTGGTAGGGCGGTCCAGTCAGGCCGATGACCCAGTATGCATGAATAGATTCAGATAGACTGTAGGCCCGGTAGGGCGGATCAGTCAGGCCGATGGCCCAGTATGCATGATTGATTGATTGATTGTTACTGATATGGTATTGTCAGTGTGGTATTGGTATTTTGGGGGTAGCTCACTAAGCCCTCGGTCTTACAGTTTTCAGTTTATTGTTTCAGGTACTTCAGGAGATCGTGGCAAGGCGAAGGCGTGACCGTACCGCTCCTCATCCTTATGTTATGATTTTGGGACACTCTGATGGATATTGATTTGAAAACATTTTGTAAACAATACTATTTGACTTTTATTTGTGATTTAAAAAGTTTGAATTTGGCGTGAAATTTTTGGACGTTACAAGTTGGTATCAGAGCCTTGGTTTGAGTGAATTGGAGGAACACTCGTGTGAATCCAGTCTCAAACCAAGGAGATTTTTGGGAAGTATGTTTTAAAAATGGTTTTCAAAAGAAAGGATGGAGGATGCAGAGGGTACGATCAGCAGGAGCCTGTAAGTAAACCCCAAAATACCATACAGTTATTTGATATTCTGATATGTTAGAACAGCATGCTAGTGCTAGGCTAGGGATCTTCAGGAATCACATGATAGATTTGCCTGATTATATGATACCTATTAGCCTAGGGTTTCTTGTATATGGGATTGACATCATAACTGTAGATGTTTAGTGTATGCATCACGGCCGTGTATAGTTAAGATCTTATAGCCTGAGAATGTCTGACTCAACCTTAGGGTAGGGTTGGATATTCGAAAGTCTATCGGGTCCAGCGTTATGTGCGGCTAGCATACACTAGCGCTGCAGGGGCTGATGGAAGTTCCATGGAGGTGTGAGTTGTGCAGAGCTGTGGGATCAGTAGTGAGATAGGCGATGTCCCCTAGTAGTGAGGGTTGAGCGCACATTATGTTGAGTATAGTATTAGGGAGTTGTGGTGATACTTGAGACAAATATGGGTAGGTGTGGAAGGTAGTATGGGCCCGTACTACTGGAAGCACAGGACCCATACGCGTAGCAAGGAAGTCATAACCCCTAGGATTTGTGAGTTTTGGTCTCCCGATATTATGTTGTGTATCTGATGTCTTGAACGTATCTTTCAGTATGGTGGTGACGAGACATTTTGTTGCTGGGTCCGGATCAGGATTGGGATTCGGATCAGGGTCGGGACAGGGGGACGGAGGGCCAGAGGTGTCGGTAGCTCCTGAGCCCGTGGTTCAGATGGGGACTGGGGAGCTGGATGCCAGGATCCGGGAGATTCTGCACGATGAGGTCGCTGCGGCTTTCCGAGCGCAGCTACCAGAGATGTTTGGATCGATCAAGACCGCGATGGTCGAGTATTTTGATGAGCGACATGCAGCTCTGGCAGAGACAGCAGCCGCTGCAGCCGCTTCGGCTGTAACTGCGGCAGGGGTTGGAGGAGGAGCCGGCAGGGCTTTCCAGTACCGGGACTTCGATAATACGAAGCCCCCGACATTTGATGGTACCCAGGATGCGATCAGGGCTATGCGGTGGTTGTCTGACGTGGAGGGCTATTTCTTCACGTTCTCATGTCCTGCTGACCAGAAGGTCAGGTGTGCTCTGAACCTGCTTAGGCTCGGGGCAAAGGACTGGTGGAGATTGACGACAGGTTCATATTCTGATGATCAGTGGGCTACTGTTACTTGGGAGCAGTTCCGAGATATGTTTCGCACCTGCTACGTTCCGCGCGTGGAACGGGAGCAGCTTGCTCAGGAGTTTTTGACATTGAGACAGGATGGGGAGTCTGTGATGGAGATTACCCGGATGTTCACGGAGAGGGCTATGTTTTGCCCGGAGTTTGCGTCGGAGCAGTCTCAGATGACTCGTTATCTGAGTATGCTCAAGACGGATATACGACAGTTTGTGGCTACACAGCGTTGTGAGACCCTCCTGGATCTACAGGAAGCCGCGAGGCGGCGTGAGCTGGAGATAGAGCTGCAGCTGAAGGAGCAGCATCAGGCACTGGTACAGTCTCAGCCAGCGCCTAAGCGGTCTAAGACCGCTGATGCACGGTCTGGGGGTCAGCAGAGTCGCACTTGTGGAAAGTGTGGCAGGGTTCATTCGGGAGTGTGTAGAGCAGGAGGGGGGTGCCACAAATGTGGCAAGGAGGGGCACTATGCCAGGGACTGCCGTCAGTCTGCTCCTCCAGCAGATATGGGGATTTGTTACCATTGTCATCAGGTTGGTCATGTGAAGACCAACTGTCCGCAGCTCGCCGCCAAGTCGGCGCAGGGTCCCGCGCCAGCCACAGTGAGGATTGGAGATGGGAGGCCAGGCAGGGTGGAGCCTCCGAAGGCTCAGGGTCGCGCCTTCCAGCTCACGGCCGAGGAGGCCAAGGCAGCGCCGGATGTGGTTACTGGTACGTTTCTATTCTCTGTCTCAGTTATTGTATTGGTGTTATGCTTATTGATTGTACCTGTGGTTAGGTACGTTTTTAGTGAATTCTTTGCCCGCTTTGGTATTATTTGACTCGGGGACGAGTCGGTCGTTTGTATCTCAGACTTTCTCTAGAGGGTTCAGTGTGCCGATAGGTGATCTTGAGTGTCCGTTGCGAGTTTCGATCGGCAACGAGCACGGGGTTTCTGCTTCTTCGGTTTACCAGGGATGCGAGTTGGAGATTTTCGGGGTGTCCTTCCCGATAGATTTGACTCCTATCCCCATGGGGGATGTATGCGTGATTGTAGGGATGGATTGGCTTAGCCGTTTCGGCGCCATGATCGACTGTGAGAGGCAGCGGGTGGTGGTTCGAACCCCAAGTGGGGGAGAACTGGTAGTATATGGCGAGGGCACCAGGTTGGGATCAGGGTTTTGTTCGGCAGCCAGGGCTCGACAGTATATACAACACGGGTGTGCCGGTTATTTGGCGTATGTAGTAGATACGCGGGTTAGGGAGCAGCTCTCAGTTTTAGAGGTTCCGGTGGTTAGAGAGTTTGCTGATGTGTTTCCGGAGGAGTTACCCGGAGTGCCTCCGGAGAGGCAGGTTGAGTTTAGGATTGATCTAGTGTCGGGTGCGGCCCCTATCGCTAAGGCGTTGTACCGACTGGCACTGCCAGAGATGCAGGAGTTGTCGTCTCAGTTGCAGGAGCTGCTGGGTAAGCAGTTTATTCGTCCGAGTAGTTCACCCTGGGGAGCACTGATCCTGTTCGTCAGGAAGAAGGACGGTTCGCACAGGATGTGCATTGACTATAGGGAGCTGAACAAGTTAACGGTGAAGAACCGTTATCCGCTTCCGAGGATAGACGATCTTTTTGATCAACTGCAGGGTGCATCTTGGTTTTCCAAGATTGATTTGAGATCAGGATACCACCAGGTCAGGGTGAGGGAGAAGGACGTGGAGAAGACCGCGTTTCAGACTCGTTATGGTCATTACGAGTTCGTGGTGATGCCGTTTGGGCTCACCAACGTGCCAGCAGTGTTCATGGATCTGATGAACCGAGTCTGCAGACCGATGCTCGATCGCTCGGTCATTGTGTTCATAGATGACATCTTGGTATATTCCAAGACCCGAGAGCAGCATGAGGAGCATCTCAGGGAGCTGCTGGAGGTACTGCGACGAGAACGGCTGTATGCCAAGTTCTCGAAGTGTGAGTTTTGGTTGTGAGAGGTTCAGTTCCTCGGACATCTCGTTAACCAGGATGGGATTTTGGTCGATCCGGCCAAAGTGGAGGCGGTTATGCAGTGGGAGACTCCGAGATCTCCCTCAGACATCAGGAGTTTCTTAGGGTTAGCAGGGTATTATCGGAGATTCATTCGTGATTTCTCCAAGGTTGTCGTACCCCTCACCCGTCTAACGAGGAAGGGAGTGGATTTTCGGTGGGGCCTGAGCAGCAGAGGGCATTTGAGACCCTCCGGCAGCGGTTATGCGAGGCGCCAGTGTTGACACTCCCCGAGGGAGTGGAGGATTTCGTGGTATTTTGTGATGCGTCCATCACAGGCTTAGGGGCAGTCCTCATGCAGAGGGGACGAGTGATAGCTTATGCATCGCGGCAGTTAAAGCCGCATGAGACGAGATACCCCACGCACGATCTTGAGTTGGGAGCGGTGGTCTTCGCTCTCAAGATTTGGAGGCACTATCTGTACGGGGTCCGTTGTACCATATATACACGGATCACAAGAGTTTGAGGCACATTATGGATCAGCCAAACGTGAATATGAGGCAGCGCAGGTGGCTGGATGTAGTCAAGGACTATGATTGTGAGATCCTTTACCAACCTGGTAAAGCGAACGTGGTTGCGGATGCTCTGAGCCGCAAGTCAGCTGGGTCCTCGACCCCAGCCAGGTGTATGAGGATAGCGGTGGATTCCCCGCTGGTGGGTCTGGTCAGGGATGCTCAGATTGAGGGTATGAGACCAGAGAACTGGAAGTTGGAGAAGATTAAGGGCGAAAGCGCCTGGTTTGTTCAGGATAGCCGCGGATTGTTGACCCGTTACGGCCGGGTTTGGGTTCCGATGACCGGAGGGGTCCGGCAGACAGTGATGGAGGAGGCTCATAAGTCTCACTTCTCTATTCATCCGGGAGCCACCAAGATGTACCGTGATCTGAGTTCGAGTTATTGGTGGTCGGGCATGAAGCGAGATATCGCTTGGTTTGTTGAGAGGTGCTTGACCTGTAGGATGGTCAAGGCCGAGCACCAGAGGCCGCATGGTAAGCTGTAGCCCCTGGAGATTCCCATGTGGAAATGGGAACGGATCACGATGGATTTCATCACGAAGTTGCCAAAGACGGCAAAGGGTTTCGATGCTATATGGGTCATCGTGGATCGATTGACCAAGAGTGCTCATTTCCTAGCTATACGGGAGAGTTCGTCGGCGGAGAAGTTGGCCGACCTGTACGTCCGCGAGATTGTCTCTCGCCATGGGGTTCCAGTTTCCATAGTTTCCGACCGGGATGTCCGATTTACTTCCCGTTTTTGGCAGAAGTTCCACGAGGAACTAGGTACGAGGTTGCATTTTAGTACATCGTTCCATCCGCAGACTGATGGGCAGAGTGAGCGGACCATACAGACCCTCGAGGATATGTTGAGGGCGTGCGTCATTGATTTCGGTGGGAGTTGGGATTCCCACCTACCGCTTGTAGAGTTCGCTTACAACAACAGCTATCATTCCAGTATTGGCGCCCCGCCTTTCGAGCTGTTGTATGGGCGGAAGTGTAGGACCCCAGTCTGCTGGGGCGAGGTTAGGCACAGAGTGATGGGTCGGACAGAGGTAGTTCTGCAAACTACCGAGATGATACAGCAAATTAGACAGCGACTGCAGACCACTCAGAGTCGACAGAAAAGTTATGCCGACCGACGCCGATCTGAGCTGGAGTTTCAGGTGGGTGACATGGTTCTCCTGAAGGTTTCACCCTGGAAGGGAGTGATCCGCTTCAGGAAGAGGGGAAAATTGGGTCCCCGCTACATCGGGCCGTTCAGGATTGTTGCCAGGGTTGGCAGGGTGGCTTATAGGCTAGAGCTTTCGGAGGAGCTTAGCCGGATCCACAACACATTTCATGTTTCGCAATTGCGAAAGTGCATTATGGACCAGGAGGCATGGTATCGTTGGATGACATTCAGGTCGACGAACGCCTGAACTATGTGGAGAGGCCGGTGGCTATTTTGGAAAGGAAGAAGAAGATTCTGCGGAACAAGGAAATACCTTTGGTAAAGGTACAATGGGAACATCGGAGGGGATCCGAGTGGACATGGGAGCCGGAAGCGGAGATGCGCGAGCATTACCCGACATTGTTTATTCTGACAGACTTCGAGGGCGAAGTCTAGTTCAAGTGGGGGAGAGTTGTAACACCCCGATTCTCAGGTATTGTTTAAATAAGATTTATTGGGTGAAGCTCTACTCGACGAGTTGGTTGACCTACTCGTCGAGTAGCAGCGGGGTGGGATCACGTGTTAAGTGATCTACTCGACGAGTCCATATTGGGACTCGACGAGTAGGAGCTGGCAGATAGAACCCTAAATCCCGGGGTTTTGCACCCTATTTAAGGAAGCATAAGCCTCCTTTGGCCTCTTTGCAGTCCTTTGAGAGCTCAGAGAACCCTAATTCGTGTGGTGTTTCATTCTTGTGTGTGTAAAGCTTTGGAGAGGAGATCTTGTGAGGAAAGGAGCTTGGGGAAAACAAAAGGGCTAGGAGCAAGGAAGTGTGGTAGATCAGAAATCTACCTCAAATAGCATCATTTGGAGGTATCAAGTCGTCATCTTTTCTCCTTTTTCTTTCCAGACCTCTTTTGGTTGAGATCTAGGGTTTTTATGGTTTGGTTGAGATGGTAATGTGGGATATGAGCTAGATCTGAAGTTGTAACTTCAGATCTGTAACCTTCTTGGGTTCTAGAGTCATAAAGCTCTGATTTTGGTCGAGAATGAGGCCCTCCTTGTGCATAAAGCCCCATTAAGAAGTTAGTTTTGGCATTAAGAGCCTTATTAGTCATGCATGCATGTAAAGTTTGCAACTTTACGTGAAAAGCATGCCCTAGAAGCTTGGATCTGTGATTTGGAGCCGCTGCATGGCTCAAAACAAGTCTGTATGGAAAAAGGACTGAATGGACTCGACGAGTCGCAAGGTTGACTCGGCGAGTCACATGAAGATGGCCGTGAACTCGACGAGTTGGATGAACAACTCGGCGAGTCCGATGAAGATCACCATAAGACTCGACGAGTTGAAGAACAACTCGGCGAGTCGGATGAGTTTTCCCTAGGATATGTATGCGTGTGTGCCCGTCGAGTGGCAAGGAGGAAACTCGACGGATGGCCTTAGAGTTTGAATGGGAATCGAAGGAACTCGACGAGTCACCCCGATGACTCGGTGAGTAGAATGTGCTTCGAGGAACCCGGCGAGTAGCCAAGGGTACTCGGCGAGTTGGGGGTCAACATGGACTGTTGACCTTGACTGAGGACTTTGAACTTGACCAGGGGTTGACTGGTGGGTTATGGAGTACCTTATAGATTTAAGGACTTATGAGTATATTGTACTATGGTCATAGGTGGTGGAGCCTGTGTCAAGTGATCCGAGAATTGGAGTTTACCTTTCGAGTCGGCATCTGCGAGGTGAGTTATCCTCACTAATCGATAGGGTCTACGGCACCAAGGCCGATCCTTTTAGTTGTTATTGTTATGGTATGCTACATATGGTTTGGTCTGCTAGATCGGAATCAGGGTAGACAGTATGTTATACTTTATGATCCGTAAGGATTGGTATGTTAGTGACCTGCTAGGTCGGTACTCTAGTTACGAGAGGATTCTATGGTTGATGATCAGTATGACAGATATGTTTGATGGTTGTATATGCCAGTATATGATAGTTATGCGAACTTGGTTATTTGCTTATTGGTTGGGTTGAGGCGGTCCTGCTTTGTGCTGAAGGCCAACATACCCTATGAGCGGTCTGGGGAGACTGCAGGCCCACGAGGCGGACTAGTCATGCCGAAGGCTTGGGATAGATTCTGATAGACTGTAGGCCCGGTAGGGCGGTCCAGTCAGGCCGATGGCCCAGTATTCATGAATAGATTCAGATAGACTGTAGGCCCGGTAGGGCAGACCAGTCAGGCCGATGGCCCAGTATGCATGATTGATTGATTGATTGTTACTGATATGGTATTGTCAGCGTGGTATTGGTATTTTGGGGGTAGCTCACTAAGCCCTCGGACTTACAGTTTTCAGTTTATTGTTTCAGGTACTTCAGGAGATCGTCGCAAGGCGAAGGCGTGACCGTACCGCTCCTCATCCTTATTTTATGATTTTGGGACACTCTGATGGATATTGATTTGAAAACATTTTGTAAACAATACTATTTGACTTTTATTTGTGATTTAAAAAGTTTGAATTTGGCGTGAAATTTTTGGACGTTACACATAAAGGCCCAAACTATGGCCCATCTATGGCCCAATTTTCCAAATTGGGCCCAACTCCTCATATGGGCCTTACCTCAAAGCCCATTAATTATTCTAGTCCATTTGCTTGATCTTGGATGGTCCATTAATAATCCAATCATCAAGGCCCAATAGAAAGGCCCAACAATAAACCCAAGTGAAATTAGGGTTTCACATAAAATGACGATTAGGGTTAAGTGTTTCTCACTTAACCCATTAAGGACTTAATCCATTAAGTCCATCACTCTTCTAAATAAATCATATGGTGTGATTGGGCTTAATACACACACACTTCCATTCTAATGGCCCAAATGTGGGTCCCGATAAGTCCAAGCCCATAAATCCAATATTAGGGTTTTCTAAACCCTAATTAGGGTTTCCAATCCCATCTTAGCCCAATAGGCCCAAAACCAAGTCCTTAAGCCCATTAGGTTTTTCCTTAGGTCAATTAGGGTTTATTACACCCATTAGTCACAGGTTTGGGATTTTGGGTCCACTAGGGTTTCATTGGGCCCATTAGGGTTTAATAGGCCCATTAGGGTTTTAGTCCTTTCTCCAAACATCCAACAAGCAATCCCAACACAACTAAGCACACCGCCACCCGACACGGCGGCAGGAGGCGGCAGCCACCATCCTACGGTGGTGGTTTTAGGTTCCTTTCATTATTCTTTTGCTAATTATATTTTACACACACACACTAACATAAACACACACACACACAGCCACCTTGTGGTGGCCGGTGGTGGTGGTTCTCGGTTTTCCGGCCAAGCTACACTATATACACAAACCCACCAAGGAAAACAGAAACACACCCACCCATTCTTCCGGTTGAAATCACTCAGCCACCCTCCTGGTGGCATACGGCGACGACAGCGGCCGTTTCACGGTGACAGCCACCACCTCGCGGTGGTGGCGGTGGTTCCCCCCTCTTTTTTTCAATCGATCAACACACACCATAGGCCCTGCTTGAGATTCTGAACACAACAACCACTGGTGGCGTGTGGTGACGGCAGCAACCACTCTACGGCCACAACGGTGGCTAAAGGTGGTGGCTAGCGGGGAGAAACGAAGAAGATGATGGCGTAGCAGCAATGAACGATGGCAGAGAAGATGGAGGCGAGGAATGCGCATAGCCTCTGACTGGGAAACAACAACGGCGATGTCGTGGTATCTCGATGGCGAAGGACCGGCGACATCGGGATCAAACGGCCGGAGGTGGCGACTGCAACTCGCTTCCCTTCGTTACCGACTGAATGGCAGCATTACGCGATGGTCTTCATCTTCAGCAGCACCAGAGAGACACAACGGAGGCTCGGTGGTTGGAGGAGTAAGGGAGGATAGGGTGGCGGCCGGTGAGGGAGGCATAAGGAGGGTGTGAGTGACGGCTGCAACATAAGGGGCTTAGGGTTAGGGTTTGACGGGTAAGGAAGCTATATACCCGGTCCCTTATCATATCTTTGCCATAATGACAGTTCCGGTCCCTCCTCCATAAAACCCCTTCAAAAGAAGTCTATAATATACCATTTAAACCCTGCCCCTTCAATTCCTTTACAAATTAAGTCCGGATTTTACTAAAACAACCCCCAATATCTTAATTATGACATAATCAGCCCTTCCACCTCATTTCCTCTTAAATTAAATCCAATAATTACCACGGAGCCTCTGTCTTCATAAATAATTATAAACTGAGTCCGGAACTTACACTTTTAACCCTCAACTACTAAATTATGCCAATTAACTCCTCGAAACCAACACCATGCATATATAATTATTGATTTTAGGGTTACTAATCATTCATCAATTTATTTATTTATTTATAAATAACGGGTCTTACAAGGGTCGTGCGACAAGGTGCACGAGGGAATGTGCAGAGCGGGTGGTTCTGGCTGCTTCAAGTGCGGTCGGACTGGACATATCAGCAGAGATTGTATAGCTATGTCACACCCCCAAACCAGAACGGTGGAAACGTTCGAGGGCGGAGGACGTCATGTACAGTATCATAACAATACACAATAGTAAAACAAGCAACAACATCATCCATTGCATTAATAATATAATTTTAATACAAGTGTGTTCTGTGTATAGTTTGAAAGACACCAAAATAAGAATCAAAATAAAAGACGAGTCTTGAACATTCTCCGTCTTCTCAAAACCTGGTCATCGATACCTGTCTACTGGTGACCTGAGAATACAAGTTATTTTGAAAGCGTAGATCAGCATTTAAGCTGGTGAGTTCATAAGTATTTTAGTGTCATTGTTTGTATAAGTTTGATGAAAATGTTTGTAAGTGTTTGATGTAAATGTTTGTAAGCTTCCTAAAAAATCCTATATTTTCTACTAAAGTAGTCTTCTACCAAGACCCGACTGTTTTGTGTGTTTATCCTTTTGTAAAAGTGAGTGTTTTTCCCCAGTATGACTATTATTACCAGAAAATAGTTTACATTACCTTTTATGTGAGAAGATCACTATATGAATGTAATGGGAAAATGAAGATGTACAGTAGTATTGTATAAAGTAACTACATATGTACTAACTACCTTAAACCAGTTTGTTTAATTAAGGTAAAATGTGATGAGATTATAACCATACTTGATTGACTAGTAAAACACGACGATCAAAGACGTCGAAATGGTATGACATTTGTCACTTGTAGATCTGCAGGTCCCACTGTAGCTAGCAGCAAGGTGTAGGATGGTCAATCCCGTATAGACTATACACAAACTCACGCTCTCCCTCCAGGAGACTCTGGTTACAAAACGTGACACAACAGTATATTGTCGTGCCATGAAGTAGTGGCTCACATTAATGTTATCTTTGTTATTGTATTAGTGTAGTATGTTCCTTCTGTTCTAGTGAATAGTATGTTCCTTCTATTCTAGTGTATAGTATGTTCCTTCTGTTCTAGTGTATAATATGTTCCTTCTGTTCTAGTTATTAGTATGTTCCTTCTGTTCTAGTTATAGTATGTTTGAAATGACTCATGTATGAGCTGACTCTTGTAAGTTTCATTGTTCTAGAAATAGTAGGTAGTAACTTCCTAAACCATACCTATTATAGTTTACTAGTATTGTTGTTTGAATGACTGATCATGTAAGTACACCTTTGCTACTCAAAGGTATTGAACTGATTGGAAGAACTTATATATCTACATACATATACATAATATATAACTAAGATTCAAACGACACTTGGACAAACAACCGATACCCTAAGTCCACAACCAAACAAGGAACATGAAATAAGGCGAGTTATCAGTCCTAAGCCCTTTCAACCTTATTTATATAACTATATCTATATAGACATGATTTTGACAATATATAAGTTTAAAAGAGTTTTGTAAAACGATAAAGAGTTTAACATATAAAAGAGTTTTAACCATTTGAACGGTTATTGATGACTTGATGTCAGTTTATAAAACGATTTGAAACAGTTTGTTTGATAATGCAGTTTTTAAGTATAAGAAATCCTCTTGTTTGACAGTTATAAATCACATATGATTGATGTTATAACTATATTGTTTTCAACTTGTATTCCCCCCCATAAAAGCATTTAAAATCATTTAAAAGATAAGTTAGGGGTATAAACTCACCTGTAGTGAGTGATTCGAATGTAAGATCGATATAGGATGCTAAGTGTCAAGTGAAGTCTCGAGCACAAACAGATTCTAATAAGCATATAATAACACATATATGTATATAATTAATGTATATAACAACTAATCATGTATTGGAAACATCCCTATGAACTAGGAATCACTCACAATGGAGTGTATCAATCACATATGATTGGTTTAAGGGAGTTCACGGCCACACTTTAAGTGTTTACGGCCAAAGGTGTTTACGGCCAAAGATGTTTACGGCCAAGGATAATCATGAGAAGGGTTTATGGCCAAGGGAGAGTTTACGACCGTAAACTCTTGATGTTCATGTTAAAATGGTTGATTCTTGGTTGTGATTCAAGAGTTTCTAATGGATAACTAGTATATGGAAAGGATACTTACGATTTGGAAGCTTAAAGGGGTGTTCACGGCCCAAAGAACTAGTATGTGTTCTTGGTGTTCTTGATGATTTGAAGATCTAACCCAAAAAGAGATGAATTCACGGATGAAATCATAGGGTTTTACTAGATCAAGAAGGATATCAACTAATAATGAAAGAATCACTTACAACTTTGACGAGAAATGGAAGTGTTCTTGATGATACTTGAGAGAGAAATGAGTGTTCTTGACTTGAAGATGTGAGAAGTGAAGAAAAATGAAGGAAAATCATACTTAAGGGGTAGAGTTCACGGCTAGACAAGAGTTTACGGCCGTAAACTCTAGTTTGCGGCCGTAAACTCCTTGTGATGGAGTTTTCCGGCTTGAATGCTACACAATGAACTCTAGTAGATACTTCCTAACACCTAATCCTTGAATGTACTAGGCTTAGAACACTAAAACAGACCCTTAACAAAGCTAAAAGATAGCAGAAACAAGTCTGACTGATGATTGAATTGAATGGCTTTACTAGATAGAAATTTCGGGTTGTCACATCATCCCCCCGTTAGAGAGAATTTTGTCCCGAAATTAGAGTTTAAGCAAAAACAAATAACTAAGTAAAAAGATGAGGATATTTCAGTTTCATTTGATCCTCGCACTCCCAAGTGAATTCAGGTCCCCGCTTGGCATTCCAGCGAACCTTCACTATCAGGATACGACTTTGCTTCGTTTGCTTGACCTCTCGGTCCATGATCTCTACGGGTTCTTCCAAAGTTTGAATAGTCCTCTCACTTTATCCGTCGGTTTGCGGATGGTAGGCTGTACTCATGTCCAGCCTAGTTCCCAGGGAACCTTGTAGCGACTGCCAGAATCTTGAAGTGAATCTACTATCTCTACCAGAGATAATGGATATGGGAACACCATGCAGTCGTACGATCTCCCTAATGTAGGTTCTTGTTAGTTTTTCCATCTTGTCAGTTTCTTTGATAGGGAGGAAGTGTGCGGACTTTGTTAACCTGTCTACGATCACTCATATGGTATCGAGACCACCCGATGTATTGGGCAACTTGGTTATGAAGTCCATTGTAATCCGCTCCCACTTCCATTCAGGTATCTCCGGTTGATGAAGTAAACCTGAGGGTTTCTGGTATTCGACCTTAACCTTGGCGCAAGTAAGACACTTGCTCACGAAGGTAGCAATCTCTGTTTTCATGTTAGGCCACCAGTATAACTTTTTGAGATCCAGATACATCTTATCTAAACCTAGGTGGATAGAATATCGAGTATTGTGCGCTTCGGTCATGACCAAGTCTCTGAAACCACCGTCCTTCGGTGTCCAGATCCGATCCATGAGGTACAAGGCTCCGCCACCCTTGACTTCCAAGTTCTTATCCATCCCTCTAAGGGACTCACCCGCCACATTTTCAGGCTTCAAGGCTTCTATCTGGGCCTCCTTAATTTGTGTGGACAGATGTGAATGGATAGTCATAGTCATTGATTCGACTCTACGACCAGAGTATTCTTTCCGACTTAGGGTGTCAACTACTACGTTGGCTTTGCCGGGATGATAACGAATTTCGCATTCGTAGTCACTGAGTACCTCGACCCACCGTTGTTGTCTCATGTTGAGCTCCTTCTGGTCAAATATATGTTGTAGGCTTTTGTGGTCTGTAAAGATAGTGCTTTAGGTACCATACAGGTAGTGTCTCCAGATCTTCAGAGCAAATACCACTGCTCGTAACTCAAGATCGTATGTGGTGTAGTTGACTTCGTGTGTCTTTAGCTGTCTTGAGGCATAGGCGATGACCTTTCCTCGTTGCATAAGAACACAGCCAAGCCCTTGGTTGGATGCATCGCAATAAACCACAGAGTCTTCTATCCCTTCTGGGAGAGATAGTATCGGTGCGCTGCATAAGGCTCGCTTCAGCGTTTGGAACGCCTTCTCTTGTTTCTCTTCATAGTCAAAGGCCACGCCTTTCTGGGTTAACGTAGTAAGCGGTTTCGTGATTCGAGAGAAGTTCTGAATGAACCTGCGATAGTAGTCAGCGAGGCCTAGAAATTGACAAATTTCGGTAGGCGTCTTCGGAGCTGACCAGTTCTCAATGGCCTTTCTTTTAGAAGGATCCACGTGAATTCCTTCTTCGCTAATCACGTGACCCAAGAATTCGACTCTTCGAATCCAAAATTCGCATTTAGAGAACTTCACATAAAGCTTCTCTGCTCGTAATGTTTCTAGAATCTGACGTAAGTGTTGACTATGCTCCTCCTTACTACGAGAATAGATAAGAATGTCGTCGATGAATACAATAACGAATTAATCTAAGTAAGGACGACACACCCTATTCATTAAGTCCATGAATGCTGCGGGCGCATTGGTCAATCCGAATGGCATCACTACAAACTCGTAGTGTCCATAACGAGTTTGGAAGGCTGTCTTCGGAACATCCTCATCTATCACTCGTAATTGGTGATAGCCGGATCTCAGGTCGATCTTGGAAAAGTAATTCGCCCCTTGCAGTTGGTCGGTCAAATCGTCTATGCGAGGCAGAGGGTAACGAGTCTTGACGGTAAGCTTGTTTAGTTCTCTGTAGTCGATGCACATACGGAACGATCCGTATTTCTTCTTCACGAACAGGACCGGTGCTCCCTAGGGTGAGAAGCTTGGTATAATAAAGCCCTTGCTGAGCAGTTCGTTAAGTTGACCGGATTGCTCCTGCATATCAGCTGGTGCTAGACGATAGGGCGATTTGGCTACTACGGTAGCCCCTGGAACTAAGTCGATTCTGAACTCGACTTGACGCTGTGGGGGTAATCCTAGTAGTTCTTCTGGAAAGATGTCGGGAAAGTCGCGTACTTCTGGGATGTTCTTTATGTCTTTCGTCTCTTGGCTCATATCGACAACATGAGAAAGGAATGCATGACATTCCTTTCGTAAGTACTTATGGGCTTGTATGCTCGAGATGATACAAAGGTTCGTGCCTAGTTTGTCGCCGTAGATAACTAGGGTTTCGTTAGACGATAGATTAAGACGAACGACCTTCTCATACCACATGATGTCGGCACGATGAGAACTCAACCAATCCATGCCGATAATGACGTTGAAACTTTTAATTGAGACCGGCATGAGGTCGATTGGAAATGAATGACTATCTAGAGTTTGGGTACATCCTATGTATATGCAGCTAGTGCTCTCAGTCTTTCCGTTAGCCATTTCTATAGTGAACGGTTCTTTAAGTGTGTGTGATTGTTGTTTAAGTAAGTGTGCAAATTTCTGGTTCACAACTCCTCTCCGCTCCACTATCAAACAGTTTGCATGGATAAGAGTTATCGAGGAGAAACGTACCAGTGACCACTGTAGGGTCTGCTGCCGCTTCCTCGTGGCCTATAGCCAAAACTCTTCTCACTCCGCCCGCGTTCCCTGCCTTCGAGCAGTTCCTCTTGTAGTGACCCACCTCGCCACATCCGTAGCAAGCCTGGCCCACACCAACGTCGGGGACTTGGGTGATTGGCCTAGTCGGAGCTTTGCATAAACGGGCAGTGTGCCCTTTCCTGTTACAGTTAGAGCATTGCATTTCCCGACAGGATCCATTGTGGTGGAAGCTGCACTTGTTGCACTTGGGCAAGCTTCCCGCATACTGCTTCGCTGGCGCAGTGGCAGTAGGTGTTATCGCCGCATGAACAACCACGACCTGCTGCTTTTTGGCAGAGTTATGCGCCTCGTTCTTTTTCATGTTATCCCAGAACTTCCGGTTGTTGTCAGCGACTTTGGATGGTTCTCAGACGGAAAGGGTTGTTGTCGTTGTTGGGGTGCGGACTCCGTGATCGATGAGTCGCTGTACCAATCGCTTGGAACTGTCGAAGGTAGTGGGTTTGAAGCTAAGAAATTCCCCTAGAATAGAGGCACCAGCCCCCATATATACCTCTCAACCTTCTTTCCATCAGTAGGGACCATTCCCGGACATAGAGCCACAAGATCGTTGAACCTGGCAGTGTAGGCGACTATGTCGGAGCCCTTCATGGTTAGGATCCAAAGTTCTTGCTCAAGTTTCTGAACCTCGCCCCTCGGGCAGTACTCTTCAATCATAAGCTCCTTCAGAGCTTCCCAGCCTGTAGCATTAGCCACTATCAGGGTTAGTGACTTGACATAGCTATTCCACCATGTCAGGGCTCTATCCGCGAAGGTGCAGGCAGCAAATTTAACTTTGCTCCTTTCCGTACAGGAGCAGATCTCAAAGATCGACTCCGTCTTCTCGAACCATTGCGAGAGGGAAATGATTCCACTAGTCCCGTTAAAGGTCCTGGGCTTACAGTCGGTGAAGTCCTTATACGAACATTCCTTAGGGTGCCCGTGACTACCCCCTTGGGTGTAGTTAACACCCGATCCACTCCCGCTAGTACCGGTCGTGTTGAATGGAGATAGGGCTGCCTTGACAGCCGCAGCCACTGCAGCTTGGATAGCTGTCAGATCGAATTGTGGAGGAGGTAGCGGAGTTTGAGCTGGAGTTATCGGAGTAGTGCGCCTGTTTGATCTACGAGGAGGCATCTTGTAGCAATAAGTTCACAAAGATGAAGATACCGATAAGCATTCCATAGTGAGAAAATGAGAGTAATCCATGGACTAAATCACCATAGCCTAACAAAACAGATGAGAGTATGATTGTAATAGAGATCTAACAATAGAAGGATGAAAGCATTTGGATAACGAATTCCCATGAGATTAGATATATGTCAATAATATTGGCATTAAAGATGTAACAAATTCGGGAAAAATGACCTAGGAATAGGTCTTACATCAAACCAAAATTTAGAAAATTTGACAGCATAACGACCTAGCAGACTGAAAGTCTAAGGTTTTTGAAATAAGCGGGAAATTAACACTACAGTCTATAGATAGACCTAATTATATCCAAAAGACAAAGTACAATAGACTTTACTTACGACGAGAACCGCTCAGACGAGCCTTTGATTCTGCCTGATGACGCTCCATTTCCAGCATACGCCTTTCAAACGTTGCCTGTCGTGCTCGAAGCTCCCTGACTTCAGCTTGAGTTGCAGTAAGTTCTCTCTGCAGGACCTCATTGTGGTCCAGAGTTCTTCCATGAGCAGCTCGTCGATGGCGAATGCGGACTGTGTTGACTCCTGTATCGGCATCAACTTCCATGACTCGGTTGATGGCTGCCCTACCCTACTCGTCATTTCTAGCAACCCTGCGAACCAGAATAGGCAGGATTCTGTCTACTAAGCCTCCCTCACTCAGATTGTAAAAGCTTCTGTCTTAGTTGTATCGTATGGGTTGACCCTGATCTTGACTCCATCTACCCAAGTTCTCTGCCCACAGAAGCGTCGGGCCTTGAAAAGCCGGACGAGGGTTAGGATTTGGGATTGGAGCCACTAGGGGTAGATCATTGACTTCTGGCTCGGAGTCAGAATCCTCTGGGAAGTTTTCTACGAAGTCATCATCTAAAGGGATTGCATGATTCTCTTCTGGCTCTGCATCGAGCCATCCACCATTTCCGTGGTTGGGGAAGTACGGGTCTCCGTGGGGATGAAATCCAGCCATGTTATCTACACGAGAATAGGGGTAAAAGAAATAGTTAATAGACGTACTACTTAAGATAATTATAGGATGATCCTTACCAGTTACTTCAATACTTGCGTAGTGCATACCAATCACATGTAACCAAGATAGAATAGACCTTCGAATAAGTGACCCTAACTCTAAGTCCACAACCAAACAAGGAACAGGAAGTAAAGCAAGATCACAGATTCTAAGTCCATGACACCTTAGTCACATATAACCTTAGCGTATCCATTCAACAACTATTGACATACTAATAAAGACCTTTTAGTTTGCACATAAGTAATAATAGTAACACAAAATACTCCTATAGTATTTTAAGTTTTATGTTTTGTTCTAAAGTTTTCATTGTAGTAGTGTTGGTAAGTTTTTAGACTTGCTGCAACACCACAACCATTCCTAGGCACATGCTAATCACTTCTCGGAAAGATATAGTTGATCAGGCTATATCACTCCCAGAACTGATTATATGTCCCCAAGCCTACTTGTGTTGTTCAACAATTGCAATACTTTTGTTATGTTCTAGTATGACACTGATCCTAGTATATGAATGCTTGTATAAATACTTTACTAAAATATTTTATTATTTTAAATGTATTAACTCTTGGTCAGAGTGTTTTAATCCCGATGTGTTTATAGTTGTATATCTTTTATGGGTTGATATACTCAATTCACTATAAACAAAGCTTTGATACCAATCTGTCACACCCCCAAACCAGAACGGCGGAAACGTTCGGGGGCGGAGGACGTCATGTATAGTATCATAACAATGCACAATAGTAAAACAAGCAACAACATCATCCATTGCATTAATAATATAATTTTAATACAAGTGTGTTCTGTGTATATATTGAAAGACACCAAAATAAGAATCAAAATAAAAGACGAGTCTTGAACATGCTCCGTCTTCTCAAAACCTGGTCATCGGTACCTGTCTACTGGTGACCTGAGAATACAAGTTATTTTGAAAGCGTAGATCAGCATTTAAGCTGGTGAGTTCATAAGTATTTTAGTGTCATTGTTTGTATAAGTTTGATGAAAATGTTTGTAAGTGTTTGATGTAAATGTTTGTAAGCTTCCTAGAAAATCCTATATTTTCTACTAAAGTAGTCTTCTACCAAGACCCGACTGTTTTGTGTGTTTATCCTTTTGTAAAAGTGAGTGTTTTTCCCCAGTATGACTATTATTACCAGAAAATAGTTTACATTACCTTTTATGTGAGAAGATCACTATATGAATGTAATGGGAAAATGAAGATGTACAGTAGTATTGTATAAAGTAACTACATATGTACTAACTACCTTAAACCAGTTTGTTTAATTAAGGTAAAATGTGATGAGATTATAACCATACTTGATTGACTAGTAAAACACGACGATCAAAGACGTCGAAATGGTATGACATTCGTCACCCGTAGACCTGCAGGTCCCACTATAGCTAGCAGCAATGTGTAGGATGGTCAATCCCGTATAGATCTATACACAAACTCACGCTCTCCTTCCAGGAGACTAAGTGTCAAGTGATTCGAATGTAAGATCGATATAGGATGCTAAGTGTCAAGTGAAGTCCCGAGCACAAACAGATCCTAATAAGCATATAATAACACATATATGTATATAATTAATGTATATAACAACTAATCATGTATTGGAAACATCCCTAGGAACTAGGAATCACTCACAATGGAGTGTATCAATCACATATGATTGGTTTAAGGGAGTTCACGGCCACACTTTAAGTGTTTACGGCTAAAGGTGTTTACGGCCAAAGATGTTTATGGCCAAGGATGATCATGAGAAGGGTTTACGGCCAAGGGAGAGTTTACGGTCGTAAATTCTTGATGTTCATGTTAAAATGGTTGTTTCTTGGTTGTGATTCAAGAGTTTCTAATGGATAACTAGTATATGGAAAGGATACTTATGATTTGGAAGCTTAAAAGGGTGTTCACAGCCCAAAGATGTAACATCCCGTTTAAAATAGAATAATTAAATAATAGACCCGAACCCCCAAGAAGTAATTTTATTATTATTATTATTTTTTATATAGTTTTAAAGCCCAAATCAAATAATAATTAGTGGGGTGTTGGTTTCGGGAAGCCAAATGGTATATTTTAGACTTTCGAGGGTTAAAGTTTAATTTCAGGATTTATTTTGCGAAGATTTTCAGGAGTCAGGGAATGTTTGGTAAGATTGGAACTTAAATTGAAAAGATATTGAAGTGCTGAGGGCTGAATGGTAATATTTGGATTTAAGTTGAGAAGAATAAAGGGAGGAGGGGCTGGAATCGTCAAAAAGCACAAACTTTATATTGGAGACGGGTATTAGTCCCGTCACCCTCCTTGCAGCTCATTTGTTCAAAAGACATGGAACCCTAATCCTAAATTTAGTGTGCAGCCGCCACCCTCCCATTTCCAGTCGCCACCACCCCGGTTGAGACCCCTAACCACCGGAGCAACCCTCTCGTGCTCACCCTGACGCCGGGAAGACGAAGCTGTTCGTGTAACCGCCGCCTTCGCTCGTTAGGCTGCCTTTTAGTCTTCATCGCTGCCATGGAAGCCCTCCTCCGCCGCCGAGAGTGTAACAAACACTCGGGAACCACCAGCCGAGTCCGGTCCCACTATAGCCTGCCGATAGCGCCGCTGCGGCCACTGCCTTGTGTTGTCGATAGCCGCTGTTATTGCTCGTTTTATTTGCCGCCTGCCTCCCAAAGCAGCTGAGCTAGTTGTGTTCTTGGTACTCCATCCCGTATGGCGCTTTTAGATGTGTGCTGATGGAACTGAGAAGTCGGGTGCTTGTGATGCTGGCCGGAGATCGAGTAAGAACCACCATGGCCGCCAGCCATGGTGGCCGCCACCACTGCCATCCCAAAGTCGCTGCAATCTCCGCCTTGAGCCACCGGGTGGGTGGCTGGAGAGTATTATGAAATTTGAAGTATGTGTGTGTATTATGTATAGCCGGAAATTCGAGAATAGCCACCGCCACCACCGTGAGGTGGTGGCTGCCGCCATCTACCACCGCCGGCCACTACAAGGTGGTTGTGTGTGTGTGTGGGGGTTTTAGTTTAGTGGGTGTGTTATTTGAGTTTTGTGTTGTATGATGTAATCGTTAAAGGATAATGGAAAGAAAACCCTAACCACCACCGTAGGGTGGTGGCCGCCGCCTCTTGCCGCCACCCGCCGTCGTGTCGGGTGGCGGTGTGCTTCGCATTGGTGTGTTTGATTCGTATGGGATGCATGAAACCCTAGTGGGCCCAATGAAGCCCTAATGGGCCCAAAAGAACCATACTTGACCTAATAAAACCCTAATGGGCCTTGTAAGCCCTAATGGACCCTAATTGACCCAAATAAAACCCTAATGCCAATAAAACCCTAATTTGGGGAATTAACCGGGACACGCGGGAATTATTTAATAACTTGAGATATTAAATAATAATCATTGGAAAATTAATCTAAGGCAATAATGGACTTAATGGATTAAGTCCTTATTGGATTAAGTCCTTAATGGGTTAAGTAAGAAACACTTAACCCTAATCATCATTTCATGTGAAAACCCTAATTTTGGGATTATGGGCTTGGACTTATCGGGACCCACATTTAGGCGATTGGAAAGGAATTGTGTATTAAGCCCAATCACACCATATGACTTATTTAGTAAAGTGAGAGACTTAATGGATTAAGTCCTTAATGGGTTAAGTGAGAAACACTTAACCCTAGTTGTCATTTTATGTGAAACCCTAATTTCACTTGGGCCTTGAGTTGGGCCTTCCTATAGGGTTTTGGTGGTTAGACTATTGATGGACCATCCAAGAACAAGTTAATGGACCAAAGTAATTAGATGGGCTTTAGGATAAGGCCCATGTGAGGACTTGGGCCCAATTTGGAAGATTGGGCCATATGTTGGGCCTTGGCCCATTACTTGACTTTTGGGCTTTTGGAGTGTGAGTTGGACTTTGAGCTTGGAACCCAATTATTAATTGGGTATTGTTTGGTGTTGACAGTTCGGGAATCTGTCAATCAGCAGCTGGAGCGTACCTGCGGGACTTCAGCAGTGCCAGGTGAGTTCTCCTCACTATATCAACAGGGTCTAAGGCACCAAGGCTGGCCCTTTATGGATTGTATTCGGATTATTGCATATTATGCTTACTGATTTATATCCTGGTAGTTAGGATGGTGATATGCTATGCTTTAGTGACCCGGTTGGGTCGGTATCCTGGTATATAGGATGATGCTATGTTAGTGACCTGTTAGGTCGATATCCTGGTTATAGGATTGTTGCTATGCTTTGTGATCTGTTAGATCGGTTTGACTGTTATATATATACATGCTAGTGTTATATGATGTCTATGTGCACATGATTGTCCTGGTTATAGAATGATGCTATGTTAGTGACCGGTTAGGTCTGTATCCCGGTTATTGGGATGTTGCTATGATTGGTGATCTGTTAGATCGGTTTGACTGTTATATGAAATGAGCTAGCGTATGATATTTATGTGCACATGTTTGTTTGATTGGGGGTTGGGTTGAGGCGGTCCTGCTTTGTGCTGTAGGCCAACATACCCGACGAGCGGTCCGGATAGGCTGTAGGCCCTGCGTGGCGGTCCAGACGTGCCGAAGGCTCGAAGAGCAGTCCAGATAGACTGAAGGCCTGTGAGGCGGTCCAGTCAGGCTGATGACTCATTATGCATGTTGTTCTGTATTGGTTATATGATATGGTTATGTTTGTATGGCGTTGGTATTTTGGGGAAACTCACTAAGCTTCGGGCTTACAGTTGTTGATTTTATTTCAGGTATTTCTGATGATCGCGGGAAGGTGAAGGCGTGATCGTGCACCTCCTTATATTTTCATGATTGATTATGGGGATACTCTGATGTCTAAACTATTTTGAAAACAAATTGTAATGACTTAATGGTTTTAAATGTTTTAAAAAGTTTTAAATTGGCTTGAATTTTTGGGGTGTTACAAAAGAACTAGTATGTGTTCTTGGTGTTCTTGGTGATTTGAAGATCTAACCCAAAAAGAGATGAATTCACAGATGAAATCGTAGGGTTTTACTAGATCAAAAAGGATATAAACTAATAATGAAAGAATCACTTACAACTTTGACGAGAAATGGAAGTGTTCTTGATGATACTTGAGAGAGAAATGAGTGTTCTTGACTTGAAGACGTGAGAAGTGAAGAAAAATGAAGGAAAATCATACTTAAGGGGTAGAGTTCACGGCTAGACAAGAGTTTACGGCCGTAAACTCTAGTTTGCGGCCGTAAACTCCTGGTGTTGGAGTTTTCCGGATTGAATGCTACACAATGAACTCTAGTAGATACTTCCTAACACCCAATCCTTGAATGTACTAGGCTTAGAACACTAAAACAGAACCTTAACAAAGCTAAAAGATAGCAGAAACAAGTCTGACTGATGATTGAATTGAATGGCTTTACTAGATAGAAATTCCAGGTTGTCACATGCTACCACCCCCCATCACTCCAGTATCTAATCTGATTTGCTTTAGGTGCAATCAGAGAGCCCACAATAAGGCCCATTGTCTGAGTTTGGCTGTGGCATGACCGGTGTCAGCACCCGCTCCTGCGACATTGAGGATTACTGGCGGCCGTCAGGGCCAGGCAAATGCGCCAGCGACGAAGAGCATGGCATTCCAGCTGATGGCAGAGGAGGCGTGTGCAGCTCCCGACGTTGTGACGGGTATGTATATCACACCCCCAAACCAGAACGGCGTAAACGTTCGGGGGCGGAGGATGTCATGTTCAGTATCATAACAATGCACAATAGTAAAACAAGCAACAACATCATCCATTGCATTAATAATATAGTTAATACAATTGTGTTCTGAATGTATTTGTAAGACACCAAAAATATATATATCAAAATAAAAGACGAGTCTTGAACAGGCTCCGTCTTCTCAAAACCTGGTCCAGTGTACCTGTCTACTGGTGACCTGAGAATACAAGTTATTTTGAAAGAGTAGATCAGCATTTAAGCTGGTGAGTTCATAAGTATTTTAGTGTCAAATGGTTGCATAAGTTTGATGAAAATATTTGCAAGTGTTTTGATGTAAATGTTTGTATACTTCCTAGAAAATCCTATATTTTCTACTAAAAATAGAAAGTAGTCTTCTACCAAGATCTGACTGTTTTGTATGTTTGTTCTTCTGTTAAAATGAGTGTTTTCCCAAGTATATGACTATCATTACCAGAAAATAGTTTACATTACCTTTTATGTGAGAAGATCACTATATAAATGTAATGGGAAAATGACAGTGTACAGTAATGTTGTAATAAGTAACTACTGAAGCACTAACTACCTTGAACCCAATTTGTTTAATTAAGGTTAAAATGTGATGTGGTTATAACCATACTGATTGACTAGTGGATAACACGACGACCTGCTGGCGTCGAAACTGATGTGACATTTGTCACCCCTTGGCTTGTCTTCCGAACTGTAGCTAATAGTTGGGATGTGGGATTGTCAGTCCCGTATAGATCTATACACATAATGTCCGCTCTCCCTCCAGGAGACTCTGGTTACAAAACGCGACATAACAAGTATATTGCTATGCCGTGAAGTAGTGGTTTCACATTAATGTTATCTTGTTCTTGTAAAAGGATGTATGTTCCTTTCTGTTCTTGTTATTGTATGTTCCTTTCTGTTCTAGTTATAGTATGTTTCTTCCTGTTCTAGTTATAGTATGGTTGAACTGACTCATGTAAGAACTAATTCATGTAAGTACTGATTCATGTAAGTTTCATTGTTCTAGAAATAGTAAGTAGTAACCTTCTAAACTATACATATTATAGTTTACTAGTAAGCTCTGTAATTGAATGACTGATCATGTTTGTACAACTTTGCTACCCAAAGGTATTGAACTGATTGTGAGTACTTTTATATCTACATACATATACATAATATATAACTAAGATTTAAACGACATTCGGACAAACAACCGATACCCTAAGTCCACATCCAAACAAGGAAAAGGAAATAAAGCGAATTATCAGTCCTAAGCCCTTTAAACCTTTTTATATAACTATATCTATATAGACATGATTTTGACAATATATAAGTTTAAAAGAGTTTTGTAAAACATTTAAAGAGTTTATCATATAAAAAGAGTTTTAGCCATTTGAATGATTATTGATGACTTGATGTCAGTTTATAAAGGATTTGAAACAGTTTGTTTGGTAACACAGTTTTGAAGTATAATGAAATCTCTTGGTTTGATAATTATAAATCACATGTGATTGATTATACAGCTATATTGTTTTCTACTTGTATTCCCCCCCCCCCAATAAAAGCATTTAAAATAATTTAAAGGTAAATTTAGGGGTATGAACTCACCTTCTAGTGAGTGATTGCTATGAGAGATAGATATAGGATGCTTGAGATCACAAATGAAGTCCTGAAGCACAAATGGACCCTATTAGGCATATAATCACATATATAGGCATACAATTAGTGTTTATAACGACTAACATGAAAGGGAAAACACCTTAGGAACTAGGAAACACTTTCAATGAAGTGTTAGAATCATAAATGATTGATTGAAAGGTGTTCACGGCCAAACTCTAGGAGTTCACGGCCTTAGGAGGGTTCACGACCCAACATCCTATGAAGGGTTCACGACCCTTATGAAGGGTTCACGACCGTGAACCCTTGAAGACCTTGAAGATTATGATTAAAGTGATGAATCAATGGTGTAATCGAAGCAGGTTTCAAGCTTAAACAAGAATAGGGATGAGATGCTTACGTTTTGGAGTGAAAAGTGAGCCTTAACTTGATGATACTTGAGAGAGAATGGGTAGTTCACGGCTGGAGCTTGGAGAAATGAAGAAAAATGAAGCAATCTCATATATATATATATATATATATATATATATATATATATATATATATATATATATATATATATATATATATATATATATATATATATATATATATATATGGGAGAGATCACGGCCAGAAGATTGTTCATGGCCGTGAACAGGGTTTGCGGCCATGAACCTCATATGTTGTGTTTTCTGGTTCGGGTACAGCATTCTGATATCGAGCTAATACTTTATAACACTCATTCCTTAAGTGTACAAGGCTTAAAAGCCTATGTATGACCCTTAACACAGCTAGAAGATAGCAGAAACAAAGCTGAAATTTTGATGGATTTGGTTGACTTACAAGATATAAATTTTCGGGTTGTCACATCATCCCCCCGTTAAAGGGAATTTCGTCCCGAAATTAGAGTTTAAGCAATTATAGATAAAATAAGGGAAAAGATGAGGATATTTCAGTCTCATTTAATCCTCGCGCTCCTAAGTGAATTCAGGTCCTCTCGATGCATTTTAAGCGGACTTTCACTATCAGGATAGGGATCTGGTTAGTTCTAACGACTTCGCTGTCTAGGATTTATACGGATTCTTCCACAAAGTTTGAGGTTCTCGCTTACCTTGATCAAAGCGAGTGGAATAACAATAGTCTCGTCGGACGACCAGTTTTTCAAGTTAAAGATGTAGAAAGTAGGGTGTATGTTATTGGATTCCCGAGGTAGTAGGGGTCTATAAGCTACTGGATCAACTCTAGTAAGAATCTCAAATGATCTTACGTACCTTGGATTTAGTATTCCACGCTTTCCGAAGCGTATTCTGCCCTTCCGGGTGAGACCTTCACCTGACGAGGTCACCAACCTGGAATTTCCAAGGGTTTTCTCTTATCGAAGGCGTTAGCTTTTCTGCCTGACCCTGGGAGCTTCACGTTGCTCCTGGATTTGTACTCTCTTCTTGGTAGTTTCTCGGACGAATTTCGGACCAGCGAAGGTGCCGTTTGGAAATTAGACTTTTAGCTAGTTGCGTGTCGCCTACTTTAATCCAGTGCAGAGAGGATTTGCACTTGCGACCAAAGAGGGTTTCGAATGGAGCAACTTTAAATGTTAGCATGGTCAAGGACTCGACTAGTTGGTAAGTGGGTTTTCTTGTTCTACCAAAGTCTATCACATATGCTCTCCGCATAACTTCTAATGATTGAATCGTTCTCTCATTCTGTCTGTTGGTTTAAGGATGGTAGGCTATGCATCATGACTGGCCTAGTTTCCAAAAATTTCCGAAGTGACTGCCTGAACTGGGAGATGATTCTACTATCTCAAACGGAGATACCATATATTAGAACACCGTGCAGTCTAACTAATTCCTCGGACACACGTCCTAGTTAACTTCTCTATTTTGCCTGATTCCTTAAAATTGTAGGAAGGGTGCGGATTTGGCTAATCCGACGACGATCACCCATAATGGCATCAAGTCCACCTATTGCCTTGGTTAACTTGCTTATGAAGCTCTTTGTAATCCGCTACCACTTCCACTCAGGTATCTCCGGTTGTTTGTAGTAAGCCTGTGGATTTTTGCTCTGAAGTTCATGCTAAGACTCATACTTAGGTCATCTACCATCACCTCGTGTATACAAGTCGTATATAATTTAGATTGACAAAACGTTCGGATGGGTGGCTCTGCCCCAAGTCCACAACCAGACAAGGAACAGGAGATAGGGCAGAATCACACATCCTAAATCTTGTTGAGTCTAAATTGTATACCACTCTTGCGTATACACTTAGCAGCGATTGATTAACCTAATGAGTTCTTAGTCTCTATTCTTGAACTTGGCCTGCGGTACGGGTGGTCTTTCTCGGAGGTCTATTGGGTATACTTCGGGTGGTTACTGACTTATGAGACTTCTTTGGTGTTTTTCGCTTCAAGGCTATTAACTATTGGGTAGGTTAGAAGGGCGTGGTACCCCTCGCATGGGTACTTCTGAAGTTCTGAAGTGAGAGATGATATAAGGTTTTGCGTTATGGATCGGAAGAATTTCATCTGACGGTTGATTAAGGGAAGAGTTCTTTTTACACAACACATAAATTTTGCATGGTAAGGACCAAGCCAAACCATGTCAGATGATGATGTCGGAACTTCTTGATGAATTAGATATTATGTTAATTGGACGAAGAAATGATTACTACGAACCCTATTTTACCAAAATTCACAAATACAACTAAACGAGGGTTCTGAAAATTTGGAACGATGAACTTTCATGAAATGACCCCTACTAGGTCTCTCTATAACCGTTTGGTGTTCACCAGTCATGTATAATTAAGATAGGAAGGACAGTTGACTGAGTGACCCTGCCCTAAATCCACAACCAAACAAGGAACAGGAAACGAGGCGAAATCACTCACTCAAAGTCTACAAATCTTAATTATAAATGACCCTAATGCATACACTAAGCCATCATAGTTTTACCTGTTACGGTTCCGAGATTTATACGAGTGCTGTGATTTGGTTCGAACGAGAGAGTAATTATAATTATAATTAATTAATGGGGTTTGGAAGCGTACCAAAATTATAGCAGGGTTCTTTGATGCTTCCCCATATTCTGGGGTCAAACTCCTCCTGCTCCCCCACTATTCTTCTCCGTTGGACAGTCCCTCTTGAAATGTCCTATTTCACCACAAAGGTGGCATATTGGACTGGTTCCAACATTAGTGGTTGAAGTAATGTGCCGGATCGGAATTTTGCAGAAACGGGTAGTGTGCCCATTCCTGTTGCAGTTCATGCAATGCATCGCTCGGCAGACTCTCAGGTGATGGAAGTTGCACTCTTTGCACTTGGGTAGATTTCCCGCATACTGCCTTGCAGGGATATAGGTAACCGGGATAGTAGTAGAAACGGTAGTAGGAGCAACAGATGTCGTGGCCGTAGAGGCTGCCACTGGTTGTTGTCTCTTGGCTAACTTTTGAGGTGATTTGCCCTTCTTTTTATCCCAGAATATCCGTTTCTTGTTCTTAGTTTTGAGGTTTGGAGTGTCTTGGCAAGTAGGCACTCGTTGTTGTACTTGGTTATCACCTTGATTGGGATTGCCGATAACAATTCCACTACCGTTTGCGTTGTTAGCGTTAAGGCGAGTCATGACAACTGTTACGGCAGCTGTGACCGCAGCTTGAAAAGTAGCCATATCTATCTGAAGGATTGGTGTTTTTCCAGTGGGTTGGTTATGTTTCTTCGGAGGCATGATTATGTTACATGATAAGGAAATGAGTTCATGAGCGTTTATGGTTGGCTCTTGATGTATTCTAATCATTTATGTGAATGTAACTTTTTCGTTTTGTTATACTGTTCTCGATGATTCGACCTACATCCCTATGATGCAGTCCTGGTAAGGAGTAGAAGTAAGTTTTTAGAATGGTCACAAGGCGGGTGTCATCCAAACAAAGTTATCTTTGGTTGGTGGATACTATGATCCAACTTTCGAAAAGATTTGAAAGTAATTCATAGTAGAGTCTACATAAAATAGACTTATGAATTTGAGAAATAATCGCTCTCAATTGAGATTTCGTGATCCAATTTATTGTTATCATCCATGACAGAAAAAAACGATAAGCTTAAAACCTAATGCGAGTAATGTATTCACTAACTCACTAGGTTGCATTAGTTTATTAGTTATTACTATGACGAAAAGGCACTCAAACACTTTGTATGAAACACGCGTGGTTTTCCTCTGTCCTCTGTTCTAATCTGGGCGGTAATGGTTTGTTCTCTCCTGGTATCTACATGGTGTCCCTTTTCCTCTGTAGGCATATTGAATTCATGTGCCATCTTACTTCCGATTCTAACACTGATCCCCATTACTTCATAATGGAGAGTTCGAATCTCGGAAGTTCATGTGAACTTCTCTTTGGTACCCTTATTAAGGTAAAGGCACTAAATGACTTCTATAGTTTCTTTACTTCTCATCTGTTTCTTTCTCAGAATCCTCCTAATGAAACTCTGTTGGATCCTCGTTGATTCCTCAGTTGGTTGTTGGAATGGCTATACCTATTTAAGTGGTTTATACAAGAATGGGAATATCTAAAGAATCTATGAGATTAATAAAAATTAAATTTTTATGAAGATGATCCTTTCCGGTCTTCCTATAATCACGAAGTGTGTACAGATTATATATAATCCAGAACAAATAGACCTTCAAATAAGTGGTTCTACTCTAAAACCACAACCAAACAAAGAACAGGAAGTAGAGTGAAAATCACCTATTATGAGTCTATAAAACCTCAACTATATATAACCTTAATGTATACACTTAGTAATTATAGACCTACCACAAAATGTCTTTTTAACAATTCCCTTAAGTTATTTATGGTACCTAAAATACTTCTATAGTATTTTAATTATATGTTTGATTATTGAACTTCTAGAACGATGGGCAGAGTGAGCGGGCGATTCAGACTCTTGAGGACATGCTGCGTACGTACGTATTAGATTTTGGTGGGAGTTGGGATACGTATCTTCCGTTAGCGGAATTTTTGTATAACAACAGCTATCATGATAGCATTGATCGACCTCCTTTTGAGATGCTCTACGGGAGGAAATGGAGGACCCTAATTTGTTGGGGCGAGGTCAATCAGCGAGTCATGGGGAGTACCGAGGTGGTGCTCAAGACCAGTGAGATGATCCAACAGGTTCGGAGCAGGCTTCAGACAGCTCAGAGCCGGCAGAAAAGCTATGCCGGCAAGCGTCGGTCAAATTTGGAGTTCCAGGTGGGTGATATGGTTCTTCTGAAGGTGTCACCTTGGAAAGGTGTCATTCGGTTCAAGAAGCGGGGCAAGCTGGGTCCCATATATATCGGTCCCTTCAGGGTTTTGGCTCGGGTGGGCCCGGTTGCATATCATCTAGATCTTCCAGCCGAGCTCAGCCAGATTCATAGCACTTTCCATGTCTCTCAGCTGCGGAAGTGTTTGGTGGATGATTCCGCAGTTGTACCCTTGGAGGATATTCAGGTGGATGATAGCCTAAATTATGTCGAGAGGCCGGTGGCAGTTTTAGATCGGAAGACGAAAACCTTGAGGAACAAGGTGGTGGAGCTTGTGAAGGTGTAGTGGCTGCACCGCAAGGGGTCGGAGTGGACGTGGGAGCCCGAGGAGGAAATGAGGGAGCATTATCCAGGATTGTTCGAGGAGGCGGACTTCGAGGACGAAGTCTGAGACAAGTGGGGGAGAATTGTAACACTTGGTTCCTGGTATGTATTTAAACTTATAATTTATTCAATTTTATAGAGCAACTCAGCGAGTTGGTGGCCCCTAACTCGTCGTGTTGAAATGTTATGGACCGCGTATTTTGAGTGACCAACTCGACGACTTGGCTGGAAGAAATGAAATCCTAATTCCGGGGTTTTGCACCCTATTTAAACAACTTAAACCCCACAAGTTGGCCTCATTTCCAGCCTCCATTTTCCTAAACCCTAACCTCGAAACCCTAAGGCACTTTTGAGTGTTTGTAAGCTATTTTGAGTGTTTTTGTGTGTGTTTGAAGCCATTGGAAGAAAGGGAAGCTTGGTGATTCAAGAAGGAGCTGCTAGATCTCGAATCCTTGCTTCATTTTCGACACATTTCTGTTATAAAGTCTCAAACTTGCTTAGTTTATGCTTAGATCTCCTTCTTTGGGTTAGTTTGCATGTTTAGCCGAGATTGAGTGTTTGATGGGAGTTGGTCATCCCATTGAGATATCCCTTTCAGATCTATGGTTCTATGGAGCTCTTGTGGCATAAAGGTGCCAACTTTATGGTCTTAAGGGCTCCATGCATCCATTAAGCCCTTATTATGGTCTCTTTTAAGCTTTTAAGTTCCCTCTAGCCTTGGATGTGAGTAAAGTTGAAGACTTTACGTGACCTTTTAGTCTTTAAGGTCCAGATTTGTGTTCATGAGCTTTATCTTGAAGATATGGTGGTTTTTGGGTTAAGACATAAGCCTTTTAGGATTAGGGTTTGAGATTAATGCCTTTGGGATGGTTCTTAATGGGTAAAGTTTGAAACTTTACCCTTCTAGACGTATTATCAGTCTAGATCTGGAAGATAGGGCGGGTTGGCTGATCAAAGAACTCGACGAGTTCTTAAAGGAACTCGGCGAGTTGGGTTGGGTTTGTCCCGATTCTGTTGAAAAAGGAGGAACTCGACGAGTTAAAGGGAAACTCGGCGAGTTGGATCGAAATATCGTGATTCTGTGCTTAATGGAAACTCCGCGAGTTGTGGGATAACTTGATGAGTTGAGTCAACTCGGAGCGTTGACTTTGACTTTGACTTTGGCCAAGTTTGACCTTTAAGGGGTTTTGAAATATTGATCGGTATCTAAGGGATTGTTTCTGTTTAGGGGTTGAGTAGAGCTGTTTCCAGGGCCGAGATTTATCCAATTATCTTTCAGCATTCGAGGTGAGTCTCCTTATTGGGTTTAGCGGGTCGAAGGCACCAAGGCCGACCCATGTTTATGTTATGCTGACAGAATGCTAGTTGTCTTCGTGAATCTTGCATGTACCTATGTTTTTATGCTTGTGGACTAAGGTCCGATGCATGAGGATATATGTGGATTCTCCACTTGTGGGTTTGATTAGGGAGGCTCAGACTGAGGGCGTTCGAGAGGAGAATTGGAAGATTGAGAGGATCAGGGGTGAGATTACCAGATTTGTTTAGGACAGTCGTGGTTTGTTGACCCGTTGTGGTCGGGTTTGGGTTCGTGTGTCTGGTGGGGTTAGACAGATTGTGTTGAAGGAGGCTCATAAGTCTCATTTTTCTATCCATCCGGGGGCCACCAAGATGTATCGGGATCTGAGGTTGAGTTATTGGTGGTCGTGCATGAAGAGGGAGATTGCCTGGTACGTCGAGAGGTGCTTGACCCGTAGGATGGTCAAGGTCAAGCATCAGAGGCTGCATGGAAAGCTGCAGCCTCTGGAGGTTCCCATGTGGAAATGGGAGCAGATTTTGATGGATTTTGTCACCAAGTTACCGAAGACGACAAGGGATTTTGATGCTATTTGGGTCATCGTGGACCGATTGACCAAGAGTTCCCACTTTCTGGCAATTCGGGAGACCTCGCCGGCCGAGAAGCTGGTCGATGTGTATATTCACGAGATCGTTGCTCACCATGGGGTTCTGGTCTCTATTGTTTCACACCGTGATGTTCGGTTCACCTCCCGATTTTGGCAGAAGTTCCATGAGGAACTGTGCACGAGGCTACACTTCAGTACAACTTATAGTGAGCGGACCATTCAGACTCTCGAGGATATGTTGCGAGCATGCGTTATTGATTTTGGTGGGAGATGGGACTCCTACCTACCACTTGCAAAGTTCTCCTACAACAACAGTTTTCACTCCAGCATTGGTGCTCCGCCTTTGAGCTTTTGTATGGGCAGAGATGTCGCAACCCAGTTTGTTGGGGCGAGGTTGGTCACATGGTCATGGGTCCGACTGAGGTGGTTCTGCAGACTACAAAGATGATTCAGCAGATCAGGCAGAGATTGCAGACTGCTCAGAGTCGGCAGAAGAGATATGTCGACCGGCGCCGATCTGAGTTGGAGTTTCAGGTTGGTGATATGGTGTTACTGAAGGTCTCACCTCGGAAAGGTGTGATTCGCTTCAGGAAGAGGGGGAAGTTGGGCCCCCGATATATTGGACCATTCCGGATTGTTGTCAGGGTTGGCAAGGTTGCTTATAGATTGGATCTTCCAGAGAAGCTCAGTCAGATTCATAACACTCTCCATGTTTCGCAGCTGCGAAAGTGCGTATTGGACGAGGATATAGTGGTATCATTGGATGATATTCAGGTTGATGAGCGCCTGAACTATGTCGAGAGGCCGGTAGCTATTCTGGAGAGGAAGGTGAAGGTTTTGCGTAACAAGGAAATACCTTTGGTTAAGGTACGATGACAGCACCGGAGGGGCTCTGAGTGGACTTGGGAGCCGGAAGCTGAGATGCAGGAGCATTATCCGGATTTGTTCTCCGCAGCAGGCTTCGAGGACGAAGCCTAGTCCAAGATGGGGAGAGTTGTAACATCCCGATTTCCAAGTATGAGATTTATCATTCAAAAGGCAAGTTTCCCTTGGAACTCAGTGAGTTGATGGCCTCAACTCGACGTGTTGAAAGGCTTTTGGGCCACGTCACTTTTTGGACCAACTCGACAAGTTGTAGAGGGAAACTCGACGAGTTGGCGGCTGTTTATGAAACCCTAAATTTTAGGGTTTTGCACCCTATTTAATCCCCTTAAGTCCCTAGGGTTGATCCTTTATCAGCCTCCAAACCCTTTTTGCGGCCCTAGTAAACCCTAATCACCCTTCCCTCTTATTTTGTGTTTTAGTGTGGTTCTTTTTGGGCAAAAGGAAAAGAAGTTGAAGGAAGGAAGCAAGGATCTTGCAAGCTAAGCTCTCATCTTCAGTTTAGCACTCTTTTAGACCTTTGTACGTGTTCAAGATCCGATTTTTATCTATCTATGTAGCTAGATCTTGAGTTTTGTCCCTTTTTCTCCTTATTCTTGGATGTTGCAATGGATGGACTTCATAAAGTTTGAAACTTTATGAATCTCCAGGTTAAGGTGACCTTATAGTGGGTTAGATCTGGTCTTTAGCCAAGATTTGATGCCATGCATGGAGTCTAGGTCATATTTTCCCTTTTAGACCCATTTTGGGTTCAAGACATGCATTGGACATGCATGTCTATAAAGCACCAACCTTTGGGACATTTGTAACACCCCGTTTATTTAATAAATAAATAAACGTATTAAATGAATAAATAAATAAATTAATAAACGGATAAAAGCCCTAAAATTAATAATTATATAGCAAGGTGTTGGTCTCGAGGAGTTAATTGTCATAATTTTAGAAGGCGGGGATTAAAGTGTAAAATCTGGACTTAATTTGTAAGTATTATTGAAGGCAGGGACTAAATGGAAATTTTTGGGACTTCATTTGAAGAGATTTTGGAGGATAGGGGCTGTTTGGTAAATTTTGTACCTAAGTTGTAATGGATTTTAATGTTGAGGGTTTAAATGGTAATTTATAGACTTCTTTGAAGGGATTTTATGGAGGAGGGGCCGGAACTGTCATTATGGCAAAGATCTGATGAGGGACCAGGTATATAGCTTTACTTCCTGTCAAACCCTAACCCTAAGCCCCTTATGTTGCAGCCGCCACCCCCCCTTATACCTCCCATCCCCAGCCGCTGTTACATAACCCCAGAGTCGGTCGCCATCTTTGCCGCTCGCTACCCCGCTGTCGAGGTCACAAGCCGCCGGAGGAGCACCGGAATATCTAGCGTTGTGTTGCTCCTAGCCGCCATTGGAGTCTAAAAAACTCGCCACATCACTTCTGTCGCCGGAAGTCGCTCGTAGTTGGGGAAGAACCACCGTGACAGTCGAATAAGCACCGGATGGGGAAACTGCCGTCGTGTTGGAACCGTAGAACCACCAGAAGCACCGTCGCACGTGATCCTCCAGCTGCTACCCGCTACTTCGCCATCGGAGAACCATTGTCGTCGCTGCTGTTGAGGCTGAGGACGAAGGCCGGCGACAGAATGTCGGGAATGAAGAAGAATAGCCACCAGTGATGAAGTGTGGAATCAAGTATGAATCAAATCAGAG